>NC_134277.1:135629695-135956123 GCF_949628215.1 Phalacrocorax aristotelis | reverse complement strand
ACACCGAGAGCTTGAAAAGGGTATTTAGAAGGCTCCTTAAGTTAAATGAAGTATAAGATCTTTATTGGTTTGTAGGCTGTAAGCGCCTGTGGCAATCCAGAAACAAACCAAGACCAACAGAAAAAAAAAGTACCCTTTGATAAATAACCTTTCCATATTAAATGCACATCAATCTGACATCAACAATTAGCTGTCAGGTGCTTGGCTTTGCTAGCAAAGGCCAATTTTCAGATTAGTGCTAATTGCAGGGCAGGCTGACACATCAACTCAGAGCCCCGGTAGCTAAAAGCCCGGGTAGGAGCGGACTTCAATAGTGGGAGCAGGGGAGGGCTGAGGCTGCCTGTCTCCAGCTTGCTGGCAGTTTGACTGTAGACTAAAGTAATGGAGCTGGCAGGGTGGAATCAATTACTGGCCAATGAAGATTTTCCCACAGGTCGAGGCTTGGGAAAAAAGGACGTTCCTGCTGCCGAGACAGCTGGCATGGACTGTCCACTGGGAAAGGAGCCTGGAGAATGAGAAAAAGAGGGACAGTTCTCAGTGATAAACTGGTGACAGACTATAAATTATGAAGAGGGGATTTGGCAGAGGATTTAGAGCTTGCTACCTCTGCTTTTCCCTCCCCCAAGATTTTAATGCCAGCCATGTTCACTGAGTCATTCAATTATGTTAGTTAGAAAATAAGATGTGTTAAGAGAAAAGGCTCAGAATATATTTTGGTGAGCAGGGTGTGCACACATGTGAACTGAGGTTTTAAAACCCTTTAAACCAGCACTTTCCCCTCCACGCGAACCTTCGAACTGAGCTCCTTGATGCAAAGCTTACTAATGCTGCTGTGTCTGGTGCTCACTTGTGAGATGGCTGGATTTCTGCAGCTCTGTTTCAAAGGTCACAAAACATTCTGCCTTTTTGATGAGTTTAAAATTTCTTTTCCTGCTTCTTTTCTATAGCAGTTCACTTTGGTCCCAAAGAAAACGGTAGCAGTGCAGGAGGGCAGCACCTGCCCCTGTGTTATGCTGCGCCTGGGCAGCAAAGTCAATGATGTACTTGCTCTGAAAAACACTGTCCTTCACTGGCAGAATAGAATCACCAAAGCACTCGTGGCTGTGAGCAACCACCTCTTTCGGTACTGAAAATAAGATATTGGTGCTCTCAAGAATAAAATATAACAGTTTAAGCAAGCACTGAAATGAAATGTGTATATAAAAAACTGACAGAGATGCCAAGCGAAAGATACAGGTCTTATTCTTCCCGCTCCTTGGAATGTGTTTCCACATTGGGATGAGAATTACATTGTTTCTTCCTGTCTCCTTTTCTGTACTCAGAGGTGTTTAGTTGTTAGAAAAGTCGGGAGGCAACGTGTAAGCATGTGTAATTTTTTTGCTGTGTAACATTTATTCCCAATATTGTGATCAGAAAACCAAGAATCTTCAGATCTTATTTTTGGAGCCTCACTATAACTGAACAATACTTGTAGTGGCACCTTCATGAGGCTGATGAATTTGTCGGGGTTTTACATTGGTGTAAGTGAAGTGATGACTGCCTATACCAGCAAACCTGATATTTGACACGGGTATGTGCCTGTGTGCCTGTGAGTTCACCTATATTGGTGAGTCTTTCTTCTCTATGCACCCCAAAATAAAACATAATGAAGGCATCCAATCACCTGACAACTACCAAACTAAAGTTTATACACCTTTATTTTGCAATGCTTGGTGGCACAGGGCAGTTCACTCGATAACGGAGTCACGGCCCTGTGGTGACCACCCCAGCCATCCACGACCAGGAGCTGTGCTGAGCCATAGGCATGGTAGTTACCGCAGGCTTCTTCTGATTTGTTTTCTGTTTTCTAAGCCAGTATGATTTGCTTGATTCACAATTTTGAGCTTTCTTTCATGGCCCTGAGAGATAGAAATCTACTTTTTAATGAAAGCTGAGATTCTCACATAATGAATTCCATTTGGGAGCTGGGGCTTTAGGAAAAACACCCATTATCACAAGACAATAAGAAACAATCTCAGGAGAGTTGGCAACATTAAGTTTAGGTTAAGTTTGAAAGGCTTTGTGGGAGGTTTGTAGAAAATATGATTCTGTGGTTTACATCAAGTTTAACTACATCTTTCTGAAACTTCTTTCCAATTGTGTGTGTCAACAGATGGATGGAAAGGGGCTTGATTGGTGCATCAACTCGTAGTGTCTGGAAAAGGATTTGTCTTGGCTATGCCCAAGAGTTGGGAGAAAGTACAGAAAAATCCAACCGTCACCTGGCTCAGCCTGAGCCCCTTCCTCCTTCCCGCTCCTCGATGTTGCTGGCCCTCCTCTCACCTAACTGCCTTTCTCTTTGTCCCTCTACAGACACCAGAACAGCTCCCACTGCTGCCCTTTAACCATGAGAGGGGAGAACAGCACTTCCAAAGGCTTTGCTGATTGCTTCGCCATTTCTTGTCACCCTTCTTGGCTTGGGCTTTGGCATTTTCACCAGCCCTGGGATCCCACCATGCCTAACCTCAGGCAACCCTGCACCATGGCCACCAGGGCCACCACCACAGCCACTGCCACTGCCACCACCACCACCTGATAAAAACAGGCCAACAGGAGCTAAAGCCCAAACTCCAGCTTTGGCTGATGGTCTCTTCCCTAATTCAAAGCAGGTGTTTAAGGCTGGGGAGTGAGGTATTGCTGCTAAGGCAGGTAAGAAAGAGGTGATATTAGTGTCAGATAAGGTGATGCTGTGGGGGAAAGAAAGAGTCCTCTCAGACCTGCTCTGCCTTCCATGGTCTATCCTGGCTCTTCCTTTCCCTCCCTTGCTGTCTTGCAGACTGCAGCAGGTATAAATGTGTACGTGGGAAGTACACATTGTTCTCAGAAGAAAAGTAATCTGCTGATGCTTTCTTTGTGAAAGATGACAGATATTCTTGAGTCTTCATGGAGGGAAATCTGGATCTGGTCATTGGGTTAAGTAAGAGGCACAGTGGTGGTCCTGCTTTAGGAAACTCAGCATGCTGGTTTCATGGCAGGGTTATTCCTGAGATAAAAAACAAGGACAACAGTTTTTAGAGGCACTAACACAGAACAGTTCAAACTGCTAAATATCTAGAATGGAGCTGATGCAGCTCAATCAAGATCTGTTTCAAAGCTGTCTTTAACAGAGGAAAAACCAAAGATGTAAGGATGGACTCACATCACAGAATCACAGAATGGCAGGGGTTGGAAGGGACCTCTCGACATCATCTCGGCCAACCCCCCTGCTTGAGCAGGCACACCTAGAGCAGGGGGCACAGGAACGCATCCAGGTGGGTTTTGAATGTCTTCAGGGAAGGAGACTCCACAACCTCCCTGGGCAGTCTGTGCCACTGCTCTGACACCCTCACAAGAAAGAAGCTTTTTTCTCATATTCAGGTGGAACTTCCTGTGTTCCAGCTTGTGCCCATTGCCCCTTGTCCTGTAAAGGTTCTCAGCACCACAGAAGAGAGTCTGCCTCATCCTCTTGATACCATTTAGATATTTATAAGCATTGATAAGATCTGCCCTAAGTCTTCTCTTCTCCAGGCTGAACAAACCCAGGTCTCTCAGCCTTTCCTCATAAGGGAGATGCTCCAGTCCCCTGATCATCTTGGGAGCTCTCTGATGGACTCTGTCCATTAGTTGCCTGTCTTTCTTGAACCGGGGAGCCCAGAACTGGACGCAGTACTCCAGATGTGGCCTCACTAGGGCAGAGTAGAGTGAAAGGATAACCTCCCTCGACCTGCTGGCCACACTCCTTTTAATGCACCCCAGGATACTGCTGGCTTTCTTGGCCACAAGGGCACAGTGCTGGCTCAGGGTCACCTTGCTGTCCACCAGTACTCCCAGGTCCTTCTCAACAGAGCTGCTTTCCAGTAGTTCAGCCCCCCATCTGTACTGGTGCATGGTGTTGCTCCCTCTCAGGTGCAGGGGCTTCCCTTGGCCCATCAGAAGATATGTTTCCTAGGAGTAAAAATGAAAGTGCCTTGCCATGCTGCTTTGAGCCAGCCCAGTCTAAAGCTCATTTGTGGCATGGTGAGACAAGCAGATGACAGTTCAAGAAAGGGCAAGTTCCTTTGCAGGACTGTGACATGGGCCCAAGACGTAAGGAGTGGCATTTGTAGCCTGAGGTCATAGCTTGCACAGATGTTTTCATGCATCTTTGTGAAAAAAGTGTTTGAGGGAGTCAGGTTGGAAACTACCAGTGCTGTTGAGGAGCCATCAGATGGCCAAGACATCCTGGGCTACTGTTAAAATCTGAGGGTGTCTTGGCTTCACTTTTTCCCTTCTCATATTTATGGCAACTCTGTTCTCCAAGTTATATTAGACGTTTTTGGTTTTTTTAAAAATAATTTAGAGACTTACCTGACCCTGCTGACAGGTCTGGAGGCTGAGCAGTTTCTTTACTAAGAGAGACAGATTGGGCAGTGCTCCTTATTAACCACAGACACAGGAGCCCCCAGTCTGAACTACAGTTTGCTTCCTCAGGTCAGACATTTCCTGGCGGGGTGCCCTGCAGGATGAGCAGCCCCGGTGCTTGTTTTGGGGTTAGCCTGACAGGTGTGAACCGTGGCTGTGGTATGGTCACCTGCTACAGAGGGTGCTGGAAATTAAATAGCAACAGGATGAGGCCATGCCACATCTTTATAAATTCAGGAACTGCCCACTTAGGGCATGCAGGTCAAAGGGGTTTGGGTGTGTCACACGCATGTTGGCCTGTCAGCAAGGTGGTTTGACTGAATGGAGCAAAAATGCACCCTCGGAGGCTTCCCTCTTGGCTATGCTGAGCCCTGCAGGGTACCTGCAGCTCCTCGCCAGTGCCTAATGGCAGGGTGATGACGGACTTACTTAAATTAGGTGATGTCATGGCCGCAGAGCAATGCGGCCAAGACAAAAAGAGACATATTGAGATCTGACTAGTGTCTTGGCTATGACTTTTCATTATAATTGCTGAAGACTGTCTTCTGTTGGCTGCATCCTGTGGACGTTGCTTGTTAAGGGAATCTCTCTGGCTTTTTCTGCTTAGTCTTGACTGTTTCGTGACTCACCTTATAATAGATTCACCTTCCTCATGTGACAAGTAACATTCAGAATAGGAGAGAGGCTCATTAATGGATGTGAATATGTGGTAGATGTGGCACCAAGATGTCAGGAACAAATCCAGCCACAGGCTGGTGGCTGCAATGACAGAAAGGTGTCCGAGTGACAGGACAGCCTCTCCTGATTATTTCCATGGTGGAAATTTCTCATTAGACCTATTAAAAGTGCACTGGAAGGTGAAGAGATGGAACAAAGCTGATTTTAGTATAAAACAGGCAATGCAGGGCTATTGTACTGACTGTATCATTTATTTTTATATGTAGTTCAATCAAATCCTTGGGCATAGCCTTGCTTCAGCATTAGGCCTGGCTTGCAGCAAAACGTCAGAAGTTTTAATGACTCTTATTCAGCCTTGGAAGAAGCCAAACAGGCCAAAGGGGAGGTGCAAAGCTTTTCCAATGGGTAAGGTAATTATTTTCATCATTTAAAGTGCTGTCTCCAAAGTTTCTGCTTGAAAATCCTGCCCCCTCTCCCCAGAATAATTCAGAGCAACTCTGACTGCAGGACGAAAGCCACTCAGAGCAGGTTTTCTATGAGGGCTTCTCCATGTCTCAGGCCTGGCTCCTAGTGATAACAAGGAAACATGTGAAGTGATCCAGAAACCCTGTACCAAGAGCTGTGGCAGATATTCATGCTCCTGGAGGCTTTTCCCACATCTTTCCCCCACCTCTCCCAAGGAGATGGCAAGTGCCTTTGGCTGGTGGAAGTCAGCCAAAAGGGCTGCAAAGCCTCCCATCGCTTCTGTTTTCTTTCATGCCCCCAAACTCCTCGGACTGAAATCAGCCACGTACCCCCATGACGGCTGTGGCAGCATTTGCATGGCTCCGGGGAGGCCTGCCAGGCGTCCTAGCAAACACGGCCGCTTACGGGAGACAGGGCAACAATACTGTGGCCCAGAGGATATCTCCACCCTGAGCTGATTCCAATCTTGAAATGCTGAGGAAACAATTGAAAGCTTTCAGGCTTAGGTAAAAGGACTGAAAAAGGCCCTGAAAATGTGGAACTGTATGAATTAACTGTGAGCATCCTGAACAGATCCTGTTTAAATGCTGGCACAAAAGACTTCCCCAACAGGAGCCACCCTCGCCATCCCTAGGGATACTTTCTAGACAAAAATACAGCATAAAGAAAAAAAAACACCCAAACACCCCAAAACTGGCCGCTAGCACCAGTTAGGCTCCACCTTCATGGATGGGCTCACATGTCCCTGTTCACATCTGAAAGCCATATCGCTTTGATGTGCTCCAAGCCAGCTTACATGCACACGTTGAAGGTCTCATGGTGGCAATGGCTGCGGGGTCCCAGGCACTGCCGCAGCCGGTGTCCTGGGACGGGGTCTGTGGCAGTGGAAGCGGCTCCGAGTTTCCCTAGCTCATATACCTCCTCCGAGGGACTTGAAGAAACTTGACTTGTGACAGAGGCTTTCTGTGCCCAGAGCCAAAATGTGAGGCATTTTAAAGGACTTACTCAAACCCACTATGACTCATGCGAAAATAAAGCATTTCTGGATATGAAAAGACCATTTATCCCCTCTACACACAAAACCATTTTTTTTTCCCTCTCCACATTGTAAGCTCTTTGGGAAAGGAGACTTGTTATCGCTCTCAATTCAGGGCTTTATGACCATGTGGTATCTGATTTTCTCCCAAAAGGAAATAATGAAAAAGCATCTTTCTCCCTTTTTTCCTCTGCAGTAATTCAGGCTATAAGAAGATTAAAATTATCAGGATTTTCTACTTCATGTTTTCTTATGTAAATACATAAATACCATGACTAGGAGGGCTGAAAAGTTGTCTATGAAACACTGGTAGCTGACAGATTAAAGCTTTATATCCTGGCTTGTAGTCTATTAACCTGTTCATCAACTCAGTATAAAAACCATTTCAAATTATTAATAAAATATAGAGCAAATTTGGCTTATCTCTTTTTTTTTTTGTTCCACTATTTGCCTTTCATTCAGATGAAATCAAAACCTGACAGCCCAGGAAGGTCCTCTGCCCTGTGCTATCCTTCTTTAGCCAAATGTTTCTAGTATTTTTTCCTTAAGAGCTCACGCAACCTCCGGCATCTGCAGAAACGAGATCCAAACCTCAGCCTGCTCTATAGGGACACCAGCGTATGGCCTTGCCTGTCGGACAGTATTGGCAGAGGGGAGGGGGCAGGGGGAAGTGTGTCCTTCCCTGAACGCCTGATGCCACATGACGATGCTGCTGTACAGCACTCTCAGAAGGACTCTGTTCAAGGTTTATTTTTGCTCCTCTAAATATCTTCTTAAGTCACTTCTGCTTATTTGTACAGCTTTCCCAGAATCCTCCTTTCCCAGCTTGTTTATAGTTGGAAGGCCTTCTGCTTATTGCTCATCTTAATCTCTTGCATCTTTACTTAGCAACAGTGAACCTATTGCCCTCATCCCTGTCTCCACTTTACTACGACTGATTTCGCTTTCTTTATGGATCCTCTCTCTCTTTGTGTGTTTACCTTTTCTGCCTATTCACAATGTGTTTGCAGTTTCCAGGATCACAAACATGCTTCCAGGGTTAACTCTTACCTTGCAGAAGGATCTCTTTTCCTCAGACTAGCTCCAAAGCTGAAGCTGTCTCTAGATACTCCCCCATCCATCAGTCTTATGTCTGAGGCAGACATCATCCAGTTTGCTCCTGATTAAGGGCAGCATTCCCCCTTTTTTTAGCCTGTAAGGACACCATGATGAAACTGGTCCCTGGGAATCAAGTCTCCATTCCTAGCCCTGCCATGACCTAAGGGCTTCATAAGCTGTGGCATTGCATTTCGCCATGAAGCTTTCCTTCTTGCTTCCTCCCTCTGCTCCCTCCAGCCACGGCAGTTTGCCTGAACCCTTTTTTGAAAGCATTTTTGTTTTTTCTGGAAGCCCTTTTGAACTACTGATATGTTTCCACTTTTTCTTTCCGCAGATGTAAAGGCTGGCAGTGTTATGTTCTTGGCATACATAAAAGCCATCGCCTAAATTTCTCTCCTCAGCAGCTTTGGAGGTCTATATAGCATCCATCCTTACATTTCTTAACCGCAATGTTTTCCTAATCTCTATGCTTCCTTGGCTTAGTCAAAGTATTTGCTTCCTATTTCAACCTTAACAAAAAGCTATTGCTCCTACACTTGTTTAGTTTTATACAAGAGAGGCAAACAGAAGCTCTCCAGCTCTTTATATTTAAAATTCCTCAGTGATTTTCGCACTTCATCCATTTATGTCGCCTGCAAAGTATAGGTATTTTAATGAAGACAATAATGCTAGCTCAGCATTTACCTTACTTATTCAGGTAATGTGCAGTAAAGCATGTTGCTAGTCTTCACTCTCCATTACAATGTATTTTCTTTGTTTGCCAGCTGCTAACGGGGGAGCACTTGCCCTATCATTATTTTTTAATTCCTTACGAGTATCTAAGGTGCTAACCAGGTTGCTTTTCTGTAGTAGCAGGTAATTTTTTTTGCCTCCATGAGGATAAACTGCTGGCACTTTTATTCATGCTGTTTTATCACTAAAAAATACTAGTGATCTCAGAAATCTTGAGGTTCTTGCCTGACACCTCATCCTGCCCAAGATATTTATGAAATCCTCTATACATAAAAAAAATAAAAACTAGTTTTAGATTTCTAAAAAAGGAAGAAGGTTTACACATCTCTGGTGAAGGTTACTTACTAAGAATATCTTGCAGAATAAAATAATGTAGAATGTATTTAGATTGTGTCCTTCCTCAGAAAGTGCTTGTGAACCTTTTAAATGGACATAATAAGTGGGAGAAGGACATTATATATCACTGAAATATATACGCCCAGACACAAAAACACTGCGCTTTTGAGCCTCTTCTCTTTGTATGGTTCCTCTCTAATGAATGGAGGGGTAAAACGAACACATAAGGTTAATGTCCTGTCAGTATCTCACTAGTTTCCAGAGAAGGTGATCTGAGCTCCAGATCTGCCCAAGGAACTTGTATCATTGTTGTATCATACAACGAGTTGTAGCATCATGATGCCATCTTTGCCTGTCTGGACAGCACAGGCAGCCTGAATTCTACGACTCCTATGGTGTCTGTGCAAAGAGGGGAAAACTGTCTATAAAAAGTAGGAAAGAAGGAATGGTGCTTCCGCAAATCCTGCTGTGCCATTCAGTAGGTTTATTCCTGTCTGCGCTCTGAGATGGAGCTGTATCTCAGCCTTACGAAAGGAAAAAAAATACAGTATGGTTTGCAGATTTGGTTGTTTTCTATTAAATCGGCTCCTGATCTGCAACCCTCGAGCCAGCAGAGCTCTCTGACTCGTGCTGCCTACTAGACTTGCCTCAACCCTGGCTTGGCACTCTCTGAAACCAGGGAGAGTCTCCAGTGACTTCTGGGGACATTGGCTCCATCCTGGATTCCTCACCCTCACCACAGATGCTTTCAGAAACACACTACAGTACATCAAGACGCTTTTTTTTTTTTTCCTAGAATTAACTTATTTTTTTGTTTTTTTCCCATGGCTGAAGGAAACCCCAGCTCTAAGTGGCTTGGGGGAACAACGTCAAAGGGAACATGCTGTATTTTCTTCTTTCTCTTCTTTGGAGTAAAATATTCTCAGGGGCTTTTGGATGGCCTTCCTTTTCACTCCCATCCCTGAATGAGGTTGTTGGGCAGAGGCAGCTCAGCTCTGTTGTGCTTTGCTCCGCAGTCCCGCGAGTAACCAATGAAGTGACTGATACTGCAGCCTTTCCTTATGTGCACAGACCCTTTGAAGTAACTTCAAAGGGGTTGTTTGCAAAGGGACTGCAGGTACAAGGCGGTTAAATATGGCCAATACGGTCTCTACTGTTTAATGATTCAAACATTATTTCTTATGAGCAAACAGAGGCATTTTTTTATATTGTTGACACTGATCCTCTAGCTTAGCAAAGGGCACTCGTGCAACATTTTCTTACTCAATTTATCATCTGCCCTAGGCATTCGTTGCACTTTTCTCATCATTAGGGAAGAAATAAAAGCCATTCACTAATCCCCAAACCACTTTGTTCCTCTATGGCCCTTCAAAGAGCAGGGCCCCTAAATGGTGATTAAGGACTCTGGAGACCTTTCTCAAGAGAGATTCCTTTCCTTCCCCATATCAGGCAGAAGGAATCAAATTCTCAAGCTGGGTAATGTTTTTTTAATTAATACCACGGGACTGAAAATAAAATAAAATAAGATAATTATATGGGGCTTTTAACCTTTTTTATAGGCTTTTTATGTTGCCTTTAAATAAAAACAACTCTCTCTGCTCAGCTTGTGGATTTAGGGTGATGGTGTTAATTTGCAGGCTGAGGCAGAGATGATGGGAGTAAGGCTAAGCTCTACCTGGCCTCCTGCTGAAGAAGCGAGAAGATGTCCTTGTGCCTTCTCACTCTTGGCCCTGGGATGTTGCCTGCACAAAGCAAGAGGAACTTCAACCCCTCCAGCAACATGGGGAGAGGAGAGGCTGGGACTTGGGCTGAGCCCCAGCTCCGCAGCGGCTGCTGGATGTGGAGCTTTGCAGCAGGTACGCTGCCTCTCCGGGGAGCAGCTGCCAGCCTGGGGAGCCTCCTCTCCCCGGGTCTGGGTGTTTGCTGACGGGCACAAACCCACAGCACTGGCAGCTGTGGCAAACACTTGGTTTTCTGTCCCCGTCAGTGCAAGTTGAATTCTCTCATGCATGTGCAAAATGTGGGGACATACACTGGCATCTGTGGTCATCTGCATGGGTGTGAGTCAGGTGCTGGGCACAAGTTCAGCAGAAAATACCCACCCTAAAAGTGGGAAAATTGAGAGGCCTCCATTTCTATTTTACGACACTTCTATTTTTTAACTGTGTGTTCTTTCCTCTTCTCTGGAGCCCTTTCCAGTAGCACGTGCCCTGTGAATACTGATTTGAGACATGACCTCTAGTTAGAAGTTTCCTCTTTCTCCCTCCCAGGCTGGATGGTCACATTTCTTATTTTCCTTTGAGCGCAGCAAAGCTTTTTTTAGCTCTGATGCTGCTGTTAGAGGCTTGGGGACACAGGTGCATGCGTGGGAGAGCAGAGGCACAGCCACAAGTTGAACACCCTTTCTTTCACTGTTAGAGGACTTTCCTCTTTTACGTTCATCCCCAACCAGAGAAAACACAGGGGTTCAGCAGAAGCCCTGTATGACAGAAATTAAATATGTTTCACCTCTTACAGCTGGCTTCAGAATCTCAGCACGCTAGAAAACTCTGATGAGTCAGTAATACCCGTGAAAAGAAAATAATTGACATGGTTCTTCTTATGGTAGTGTTTCTAGGTCTGCTTTGTTTCAAGCCTCCAAATGGAGGAGAACAGTAGGAAAAGCACTTTTTAAAAAGCCCCCTCCTGATATCAGTGAAACTCTGATACTCTTGTTTAAAGAAGTCATTAAGTCACCTCACAGGCAAGGGCAATGCTATTGGAATTGTAAGGGGGCTGCAGAGCTGCCACCACTTCCATTGGGCAGTGCAGGAGCCCGAGGGCTCCAGCCGAAGGCTCAGCCTGGCGGTGCTGGCTGGCAATTCCCAAACTGCGGCCCAGGGTTCAGCACTGCCTGCCCCAGCTCAGCCTGTGTCCCAGCCCGAGGGTGTGACATGCAGAATGGGTCTCACTGGGGACTCCAGTATTGCTGTAGCCTTCAAGAAATGACCCCTAGGATCTTCTAGAAATTGGTGCTGTTGGTGCCCGTGGGAGGAGGAGGAGGAGGGCAGTTCTGCAGCAGTAAGTGAGCAGAAAAGCTTTGCTGTTATCTGTAGCATCACAGTGCTTTGCCAAACGTTTTGCGGGGGAGACTGGTTTGTGCCTTTTGTACAAACCACTGGCCGAACTACTAAGCTGTACTCTCTTCTCAATTCAGGCCCTCTGGTATAAATCTGGAGCAAGCTGGTGCGAGTCAACGGAGGCTCAGCAGCGCTAACCGAGCAGAATTTGTCCCCTTGGTTTTTCTCGCCCCTGGCGGATTCATCTGTCATTGGGAAGAAGCAGAAGCTTATAATTAGCAGAGAAGCAGGAAGGGAAAAGCAGAGTTCAAAGCCGTCTGCCAAAAGAAAACGATCCCAATCGAGTCTCCCATGATTGTGTCTGGGATGACAATCGCAGCCCAGCACTTCCAAGGACAGCTTATTGTTGTGCCGTGCTCCCTGTCCTGGGCTGCCGCTATTGTCCGCCTGCCTCGCCTGGCTTGCTGAGCTGCAAGTTGCCAACCCAAAATTAGGACTCTTCAGGGGCTAAAGGTCAACTGGCAGCTTTGCAATCTTTCGGAGGATGTGAGTTATAATGAGATCACAAAGAAGTGTTCAAACGACAAGCGACGCAGTGGCGGAATGGGTCGGCTTAGTGATAAGGAAGGGAGCAAAACTGGGGGGCCGATCCATTCCTCTGGGTAAATTTCTACACCAGCGCCGGTCTCGTTTTCTCCGTATAAAACAAACCCGGTTTAACCTATTCAAAATGGGGTTAAAAGGGGTCATAAATCTGGACAGGGGTTGAGGATCGGCAGAAAACTCGGTCTGATCTCTTTTACATCTGTTTCAGGTTCTCAGCCTTATCTGCTTCAGCTGCCTTTGCTCTTTGTGGTCGCACACAAATGCCATTAAACAAAAGTCCTTTTGCCGGGGCTGAGTGGCAGGTATAGGGTGACTATACTGCGGGCGCAGCGGAGGCGGAGGGGAGGGAGCGGCGGGAGTTATTGCCGCAGACAGCCCCCGAAGCCCGCCTGATTGACATTGTAAATCTATACAGAGGGGTTGTTTGAGGGGAGCCTGTCAGATTGACAGTGTAAATGTGTAACACACACAGCCTGGGAGAGAGGAGCCTGCCGGCGGGTGGGAGAGCGCCGGCGGAGTGTGGGTCACACGGAGATTGAATTACAGCTGCACTAGATCAGAGCTGTGGGAAACGGCACCTCCTAAACACACACAGGGCCCCGGCGGGGGCCGGCGGGCGGGCAGCTGCGGGGCCGGGCGGAGGGCAGCGGCGGGAGGAGCTGCCGCCGCCCCGGGGTCAGCCCCGCCCCGCCCCGCCCCGCCCCGCCCCGCCCCGCCCGCGGGGACCGGCCTCCGCACGGCGGCGGCCGGAGGAGCCAGAAGAGACAAAAAATCCCCAAACCCCCCCAAAAAACGAAAAAGAAAAAACAAACAAACAGAAGACAGGGAGGAAAAAAAAGAAAATAAAAAGGCCGGGTTGGGGAAGGCGGGGCGGCGGCCCCGCAGCTGGAGGGGTCAGACTCCAAAGGGGATTTTGCTGGCTTTAACCGATACCTTTTAAGATTTGCGGGTTTATGGCGTTTCACTACTGCTGTGGAGAAGAATCTTAAGACCCTACCGGCCCCCTCAGATACCAATCGCCCTCCTAATCCTTTTGATTTGCCATATACTCCGCTGGCATTTCACAAACCTGTGGTATTAATGCCTCCGAGCTGAGGGCTGGGGAGGGGGGGGGGGGCCTGGAAAACAGAAACATATTAAGCTCTATTAGAAAGGGCAAAAAGTCAGCTGGCTTTGAAATGAACTCGCTCAGCAGGAGCGGTGGAAGCATTTCCAGGAGACAGCGGGAAGGCATTTGTTTTCTTGGCTGGCACCAAAGCGCCGGCTCGCTGTGCTGTGCAGAATGCGTGGCCTTCTGTGGGGCCATCGCACCTTGGCGCCTGCCAGCCACCCCTTCTCGCCCGCTGCCACCCCGCTGCAGGAGAAATCCGCTGCGGAGGCCTTCGCTCTGCTGGGGAAGAAACATCCTCCTTGCCTCCCCTTTTATCGCCTGTGTTTGCACATCTCCTGAGGGCTGCGGGGGCAGGGGTCAGAAAATGACCACAGAGGCTTGTGTCCAGAGAACAGATTTTTTTTATTTTTTTTTTTAACTTGTTATTTTTATTATGCAACCCACTTTTCAGAACAGTATTTTTTATTTTATTTTCCAGTGTCTCCTGCTTTGCATAATCCCCTTTCTGCCCAACTCTACTTGCAAACATTGGCCAGTCCGTTTGTAATTTCTCAATCTTCAGGCTAATTCTCATAAATAAACCACAAGCCAAAAAGCGAGACAATGCCCGACAGTGGAGCCAGGGCTCTGCAGACTCTGCAGATCCAGAGGGCAGCTTGCCCCCAGCTACGGGGCAGGATCAGAACTATGCTTTGCAGCTCTTGAAGTCTCAGAGACTTAGTGCAAGGCTGATCTGTGCAGCCTGGCTGAAAACAAGAGCAACTGGCAGCAGAGAGAGGCTGTTGCCAAGCTCACACAGTCATGGGTCCTGAACAGGGAAAGACATAGAGGTATGCTATGATTTTTAGCAAGTGGCCCTGCAATATAAAAACCAGAGCCATTTTTCTCCTGCTCTTCCCAGGGATTTACAGACCAGATTGGAGCCCTCCCACCTCCACTGCTAGGATGCTCCCAGTAAAGGCAGACCCCTGGCGCCTTCACATTTTGTCACACTGAGCTGCAGACTGAAGCGAGCAGCAAATGTCTTGTGCTCAGTGTGAAGGGCACACAGAGGGCCACCACGCATCCTCTGCCTGCACGTCAGCTGGAGGGAGACTTCCCCAGCTTTGGGTCATTTCACCTCCTGCAGACGTCACAGCTGATTGCAAAATCAGTCCTTAATTCCTTTCTCTCTGAATGAGCCAGGTCCTCAAAGAACTCCTTACAAAAACCGTTCAAACTCAGGCAGGTTTGGCTGACCTGGCCTGGATGAATAATGCCCACAGCTACAGTGGCAGAGCTGCTGAGGCAGGTGGGGTGGAGGGATGATGAACATTTTGAGTAGCAACTGCTTCAGAGACATCAGCTGCAGCCAGACCAACTTCGGGATCCCTGTTCACAGCAGGATGTCCCTCAGCACCAGGATTTCGAGCTGGTTGGCACTGGGCTTGGCCATGCTACCATGAGTATCCAGGTTGTCTCGCCCGCATGGTTTTAGTCCAGTCTCTAGTATGCAGAAAAAAGTTTAGCTGTATGGATATAAGCTGGGTTGTGGCACTTGGCCTCGTGAGCCTGTTTATTTACTAGTATAGATATAGTCCAGGCAGAAGTAAGCCCAGAGCTCTACAGCAGAGGTTTGCTACTCCTGGTTCACAGACAACCTGCCACAGGACAGACTCTGACGTTGCTTTGGGTCACAAGAAATTAAATGTCAAGACAGAGCCTGGCAGGCTCTACAAGGGTAAGAAACCCTCTGCTTATCCACTGCTGTCTGCTACATGATTTGTGGAGAGGGATACATTCAACTTCATGGTTGTTTATAGTTTGTTCACTTTTGGAAAGAGCATAAGGATTGTTCCAGAAGTTGTTGGTAGACAGCAAACCCCAAATTCATGTGGTTTTGATATTCATACTCTATTACACTTATAAAAAGAGAACTTGAAAGATGCATGAGGCAGTGTCCCCTGGTCCTTTGCCTTCAAGCTCTGATAGCTGCCATGGGCACAGCTGTGCTCTCACTGATGAAACCACTGCCTGATCTTGTCACTGTGCCAAGCCTTAACCTTGCTGGAGGAGATCAACCCAACTTCCTGGTGAAGCTGAGACAGTCTCATGGGAGAGCAATAGGGTCCAGGTGTCCTGCTCTTTGGCCAACGGCCAGGCCTCCTTCAGCTAGCGCTAACCACTGGAAGTTTCTTCTTAAACACAGACAGTGTTTGTTGAAGTCTTCCCGGTCAGCCTAGAACTCCCAGGAGGGAAGCTACTACTCTTTTGGGTTGACCCCATTCATAGGACCAGAAAACCTTGTTCGGTGCTACATTACTCAAAAGCCTGGCCTGCAGGGAGGAGAGGAGGTCCTTCTCCAGCTTGTTGACTGATTTGGGGTTTGTCACAGCTCACTTGCTAAATAGCTCACTGATTCCGGTCGCTGCTGCTGTCACTCAGGGGTAACCCTACACCAGCAGGCTCCCCTGTGAAAGGGCTGCAGGGCAAAGCAGGATTGCTTCCACCTCCTCACAGATGTAGCTAAGCAGTTTGTTGTCCTGAAAAGAGAGAAATGAATTCTTTTGAAGAATCTGCTAGTTGGCAGCAGAGCTTTACAGAATACATTTTCTTGTACAAAGCAACAAAGACTATGAAAAAGCAGACTTTTATATCGGGTAAGTTTTAAAGTCAGAAAACTTTTCATGGCTTTATGAGGTTTTCACGTTCCTTGTATAAGAGGTAACCATCAAATGAGGTAAGAAGTTAGAGCTACAGATGCATTTGAGTCTCAGACATTTTGACAGGTTTTGGTCTTTGGGTGAGAAGGTGCCGATGCAGCGTGACAGAGCAGGAGGCAGCATGGGGTCCATTGGCAGTTCTCCAGAGGATGGCCAAGGCATACAGGGCAAATAACTCACCTTCTTTGAATTTCCAGTGCTGTCAGGGCTGAAACAGTGTAAATCCACAAACTCTGGCCATCAGGAGCTTTCTATGGAGCGTTTTGCACCAGCAAACAAAAATTCTTCAAAGCAGAACTCTTTCCAGAATAGGATTTTGGAGAAAGAAGTGCTTCAATTTATTCAAAGTTTGAAATGAATACACTTGCCAAAGTCACTGAAATACAATTTAGTTTTAATAATTTAGTTAATTTACTCTAAACCATAATTTAAATAAAATTGCTGTTAAATAAATTTTTGTGAATCTTTCCTATATTATCAACTTGCCAACATTTTTTGGAATTCAGTTTAGAGTCTGACGGTTTGGCATGGGGGTTCTCCAAAGGTTACCCCATATCTTCAGAGAAGACCCACGAAATAGGAATACCAAGGAACAGGATGACATTGTCCTTCAGAAAACCTGCATTTAACACAGCTTGATGAGATCCTGGCTATTCATTTACCTGGAGCAGGTAACCCTTCTCCTTGTTAGCTGCATGCTTGCAATATAATTTCTCTTTTCATTCTCATGATACTTTAAGGGTTGGCAATTACATTTTGTGTTGGGGCTGCTCCAGTTTGCATGAGAGATGCAGCAGTTTAGCTGAGGAACAATCCAGACCTGTGAGTTGTCTACAGGACTCTCCTATCTCACATAACCACTGATCCCTTTCTCAGCTGAAAGCAAACCTCCGTGTGAAATGCATTGATTCAGTCGCCTCAGCACACCCCTTATTTTCTTTATTTTTTTTTTATAACCTGAATTCCTGCCTGCTCCCAGTGCAAATCACTTCAGCCCTGGTTCACAATGGAGCTGGAAGGCTTTCCGCTGGAAAAGCACTCGGTTTTGAAAGTGCTCGTAGCATTGGGAAAGCTCACAGGTTGCAGCCAAGCAGGGCAAGATCACACTTCCAGGAAAGTATGACTAACCCAATTTCCACATTGACTTAGCACACAGAGTGCCCCGGTAAATATAGCACCTCAGAGGTCACAGGGATGGGGTGCCAGGGGTAGAGTTCAGTTAATTTATGGCCAGGCAGTGCAAATCAGACACGGGATTCAGGCCTTTGATGTCAACTCTGTTATCAGCACCGGCTCGCTGGGTGTGTGAGATTAGCTCGCATGCATTATAAGGCTGCAGAGCAGGACGTTGTTTCCTGGGCAGGCAAAAGGAGGTGCTGCAGAAATGGGGTGGTGGGCCCATCAGAGCTGGTGGGCTGCTGACGGAGGAAAGCAGGTCTCGTAGGGCCAGTGGGGAGAAGGTCACCAGTGAAACAGCTTATCAAGGTGGACATCTGCAAATGCACCCTCTGTGAGCTGTTTAACCTGCCTTTGCCTTCAGAGACCAGATACAGAGTAGCTTCAAGCGTGGGCCAGCTCCTCTGCTGCTGGCAACAGCAGCAATGGCCCATGGTCCTCAACAACCATCCCTCTAGAGGTTGTTCAGGATGTTGCCTGGCCACAGAAGATAAATACCCCTCTCTCCTCTCTACAAGTGCCACCCAAAGAAGCGGTCCTGTGAGGGGGTGTGGTCACAGGACTCTGAGGGACCTGAGAGAGAAGCCAGGTACTGTTGCTCTCACCTACTTAAAGCTTCTCTGATCAGTCTCAAACAGCTGCTCTCTCCTCTTTCGTTGCCCCTTTCCTCCTAACAACCTGCCTGGTACTTCCTTCAAAAACACAGTTTTGTTGAGTGACTCAGTATTTTCAGATGAAACGAAACTGGTTTTCTTTAAAATACATGGTGTATGCAGAATGCAGAGTTAGGCAATGACTTGGGTCTGCTCCTCTTTGTTGCACCTACCCAACATCTCCATAGCATCTCCACTGCTGATGAATGAAGACACCTGTGCAGTGTACTAAAAGCTGCCCAGTGCACCACCAAGCACCCATGGGATCATCAGAGCTACTGCACTGCTGTTGTGCACTTTTCTGTAGATTCAATTAAAAAAAGGAAAGATTTACAGGAGCATCAAAAGCATTATAAGAAAAGCTTTCCTCACTTCTGAATTTTGATTCCTTTCAAAGAGAAGACTACAGGAATTTGAGTCTGAAAGCGTTCACACACACCTAAAAGAAACAAACAGTAGCCTTGTTATTTACCATGTCTGAAACCCACTGGAAACTGGAGAGTGTCCCACTAAAAATACCAAAAAAGAAGAAATCTTGTGTAATGGGTGAAGCAAAGGAAGTGCAATCTAGTGATTAAGGCAGGCGCAGGACTGCCAGGAGGTCTTTCTGGCAATAGTTTTATTCCTGGCTTTACCACAGGCTTCCTGTGTCACTGGGCAGGAGCTGAAGGGCCTGACAGCGTAAGCACGCCTCGGTGCACACCGGGAGCAATGCCCTGGGATTGCGGCCAGGGCGTTCGTGGGGTCAGGACTTTGATCTTGGAGTGGCTCATGAGCTGTTCTCTAAATTCCAAGTCAAGGAGCATGAGGCCATCGCATGGCTTGGTCTGGGGCAGGGATCTGGGGAAGAGCCACCATGGGAAGGTTGTTCCATTCTGGAGGGGAGACAGGCATGATCTCTGCCATGGCACCACTGCCTCTGGGTGGGCTGGCCAGCCCTGTGGGGGCTTGGGCAGCTGGAACAAAGCAGGGTTTTGAGTTATGACTTTCTGAGCCCAAAACTGTCCTCCTCTGCACTTGTGGTTCCTCCTCATACTGTCATGGTGGAGACTACTGGACTTGGGAGACTTTGTAAAGCTGCCCTCATTGCAGCACACCATCTTAGGGGAAGGAAGAAAATGGGATCGAAGTGCAAAAGATTGTTTGTGGTCTAATCAAAGGGGCTTCACCTTCTGCTCTCATCACCCTCTGGCTGAGTTCCCCCTCCATGGGCAGGATGAGTGAGGCGGGCAAGGGAGGGACACAGATCCAGAGGCACCGGCTACCCTATTTATACCCATCACACATTAAAGGGGACTGCCCTGGGGTGTCCGTGTCCCCCCCACAGGCTGCCTCACCAGGCTCAGATAACAAACACAGCCCTGGCTGCACAGCAGATCTGTCGTGGGGATTATCTGCTCGTTTGAAGTGAAATTTAGCTGGCCTTAATCAGAAATCTAACCGCATCAGGTTCACATTAGCTTGTGCGGAGGTAGTAGTTTCACACACTGACATGGTAGCAATTAAGCGAGTCGCTACTGGTTCTTACCCCAGGGTACAACTTTGTTTTGTTCCTTTACAGATTAGTGGAGCTGCGCAAGTTTCCACATAGTTTTCTTTCCTGTAGACCCTGGCTATTTCATGTTGAACCCTCTGGGACCGTTTATTAGACCACACAAACGGTAATTATTTGCCAAAGAGGTGGATGGCGTTCCAAACCTCTAGCATGGCCAGTTATAAAAAAATGTTATGAATCTGAGTAAGGGAAGGGATTTCACTAAATCCAAAGAAACCATAAAACTACACAAACACAAGGAATGAAATATTTTTGAATGGCAGGAAAAGAAGACAAATATTCATTTCAAAATACATCATTATGCCTTTCTTGGCATGGGAGGTGACAGCAAGGGAGAGCTCCTCTTGGGTCGCCCTTCATTTCCTCCCTCGGCTCCTTGGCTCGGACGAAGTCGCAAACATCATCTCCTCATGTAAGGTCCACCCGGGGGACCCAACTATAGCCTGGTTACCCCTCACATTAGCCCACTGGGAGAACCCACATTTATTTTAAGACTGAGGCTGAAGCGTCATGTGTGGGAAGGGTTTGGATGTGTCTTACCCTTGGAAACAACACTTTGTACAAAACGAAGAGCTCCACACAGAAAAAAAGGTGAGATCCGTAAGTTACAGCTGATTGAGGTGAACACACATACGCTATCAATTATCTGAGCCGAAACTGAGCGTTGCCACTGCAAAAGCAAATGGTTTTCACAAGACAAGCTGCTCTCAGATGAATTTTCAGCATGTGACAGTTTTTCATCTTGAGGACCACATACCCCTCTGTGGCAACTACCTTTTCCTAAACAACCCTACGTCTTGTAGATGCTGTAATGAAAGAACTGCTGTCCATTCCTTTCTAGAGTTCCCTCCTACAATATTCTGAGGCAGTCATGCAAGGGAGTATCTTATTCCAAATCCATTGTGCTTCTCTTGGTATTTGCACCAGTCAGGAGTGAATTATTTTCATGTGAATTGAGGGACATCTATTACCTCAAAAATGTAAAATTCCATAGCCAAATTTTCTTCCACCTTGTAGACCAAATCATAAAAATACAGGAAGAAGAAAACCAAATAAAACAGCAATTTGCTGCCTGGTCAAAGGCAATAGGTGATCACATTGCCCCGATGTTATCTTGTTAACGTACAGTAACTTAATCTCATTAAGTCTGACATTTATTGATCCCAAATACATAGAGAATCACTTATTGCAAGAGAGGACGGACCTAAGCTAATGTTGCTGTTGGATGATGTGGGCAACTCTTCTGTGGTATCCGAGTCCCTTGAAAGCTGTTCAAAGAGCTGCTATTCCTCATGCGCAGGACCGGCCCCAGCAAGGCTTCTAGGTAGGAACCTGCTTATCCTCGACACTTAGTGCTTCCACAAGCCCAGCGAAGCTGAGGGAGTGGACAGACACAGGAAGGCCAGTACGAGCTTTCTCAGCTCTGATGTCTACATTTTGGAGGGGCTACAACATACAAATACAAATAACACATGAAGCAAGGAGGCCAGCATTTCTAACAAGCTCAGCTTGGATCTTCGCAGCAATCACCACAACAGCTGTTAAGTCTGTAGAGCTTTTCAAAGGCAAACATTAACGCTGGCAAGCAAAGATAATGGCAAATCCAGCTGTAAGCCACCAGCTGAGGATTTTCTTGAGATAGCGAATGGCCTGCTGCAGAGACCTGACTCCTGTCACGTTTGTGGGCTCGGCAAGTGTTCCTACTGCTGCTTGTGCCTCCTGGTGCTGCTGGCAGGTGAGAAGCAGACCAGGGCCGTGTAGCTTTTCTTTGCTGGTACATGCTCTTGTCAGGCTGTCTTTGGCACCACTTGGAAGAGGTGTCCATGTCAAGGCTGGATTTCCAGATCAGAGACCCAGTTCTGGCTCCATTAATACCTGTTTCTTCTGGAGGGGGCTGAGCTCCAGCAGCTGCAAGCTATACCTGGCTAGGAATCAGTCCATGGGCTTCTTATCTAAGAAGGCGTATTTTAGCTAGTCTGCACCAAACTCGTCCTGCTACCAGCAGCAATGTGGTGGAATGAATGGGGCCTCTGGGGAACCAGCCATAGTCCATGGTAGACTTGTCCAGATGGTGAGTGATTCTTCACAGCTGGGGTTATCTGTTAGCACCTCCTGCACACCGTTACACCTAGGCTTTGTGCTGGGGAGCGCTCCTCCTCTTCTAGCTCCATGGGATCCAGCAGGCTCTTTGTGTACCTCTGTAATTAATAGGACTATCTCTGACATTAGCAGGGTAATGGCTATTTTTATATTCTTGTAGCACTTTAACTAGGAAAGTGTTGTACATTGCCTCAAGGAAGATGGTCTGTGTGTGCATGTGCCAAGAGTTTTCACGGATAACATAATAGTTATGGACTTTAATGCCCTCCTCCACAGTTTCACCAACATAGTGAAAAGCAACACAGAGCATTTTTACGTTAGTGCCCCCAAATCCAAACAGACTCTCTGTCTTCCTCTTGATTTAAGTTTAGATGCCATGTTTCTTTAAAGAGACACAAGTGACAAAGACTCCAATAAGCACGATTTCAGTGGCTTTCTAAACTTATCCCATAACAGAGCAGGCGAGTTGTATTTTGCAGGGCTTACAGAGTATTAAGACAAAATCAACTGACAGTTCAAAGGAGGCTGGGAACAGACAGTCTTGTTCCATCCGTTATACCATTCCTGACAGCAGCTACCACTTACATTTCTTGCTGTTTACTTTTCTAGAGGTCAACAACCAGTGTCTGCTGGGACGGTTTGCCTGGAAGTTATAATATTCCAACTGTGTTGCTCCTTCCAGCAGCTCCCATCTTTTACTGGTCCAAGGTAATAACCTTCTTTCCACATTTTCTCTTTTTTTTTTTTCACTGCAACAGAGCTACTCTCTTAAATTATGTATATATATGTTTCCCAATTAGCCAAAGCCCTCCCCCCCCCCCCCAGTATTTATGAAAAAGTATAACAATGAAGATATCGACTTCCAGTTTTGAGCCACAAGACTGATATTCCTCCAAAGTAAATACTGGCCTTGGCTGTGCCACAGTCAATATTTACCTCGAGTAAAATAAATCTTGCTGACAACCAAAACCTGAAGTCAATATTGGCTTGCTGTAATCCAGCTGGTATAAAGTAATCCATTTCCTTTATATTACCTG
Source organism: Phalacrocorax aristotelis (assembly GCF_949628215.1). Classification (NCBI taxonomy): domain Eukaryota; kingdom Metazoa; phylum Chordata; class Aves; order Suliformes; family Phalacrocoracidae; genus Phalacrocorax; species Phalacrocorax aristotelis. The sequence goes on along the minus strand of NC_134277.1, from coordinate 135,933,360 downwards.
AATGCTTTATGCAAATATTTTCAAGTTAAAGGTTGGGTCTACATTCCTGTAGTTGTAAATGTGGTACTGAAACCATCCCTTGATTTTCAGTCATCACAAACCAGAAAACTCTCCAAGAGACCGTATGAAAGCTCTCCTATCTCAGAAACAATCTGTGAGTGACTGATTAACTATCTAATCTGTGTACCTACTCTGAGGTCCATTACTTCACTGCCTAAGAGTCTTCCAAATCCTTAAGAGTGGTAAAGTTGGCAAAGAAATGGAATATCTTTTACTAGACCAGGTGATATAGCTGAGAAAGTGGATAAAGTGGGCACACAAACCTTAGATCTAAAGATCTTGACTCTTCCTAAAAAAAATGCATCTCATTTATTTTGACCATCAGGTCTACAGCAGTATCATTGCTACTACTACCCTCTGATGAGAGAAATAATTTCTTCCTCCTAATCCATGGGGAAACATTTTAGTACTTGAAAGAGGCTCTTTTTAAATTGATTTCCTTTGGTAACCAAGCTTGGGCAACCATCTCGTTTATCTGCCTTGCTGTTTATCCATCTGTCAGTCACTCCCCACTCAATAACGTTGAAGCTTGTTGGCCAACACCCACTACCTTTGTCAAATGGCAGATTCAGACTAATGAAGAACCCACAGGTTTTATGCAAAACTGGTGAAGAAGAGGGACCTAGATTAGTCTTCCATTTGCCGTGCCAGAGGAGGCGATCTGGTAGTCAGTATGCCCAAGCCTTCATGCTCACTGCAGCATAGTCTGCCTCCTGCCCACGTGGTGCCAGTGGGAGCAGGCAGCAGTACCATGGAGCGAACTGGCAGGTACAGATATTGGGCCAGTATCAGGAGCATCACTCCGTAGGATACAAGGTTTGATTAATTCTGCTGGCCATGAAAAACACAATTTTTAAAATTTTTGTGTGTAACCGAGTATACTGTACCAGCACACACACAGAGAAAGTTGAAATGAGGTCATTCGCTTAATTTGTAGTTCCAAAAGGGGTGGGCATCTTCACAGAGCATTTTGCAATTACCGTGACCAATGCACCCAGAAGCCTCTCTTTTAGCTGAAGCTATGTTGTTCCATTTGCAGCCGCTGTTGTAGGCAACTGTGGCCATGAAGTCTGAGTGAAGCTCCCTCAGGCAGCTAAACCAGTCTCGAATAGGCTTTGCATATCAGGACAGAAATCATGAGCCGCTTTCCATATTCAGTGAGAAAACAGGAAAAAGAACAGAGAGCTTTTGAATGACTCACTGATGGGCTGGGTGGTTTTTTTTTTTGTCCTTGCTGGAGCTTTTTAATTTCTAAATATAAATAATGAGTTGCAAGAACTAAAAAATCATTAACTAGATTAAGTCCTGATGAAGTTTTGTAATTGTTACAGTGCACAGAGTTGCTTTGCTAGATTATTTTTCCTTTGGTTCAGGTTACTTGTGCAAAGATGTTGGTGGTCCTCACAAATCCTTAAAAGATATCTGAACACAGCAGTCACCACTCCCTGCAGTGCAATTTTGCCTGATTAGCAATCTCTCTGGGAGGTCAGTGGCTGGAACAGTTTGTGAGTTGTATTATAAAATAAATAAATAATAATAAATTATAATGTTTAAGGCCAGTGGAAGACCACAGGTGCAAAAAGCTGCAGACTCTATAGACTGTTAATGCTACATTAAAGCTTAGTTTTCCCTTTGGTAATACTGTAGCCATGCCCAAGGAGAGAGATCTTTTCCACCAGGAAAAGGAATATCTCACAGGACACTGCTCAGGACTATTTGCTTGTCATGGTTGCCAAAGATATATACCTGAGGCCAAATCAGGGGTTACTTAATGGAAATAATGAAATTAATGATGCATATGCGAATGCCATCCGTATTTCTATAGGGTGCCTCCCTCACTGGCCGCCTGTTTCCTGAGTAAAGCAGGCCGTGATGCAGGGCGGACTCTGCAGGTCTTTGCCTCGTTAAGCTTCTCCACATTGACAGCAGGTGACCGGGGTCACCTCCAAGGCAGGTTGTGCTTCGTGACCCACTGGAGGACCAGAAGCACCTGCTCATCTGCAGAGGGCTGGGTCACCAGCTACTTGATCACATGTCACCTGAAATCCTAGCTCCTTATCTCATTGAAAGCTGGATTGCCAATATTTTCCCAATTTACCTGCCAAAGCAATTGGAGCTACTGTGTGGATGTGAAGTGTTTGTGAATGACAAAAGTGGTTACGAACAGAAAGCAGGACGTGCATGGACGCCAGCTCTGAAGCCTTGCACAATGATTCTGTAAAATACTTCTTTCCTTGGCAGGAAAATTACCCAGCCTTGCTCTGGGCCAGCCAGCCAGCCTGCACCTTCAGTAATTCAAACCATTTTCCTCTGCCCTGAGCTGAAGAGGGTATCATGAGACAGGTAATCCAGAAAGGGGGCCCGGTCTCTAAGAAAAAACAGGGTTGGGGGATGACATAAATGACAATGTCCAAGTACTAATGTGATGCTCAAAGAAATGCCCTTTAGAACTGATCTGACTCACAGGGAAGTGCTTCACTGTTTCCAAAACCTAGGTCTTGTTTTCCCCACAGAAAGGACAGGAAAACCCCAAACCAAACAAACTTAAGATACTTCAATTCTCCCTGACTCAAGTGAAAACAAAAATAAGGGTAGAAATATTGGAATTTCCCAGAGGATGGAAATTTTGATTTTTACCTAGCTGCAATCCCACAATGGCAGGGCAGACCAATAGCTATTGCTTTGGGCTTTTCCCTAGACATTGGCAGAGCTGTATAGGAAAGCACAGGCTATACGTACTTGTGCTGAGCCTGGCTACAGTTACTGTCAGCAAACCTCTGCTCTCATAAGCTTGTGCCTGGTGAAAGAGACGCAAGTGCAGTCTTAAACTTTCTCCTGTTTCTGGGTGAGTGCTTGGCACTCCCCCTTCAATGTAATAGGTTAGGACCTGCCTCCTCCTGAGCACGCCTGTGTCTTTGCTGAGCCTGACAGCGATGATAACACAGGCATCAGGCGCTCAAGCCAGTTGCCTGCAGCTGAAATGAGAAGAGCCCCAGCTACAACTCTCCCTTCAGGGGGTGACCGGCTGCAGGACCCCCCTTCCCTTCCCTGGCACGCTCTCAGCCTCCAACTTTTTTCCTTCAGCTTGTGAAACCAGAGAACGTGGAGGATCACTCTAGACCAGTGTGACAAGGACTATTAATGCCAGAAAAGCAAGTCCCCAGGGCTTGCTGCCCAAACAAGAAGGACAGGTTTCAGCTAAGGCTGCTGACGTGACCCCAGGGGTTGGTGGGACCCGGGGAAGCTCTCACTCGAGGGGCTCCAGCCCAGTGCCTGTGTGGGCTGCGCGCTGCCTGCACCATGTGAGGAGGGTCTAGTGTGCTCAGCATTTGAAAAGCACCAGGGCTGTGGGTAGGAGGATTTAACTGGAGATCTAAATGAAAAAAAATAACAAACCAGAGCAAATCAAACATTGAGTCTAAAACCTGATCCATGCACAGGTACTTGGTCTCACCATGTGACTTGGCCTTGATGTCTGATGCCTGCACTAATAAGCAAATGCCATGACTCAGGTAATTCTCCCTCTCCCTCTCTCTCTCTCTCTGGGTCTCATTTTGTTTTGCAAGCCATGGCATGAGCTAGCTTTAGCCTTGCCATAAAAATCTGACTCACTTCCTAAGGGCAGGCTAAAATAACCTGAGAATTTTTTTTTAAAAATGCTGCTTTTACCTTCTTAGCCATAACAGAAAGACATTGGGGTTTTCTGCCGGAAAAAAATAAAAATCAGGTTTGTTAAACACAGAGATGTTCTTTCCAGCCTGATTCCCTTTGACTCTATGAGTTGCTCCTTTTCAGAAGAGAAAATCTGTGCCTCTCCTGTAGCTAGCATTTGACAATCAGCACTTCTTCTCTGCTCCCTGAGTGGTAAAGACGGGGCGGGGGGGAGGGAGAGGGCTGAAAGTAAAGCAAAGAATTGTTCAGATTGCCTAGATCCCTCCAGGAAGTGATCTTTCTGCTTTTACTCCAGACACACGCCTCCCAGCTAGCCAGCAGCTCCAACTAATTAGCACACGTGATGGGAATAGGAAACAAAGTCACAAACAATAGTAGCGTGGGAACGCAGTGTAAACTGCAATTACATAGACCCCCCTCCTCCCCCCGCCCGCCCCCCACTCTGTCCTTCTCCAAATAAATAAATAAAGGCATAAATAAATAAATAAGTGCATAAATCCAAAAGACCTGCCGACAATACAGCAGATAAGCGTGGGAGGCATCGCAAACGGTGCTGGGCAGGAGGTGAAGATCCGCATTTGTGGGCCGAGCAAGAGCCAGCTATTATTTTCATTCCATACTTCAAGTATATCGAGGCTGCTCCATTTCCTTTTGTTCAGCGTTGGGGCACAACAGAAAAATGTGTTTGGGGAATTTCAGCACTTGCCAGGTCATGGGGGAGGTCACTCCACTTTTGTCGGGAGAGAGGCAGAAGAAGAAAGAGGGCAATCAAATATCCTCCTTGAGACAGCTTACAAGCACATGTCTCATGCTGTCAGGGGGCTAGGCTCCAGTGTGACACTTCCAGCTTCTTGTCTTCCTGCCAAGCTGAATATGTTCGGTATACGTTATGTATGTGAGAAGTGGTCACCACTTCCCCGACCAGCCACAGCTTTAAGACATATTGTAACGGAGCTATTGTGTGGGATTAGACACATTTGCTGTGGTTTAAGCATTAGGAGCGTGTGACTGCACTTGCTTTAGAGCGCCATCATTAATATTGACTGTGGAGGTGTTCATACAGAGCTCATCATCGCCACATCGCAGTGCTTAGACAGTTACATATCGAGAGCCATGTGCTACTGATTTGGTTCTGTAACAAGTAAACGCAAGGGATTTTTAGTGCAGCTACAGCAACGTGAATCAAAAGAGAGGCCTGGGTATGCATGGGAAGTTTACTGCTATAGGTCTCCTGGCATGCTGCTTTGGTAGCTCCTGTTCCCATATAACTGAGATTATCTGGAATAAATCTTTCAGATGGGTGCTATTTTGGAATAAAACTATTTTTCCTGGAATAATTTTTCTTCTTTAAAAACAAATGAAATGAAGGTCACTCTGAGAACAGCGGATCCACTCAGGGTATTGGTCTTGCACTGCTATACTGGTCGGCTCTGCAGGGTCCACAAGTCTTGACTTTTCCAAAACCTGTAGGAATGCTGTGGTTTTTAAGTACTGTGAGCAAGACTGAAATAAGGCATCTCACAGGAAAACACCCTCAGCGTCAGCACAGACCATTGCTATTTTGTTACTGTGTTTTCGTGGCACTTCTAAATCGGCTTGAATCTCAAGAATTAGCTGTTTTATGACCCCTCAGTTTGGATTCAAAATCTCCTCAGGTCAGATGCTGATACACATTTAGATTATTTAAAAATTAAAAGTTTCCCTAACAAAAAGTAGGTTCAGTATCTAACTTTGTTCTGGTAAAATCAGAGCGGCACTTCTCTTCTGCTGTTTATTTTTATCCTAGTATTCCATAACGTAATGGAAGAGACAACTGATGATAGGATTTGATTTTGATATCCTCCAATGTCCAAATACTCTGCCTGCCTGGAATAAGGTTTCACATTCAAACCAGTCAAGCTTAGTCATTATTTTATCTGAAGCAGACAAATCAGGTGACTTTGCCAGGATCTCCATGATGAAACCCCAGCCAAAGTCCTGACCGCCTTGTGGCAATTAAAAATCCCTGGCACTTTCTCACTCTTGTCACACATGCTAAACATCCCCTCACAGTTAATTTCTCTGCGACTGGGGAGTGCCTTACGGAGTGGTTGTTTCCCCAGGTCTAACTTTTGCTCAGGCAGGTGATCACTGTGGGTCAGCAGGTGTCTAGTAAATGCTGTGGCAGAAAGGTGTGAGGTGAAGACAAGCTATCACATGAGAGAAAGTAAAGAGACACTTTTCCAGGAGTCAGTGCTTAGCATGATAGGTAATATGCACCATTTTCCTTTACCTTGTCTGTGCAATGGTCATCAAAGCTTTACATAGCCAGTACCTTCAAAAGCAATAACCTATTACTTTGATTTGCTTTATTCCAAAGTGTACTTACCAATGGCTCAACTTTCATTTTTATTTTTGCATGATGAAAAGTAGTTCTAGGAAACTTGTTAGAAAAAATGGTTTTCAATTTGCCAAAAGTCAAGTTTTCCTCTTGAATTAACATACTTTTACGTAACAGTTTGCATGGTGGACCAGAAGGTCCAGAAGTTGTTTTCTCTCCTATGCTTCCTAGCAAGAACGAATAGCACACACACATTTTTTTCAAAGCTGCATTTTACTGGCAAAGAAAACTCAAAGTAGGTCTCAGACTAAAGTCTTTGGAGCAGGGACTTCCCCTCCATACATCACTGCATAACACGAAGCATGGTTTGAACGCTGCTCTTAAAATATTGAAGTTGCAAAATTGCACAGGAAAAATGGCTAGTCAGGCCGTTCCTTGATGGACTGTGAGGATTTTGACAGCAGGAAACCAGAGCAAGTTTCTGTATCATTATTCCTCAGTCAAATTACGAGAAAAGTACTGTAGGAAAAAAAGAAAACTATTTTGGCAAACTACAGAGGGCTTGGTTGAAAAAAGGTCAGCAAAAAGGAAAACATGGTTTTACTCTGTGATAGCTGGTACAAACTGCATTGTGTGATACTGAGGAATGAACACAGGGATAAACAAATTGCCCAGCGATGGTGAAATTGTCACCTTGGCGGGATGCTGTCTCTAGGTGACACACATCTGTGGCCATTGTCCCCTCTACCATTTGGCAATGCTGATAGAGGCTGTCCTGCCAATAACACGTTACTGAATCTCTTGCGTGGTTTTACACACAAGGTACACACTTACACACGTGGACGTTAGGTCATTTTCCTGTAACTAAGAGCAAAGGTGGCTGCACATCAAACCAGAATTTTCTACACAACGCCACCCCAAGTCAACTCCCTTTTGCATCTGAGACATAATGAGACAGCCGTTAATTAACATGACCTGGTGCCATTCCTTCGGCAGGATCTCGGTCTCCTTCAGTGCACAGCACAGACTGTGCTTTGGGAATGGAGGAAGGGCTGTCTAGTGGAAGAAGCTGCTGTCTGCAAGAGCCTTGACTCAGAGGGAAGTGTGCATAGAAAGAGAAAAGGGGCTGGACTGATTGGAAAGGAACTTGAGTGATAAAATAGCCAATCTGCCTGTTCCCACCTCAGACAGAGGGCTGACTGAGTATGAGGTAGCTTTGCCTGTCAGCAGTTTGTACATTCACAGATTAGCCTTGTACACAGTTATAGCCCAGCTCAGGCTTTGGAGATGAGCTGGAGCCAAATCAGGTAAATGCAAAGTCTACCTGCATTGTACATAGCCATCCAGAAGAGGAATCTGTCTGCACTGCTACGATTAATATGCTGACAGTGATAGTCTTGCTTATTTATAGCTATACACTACTTCCAAAAAATGAGAGCTGAAACCTATGCTGCGGCATAAGTGTTGCAGCTGAGGCACTCTGCTTACAGCAAGGACTTTGATGTAAAAATCATCCCTGCCCTTAGCCAGCTTGATGACCTGGACATCACTACAGGTGCACGTGAGTGTGAATGTGTAATGTTTATGTTCTGCTGCAGCAGTTGCTGCAGCACAAAGATGCACGGCATCTGCACTGCAGAACCTGGGGCCACCATGCTTCGAGTGTGCCCAGGTCTAACTTCTGAACTGGGTATCTGGACCGCAGAGATGTGCAGACGTGAATTTCAGTGTTCAGCTCCTGAGAAAACACCTTTACAGCCACAGTACTGCTCACAGTTCATGCAAGCAGTCTGAAAAACTCTTGCGTCGCTCCCGTTTACTTCTCAAGCGCTTCCATTTGCTCTGTGATAACTAGTTTTGAACCGCGTCAGTGGCACCCAACAATCGACATATTCAGCCAAAAGTCAGTAAAGAAAAACACAAGATTTGGAGCAGCAACTTCTTGCTTGCAGAGCTGATGCCACAGCTTGATATATGCGGGGGGGGGTGGGGACGGGGAGGGTGTTGATGTTTTTGCCTGGCTGCAATGCGAGTGCCAGAGCCACCGGTTGAATTGGGCACAGTAACCATAGTAACGGCAAGTTTCCGGGACTCGGGGTGACAGGTTGACGGGATTACTCTTCAAAGCACTTGCTCCCTTGGGAGAGAAGACCTAAAGGAAGGGGATGGGAGTTAATTTAGTGCACACACTAGAGCAAGGGTCAGCAGTGGCAGGTCTCCGCTGGAGGGAAGCCCGCAGCGGCAATAAACAACTCCCTTTCAGTGGGACTTTGACTAGCACCGAAATCGCGGTAGGAGGCATTCAACAAAGAAAAACGGGGGGTGCACACAAAAAGTGACACCGCTCCCTTCCAAGGGACTGTCACGAACAACAGTTCCTGCATGTTTCAAACCTGAGCCTCTGCTTGGCCGTGCCAGCTTTACCCTGTCCTGCCGTTCTGACCAGATGTGGCGGTGGAGCCTGCATCTGGAAATGCTGAGTTGTGCCAGACCTCCAAGCAACGAGGAAGCTGGGGGGGGGGGGGGGGAAGGCAAGCGTGCCCGTGTGTATCATAGGAGGGGGTGTGGGGTGCAGCTATGGGACGAAATGCTTGGATGGTGGGGAGACTGAGGCACGGGCACGGCTGCAGTAAGGAGTGGCAGGTAGAAGGCAAGAAGGTGCTCGCACTGTAGTGTGAAGCAGGGAGAAGGGAGGCATCGCGGTGGTGTAGGGGACAGGAGAGAAGGCTGTCATCTCGCAAGGCTCGTTGCCTGATTGCTGTGAAGGTATCAATGAGGTCTGAAATTAAGCTCTTTCTAGAAGTGCTTCCTTCTTGTGCACTGTTATTTTAATCTCCTTGGACTTTGGTGAGCAAAAGGCTGCTCTCCTGCCTGCCTGTCTGGTGAGGGAGGTGCATGACAGTGCTGTCTCAAGGTGTTGGTAATTTCTGGCTAATAAAACCGCCCTTTGGGCCACGGTTAACAATTAGCCCAACACTGAGGGTCAAGCCCTGCCCAGTACCAGAAAAGCACATGAGTAATTTAAGGCTGGTTTTGCTGTCTGTTCCTCCTAGTGCTGGATGGGAAGATCGAAACCGCACACGGGCAAACATTTATCTTCCCATGGCAGCTGATAGCCAACTGCAATTGCTCACATTGAGGCCCAGCTACACTCTACCTGCCTGTTCCCACTGCCATTTGGAGAGGCCAGTGCCTACACAAGCTCAGAAAGCATCTCTGGAGGCTGCCTGGCCCCTGTGGTTCACAGAGCTCCAGGATCTGGGAACCTGGGTGGCCAGACCTCCAGTCACAAGCAACGAGTGCTTAATGCCAAGTAATTTCTTTTACTTTTTTTTTCCCCCCATAGTATGAAGAACACACACATGCCTGGATGGGAGAAACCTGGTGTCTAGTCTGTAGGCCAAAAAGGCATAAATGTCACCGTACCTTCCACTGACCTGGCTTTTGGTTCTGTAAAAGCAAGTGGTGCAGGCAGGGATGTCTTACAACAATATAGAGGCTGGAAAGGTGGATGTAATAGAAGTGCTGACACAAGCTTAATTATAGCACTGCAGAAAGGATAGATTTATGAAAAATGTAATGATAGACATATTCTGTTCCCACATCTTCTGTTAGTTACTTAGAAGTGGCTGCCGGACTGTTTCTACCTCCTTAACTGCAGCTCTTTTACTACCTTTAGCCTGGTTCTTGTCTCCATTTTCCTTCCCATCAGAGATGCTTTGCAAAAATATGGGCAACCGCATGAAATCTGGAGCAACTCTGTGCCAGAGTTTAAGTTTTACTTAAACCAGTGGGAGGCTGAAAGCAGCTCTTCCAGGGTCTTGAAATGGGGAAATCTGTGTTCATCAATTCTTCACTGTCAAACCATGCACATCTTAGTTATCCTCCAGCCCTTTCAGTTGCAAAACACAAAAGAATCAACTTAGAAAAGAAGCCTTAGTTAAAAGGCTTCATGTAAATGAAAATTTAATTATTATGAAACCACCTCAAAGAGTACGCCCTCATTTCACCTGTCCCATTTTGCCAGTACCTCAGCCTGAGAAAGCTGGCAGAATGAAGAGGACTTGTGCTGGGGAACAGGGCAGTTTGGGGGAACACGGCATCCAGGCTCAGGGCCCTGCTTCGTGCAAAGCAGCATGTCCTCACTGCGAGCGCACCAGCCAGAACTCTGCACATACCGCATGCAGCGCTGACCTTTTCTGTCATCCCTTCTTCCTTGCCAGCAACTGCATAGCAAAGCGCGTTTGCTTTCAGCTGCTTAAAAACTGTTCCTCCTTCTCCCCACCGCCAAAATACAGGCCGGGGGGAGACAAGGAAAGGATCTGGCTGGGAGATTTGCAGTTCAGAAAGGCACAATCAAGAGGGGTGATCCGATTTCCTTTGCACCGCCAATAAAGAAAAAAATCTAAGCTTAAGCCTCCTCAGCTTTTGGGCTTTAACCACCCATTTAACTAATTTTTTTAAGAGGAGAGCAAGCTGCGCCGGCTCAGGCGTCCCCTTCTCCTCACGCAGCACACACAGGGCCTCGCTGCCGCATCCCGCCCCGGGGAAGCGCCCCGAAGCCGCGCCGGCCTCAGAAGGGGCAGTTAGCCTTCACAGGCTGTAATCACCCCGCAGGGCTCGGGCTACCGGGAACCCCCGGCGCGAAGGCCGAAGGCAACCCCGAGGGCGCCCCGGGACTGCCCTACGACCGCCCCCGCCCGCTCCGCACGGCAGCGGCACCGCCTGGTTCCCCAGCCTGGGACGTGCCCCCCCACACCCCCTCCTTCTCCTCTTCTCCCCCCCCCGCCGCTGCCGCCGGAGCCCGCCCGCACGCGGCGGCCGCCGCTGCCGCGCGCCGCCCCGCGCCGAAGCGCCGCCGCCCGCCGCGCCTTGCGCCGCTTTCCCACGGCCGGCGCCGCGCGGCCGCGCCTCCCCCGCCGCCCCTGCTCCCAGCCGGGGGGAGGGCGGGGCCCAGCGGCCGGCCGGCGGCAATTGGCTGAGGCCGGGGTGCCGGCGGCCAATGGGGGCGGCGGGGGCCGCGCGTGGCGGTGCTGGGCAGCGGGCGGCGGCGGGCGTGCTCTGCCCGGCTGCCTGCTGCTTGCTTGCTTGCTTGCCTGCCTGCCTGCCTGCCTGCCTGCCTCCCTCCCTGCTCTCCCGCTCCGTTGCCTGCCTGCCTGCCTGCCTGCCCGCCCGCCCGCCTGCCCGTTCGCTGGCCCGCCCGCCCGCGGCGGGTAAGAGGCGAGGCGTGGGAACGCCATGGGGGAGACGGGTACGGGGCGAGGCGCGGGGCGCGCGCTGGGCGCTCTCCTCCCGCGCGCCGCCCGCCGCCTGCCCGACGGCCGCCCGCGGCCCCCCTCCGGCCCCGCCGCCGCCTCCATGAAGCGATCGCACCCCGAGTACAGCTCGTCGGACAGCGAGGAGCTGGACGAGGCCGTCGAGGTGGAGAAGGAGAGCGCGGACGAGAATGGGTGAGCGCAGGCGGTCGGGCGCCGCGAGGGGGCCCGGCGCCCCTTCCCTCCCTCCATCCCTCCCTCCTCAGCCCCGCGAAGCCCCGGCACTCCCCCCCCGGCCCCCTCCCCCGCTTCGCCCCGGTGCCTGTGTGACCGGTGTCCCGCTGCTCCCCGCAGGAACCTCAGCTCGGCCGCGGGCTCCATGTCCCCCTCCACCACGTCGCAGATCCTGGCCAGGAAGAGGCGCCGAGGGGTGAGTGCCCACCCGCCCGCCGGCCGGCCGCGGCTCCCCGCAGCCCCGGCCCGCCGCCCCCTCACCCTCCGCTTTCTGCCCTAGATCATCGAGAAGCGCCGCCGCGACCGCATCAACAACAGCCTGTCCGAGCTGAGGAGGCTGGTGCCCAGCGCCTTTGAGAAGCAGGTAGCGCCCGGTGACCCTCCGCACTGCCTCCCCCTGCTCCCCGGGGGAAGGGTCGCCCCTCTTCCACCTCTCTGGTTGTGCGTAAAAAGTTTCGTGCTTCCCCTTCTCTCCTAGGGATCAGCCAAGCTGGAAAAAGCAGAGATTCTGCAGATGACTGTCGATCACCTGAAAATGCTGCATACGGCAGGAGGGAAAGGTAAAGTTCCGTGGCTGACAGTGGGTCAGCAGCTCTGCAGAGAGGCTGCTGCGAGAGGAGTGTGTGCCCCAGCATTTGGTGTGCAGTGTGCTGTGGGAGCACTTGGAGAAAGTGAATGGAAACTCTCTTATGTTTCATCAGGAATTTGGGACTTTCTTCTGCTTGACAAGATTTGCGGTATCGCAAGCACTGAAACGTTTTATGGTGCTAGCTCCACGTTGTTCTAGGGAAGAGTGATTGCAAATCTCTCTAGCAATGTGTCAGCACCGTGAAGAGAATCGGCTTTTGGCAACATGGAAAACACAAAGCTTTTGCTGTTGTGATACGCTTGTTTCTCTAACTTTCTGAAAGTTCAGAACAGAAACTAGAAAAAAAAACAAACCAGGATGAAATGAGTAGTGGAAAGGATTAGCAAAAAAGGTGAAATGCACTTTTAGGAAGTAAGTATATTGCCTGCAGAAGTCTCCTCTGATAAGTTAGGACTTGTGTTTCTAATGAATTTCACTGCGCTGTGGTTTCACTTGCACTGAGGAGACATGGAAAGAACAAAAGTACTTTCCTCTGGTGGCAGTGTGCAATTTCAGTTTAAAAATGGCAGTCTGTGACTGGTCTTGGGACTTGCAGCATCACAGGACAGATATAAAAGAAAAGCTTGTTAGACAGAAAAAGAAAAAAAAGGAGCTTGGCAGCTAATCTACGGTTAGGAATACTAACCACATCCAAGTGAAATATGCTCACAGGGGAGGGTGGAGTGGGGAGGCTACATGTAGACAATGACTAGAAAACAGCATCTTAAGTCTCCATTATTTGTTCTTTTCTCTTAGGTTATTTTGATGCTCATGCTTTGGCTATGGACTATCGGAGTCTAGGGTTTCGAGAGTGCCTGGCTGAAGTTGCTCGATACCTTAGTATTATAGAGGGTCTGGACGCCTCCGATCCTCTGCGAGTTCGACTCGTGTCTCATCTCAACAACTACGCCTCTCAACGGGAAGCAGCGAGTAGTGCACACACTGGCATTGGACACATTCCCTGGGGCAATGCCTTTGGACATCACCCTCACATACCTCACCCGTTGCTGCTGGCTCAAAATGGGCACGGTAATACCAGTACTACAGCATCTTCCACAGAACCGCATCACCAGACCAGAATTGCCGCCCCACATGCTGAAACTTCCTCACTCAGAGTGCCCCCAAATGGCAGCATTGGACCGGTGCTCCCCGTGGTCACATCTACTACCAAACTGTCTCCTCCTCTTCTCTCCTCCATGGCATCTCTGTCTGCGTTCCCCTTTTCGTTTGGCTCCTTCCATCTGCTGTCCCCCAACGTGCTGAGCCCGTCTGCACCAACGCAGTCAGCAACCCTTGGCAAACCATACAGACCCTGGGGGACTGAGATCGGAGCCTTCTAAGAACTAACTCTTTAGTAAGGGTGGGGAAGCCTACAAACCTAGCTGAGCTGGGTTATGCCACGATTAAAGTTGAAGTTCTTAATAACTGGGACAAAGGTACAGCTTCACCTTAACTAAGTTTGTCTAAAAACTGTCTCTTTGGATTTTTCTTTGTTTTCTACATTTTTGTATTAGCAGTTTTTTTTTTTAAATAGTTGCTGAAGTTGTCCAAAAATAAAATTACAGTAGTGGTTGTTAACACTTGTGTTAGATCTGTGCTGAGCATTTAAATCACTTTTGTAATCTGTTCGTTTCAAATGTTTCATTTTTCCTGAGTATGTCAGACTGCCTTTTTATGAAGAAATATCACCTGTTATTGTTAGCAATGGCCTAGTTTAGTTATTAATTTTTCCAAGAACAGTCTTCTCAGCATTAACAAGCTGTGTTTTTTGTTAGTATTTTGACACTGAGATGTTCTATAAAGAATTACTTCTTTTGTAAACTATATTTGAGTCTTACACTTCTGAACAAAGCGTTGACAAATCATATGGACCAGCTGGCCAGCTTTATCTAAGAGCCCAATTTCTGTTTCTTCTGCGGTGGTTTGGTGTATTTGGTGGTCTTATTCTAGTCCCTAGTGGACGTTTACTCACATCACAGCACCACTGCACTCTTCCACCAAAAGGAGCAGTACGTGCTTTAGAGCAAACCTCTAGTGTGGGGAGGGTGCAAAAGCCAAATTACACACTGTATCGGCGATGGGTTTAGTTGCTGGGGAAGGAAAGGGAAGAAAAGAAGCTGTCACCTGCAGCAGTCTGCCAGCTGGACCCGGTCACATGCATATTCATTTCATAGGGCCACATTCTGCTTTGAGTTATAGTGGAGTAATAGTTCTATTACCCCATATTTTTGGGTAACTGAGATCAGGCTCTTCCACTCTGTGACTTTCAAATTTGCACCTGAACCGAATGATGCTGGTATTTAAATAGCCAATGGAATGGTACAGTAGGAACCCGTTCAGTGTTGCTTAACAGATGTATCCTAACCGGTTGATTTTTGTATTGCATTTTACTTTTGGGTGCAGTTCAGTGCCGCTCCTCATTTTGTAAGGGCTCTGCTGCATTCTTGTGTGCGTGAGAGTGTGTGTGTACATGTATATTTTGGTGGATTTCATGAGAATCTTAATCTGAACAGGTTTATCTAGAGAGTTCCACTGGACGGGGTTTGACTGCTCTTGTATTTGTGTTGTGGCTAAATAAAGGAGAAAGAACAAAGTATTTTAAATGACATGTTTGTCTGATACGTATCAGTGGAGAATTCTGTGCCTCTGGGTGTCACCGGAGGTGTTGAACAATTGCTATTTAGTCTTGCTGGGGGCACTTGTATTTACTTTCTTCTCAAATATTATGGTATAATCAGCTACACTAGCTGAGTACAGAAAAAAACGTGGTGCCTCCCAATAACAGTCAAGGGAATGAAAATTTAGGGTACATTTTGTGTGTCATCTCTACTTGCCTGGCAGCGTGTGGGCAGATGGCAAAGAGACGAGGGCTGCTACTAGGGAAGAGGTTAAAGCTGCACTGCACCTGGATATCCTTACTGATCTGTATTAAAAGGTGATCATCTTTACAAATGCAGTCCTTTCCTGCCTAACTCATGAAATCTTTGTCCATCCTCTGTAACAAAGTCTTGTACCGAACAGTCTGGTTTAGCTCATGTTCACTGCACGAGTGCAGAGTCTACCCAAGGTCTCTGACTGATCTTATATTTGTTACTGAGCGGTGTTGTTAGCGTATTCCACTTTTTCTTGAAGTAACAACCTGACAGGCTTACACGTAGATAGGAGGTTTTCTCTGGATGTGGTCTGTCCTCCCTGCAAATCCCTACCTGCGGTACATCAACCACTTCTGGAAGTACCTCACTTCTTCCCTGTGTGTTTGAATTTATAGTACACTTGTGTTAGTAAATGGCACATCCTTGTCTGGCTTTAGCTCTGCCAGAACAGCAGAAAGAACTCGGCCCTGTGGGAGACGAGAGCTTTGTTTAAATAGGGGCTCTCGGGCCAATTAAGGAGTGGCATTGATGAGAGGCTTTCTTGGAAGAGTGAGGCTGGAAAGAGTGGGAGGGCATTCAAGTGCATAACCTTGTTTTACCTTCCTCCCTCGGCTGTAGGAGACCACTGCTAGAAGTGAAACGCAAAACACTGCAGGAGCTAGAAATACACGGGTGTTATTGAGGAGAGATTATATACTATTTCATGTAGAAACATGAAATAAGAGGCTGTAAAATTCCAAATCCAGTTTCCTTTTCATGGTGCGTATTGTCTCCTGTTTAATTATGCTCTGCCCTGTCCCTAATAGGTCTTTATACCAAATTAACAACTCCTACCTAGAAGATTGCTATAGTGCATGCAACTATTCTTTAGATCTTTTAATAAATGGCGATGCTTCTCAGCCTTTTAATGGTTATTTCATTGACATTCAAATGACATTGCCTGCCTCTAAATAGCTGGCTCTTTTGTGGAGAGAGACCCCTATAATTATTTTTGTCCCACTGTCCTACTCTTGAATGGACTTCAGAAGCAGAGAGTGCAATAAAAGTTTAGCTGCTGGTGTTTGTCTCTATATCCACTGTCTTCTCTCTCCATTACCAGTGGCAAAGGTATTAATGAAAAGCACTAATTTTATTCAACTTTTGCAGTAAGTCTATATTAATTTTTAGAGACTCAGAATCTACTGGTTGTTATTGTAGAAAGAGATGAACGAATTCTAGGAACTCACAAACACTAGCAATTCAAATGGGAAAAGCATGGCCCAGAAGCTGAAGCACCAGGCTTGGAAGTCCAGGGCTGTATTACCACTTGTGCTGCTAACTTAGTAAATCATGCTTGGCGATCACTTAATCCGTATCTGTTTTGTCAGCTGTGAAAAAGGGATGGCAGTGCTTGTTCTCCTTTCATCAAGAGACAGTGGTAGCTGGAAATTTTCTGTATGAATGACAAATGCCCTTGGTTCTCAAAAACCACAGTTCTGAGATGTTCTGCTATTTTTCTT
Organism: Phalacrocorax aristotelis; assembly: GCF_949628215.1. Taxonomy (NCBI): domain Eukaryota; kingdom Metazoa; phylum Chordata; class Aves; order Suliformes; family Phalacrocoracidae; genus Phalacrocorax; species Phalacrocorax aristotelis. The sequence goes on along the minus strand of NC_134277.1, from coordinate 135,916,819 downwards.
TCCCATAGGGTGCTAGGATTCTAAAGACAAACTGAGAAAGGCAAAATAAGCATGCTTCTATAGACAACAGATATCTCCTGAGCCCAAAACATTTACTTGTTTACCCTGTTGAAAAAGAGCAATTCAGGAGCACAAGCTTAACCAGAGGGATGCCGGAGAAGAAAGGAAATGCATATGCGACTTGATCCCATGACCCCCCAGCTACCTTCAATTGCTTTGGATGAACTGTGTCTGTCCGGAAATCCTCAGGCTAAAGCTTTGCGTGGGATATAAGATGATTTGGTATTTCACAAAAGCTAATATTATCTTACTTCCTTTATCAAGGAAACTGGATTTGAGTGCAGAATAAATTTGCGGGGCTGGTAAATGCTGCATAAAACCAGATACAAACCTTTGAAAATCCATTCTGTGCTTTGGCGTAAAGGAACAGCTCATGAAAGTGACATTTTTTAGCTTTTGGAAAGAAGCTGTCAGTAGTTCTCAAGACAGTTTCAGTTCAGTGCTCCCATCTTAACATTAGTAGCATGACAGAGTTTATTAGGATCATGCTGAAAACCCCATGAATCCTGGCTGTTGCTCGCTTCACTCACACATCAGCATGTGAGTCCCCAGGTGACAGGAGCCTTCCTAGACTATTGCGTACTGGTGGGAAGCCTGCCAGATCCTTTTTTCCAAGCAACAAACAAGCCCAAATTAGCACAGATAAACTGAAATCCTTCTTCCTGTTTTATACTGCGCGCATATTCACAAGCGCTTCTTGCCAGAAACTCCCAGTTTGGATCATAACGTACTCTGTATGGAGCTGGAAGTCTGTAGTGAATAATATGGAGGTCATGGTCTTTGTGCTGGAAGGCCGCAAAAATGATTTACAAAGCCCTTTTCTGAGGCCTTACATGAAAGGCTGCAGAGATGGGTTGTGGTACTTGTGACTCAGGATGCTCAGGCACAAATATGTCCACGTATTAACCAGCCTACCCAGCCTTGTAGAGCAGTCTGTGCTTTGCTGGTAACTGAATGCCTCTCTCTCCACTTACCCAGCTTATAAATAAAAATTAGAGCAGTCCTTTTCTTCTGGAGCCAGAAGATGCAGGCATTGACTCATGCTTGCAATATAGTAGCTTGACTACGGTAATAAATGTTGAAATGCCAGTGCCTAGTACGATCAGATACTTAAAGGTGTCTTTTGGGAGTCTGAAGTGTTCATTTGGTGAAAGCTTTTATTAAGGAAGTGCCTGGGTATTGTATGTTTTTCTCTCTTATTCCAGCTAGTCCCATGCAATTTTTTCTCTAGCAAATCCTCCTAATTATTCATGCAGCTTGAAGGAGTGGACCAAACCGCCTTGCTTTGACCTGTGCTGTGTGCAGCCTGCCCAAGCCTTTCCAGCAGAGCAAAGTTCATAGGCAGAGGTTCTCTTCCAGCTGTTTTTTCTTTTTTCTTCAAGGCCTCATGTAACACAGCTGTATAATGCAGGAGGGGCTTATCTAAGTGCTCAAAACAGCTGAGCACTAGGGATATTCTGCCCTGCTTATAGAGCCCTTAACCTCATTGCATTGCTTGGACCTTTTCAGAGTCTTTTACCAGGCTGCTTTCTTCAGGTGAAGCCTCCTGGAAAGGAAAAGGGGGTACGTGGAACCAGTACTGCACATCTTCAGCACTGCTGCTCGTCGGGGCAGCCTCAGCACAGGGAGACCTCTGCAGACCACTCTCTTCTCTCTGCACTGGAAAGGCTTCTTGGAGCTTTCCAGGTGGCTTGTATTTCTCCAAGGTAAGCTGTAAAATCTAAGCACAAGCAGTAGTAACAGGTTAGACACTGATGGTATGTGTGTTTCCCTGTTTTGCACTGCTTTCATAGAAGAAAGGCTACTGGGAGTAGAAAAGTTGATGGAACAACTCTGCGAGAGAATGGCAGGGAACAGGAAGGAAGGCTGATGTGTGGGATGAGATGAAAACTGAGGCTGTGAACAGATGAATGAGTTGCATTGTTTGCATTGCCTGTTGCAAAGATACGGAAATAAGTGATGTCAGATGACAAAGTAAGCTGCATGCAAGTATGTAAAGGATTCAAAGTGGGGAAGGTAATACTCTTAGTATTCATAATTTTGCTCAGTAAGACAGAATGAGATGAGCACCGCACAAAGACTGAGGCACATAATTTAAAACCACTAAGTGCTGAAACAGATGTATGTGAATGTCTTCATCAGATTTGATGGGTCGTCTCACTGGCTGGGGAGGAACCAGGGCTCAGATGGGCTATCGCTGGCTATAAGAATGCGTCACAGCATGATTTACTGATTGCATTTGTACAATCCGGTCAAGTGAGTGTAAGGAGGTCAAGGAATTAAAGGACGATCCGTGCACAAGAGGGAGCTTGTGACCCAACTTGATAGAGAATTTGAAAATCAGAATAACTGATACCAGCCGCTAATGACTGGCAGCCGTTTCCACAAATCACTCAGCCTTTATCAGCTGCTACCACCTTGCTGCTGGTGCAGCTGCTTCGCTCCTGGATTTTGGTATGGTGGTTTTGGGCATGTGGTAGCCATCTGCATAGGTATGAGGTCTGCTTTGCCAGCAGGTGGGTAAGGCAGGTGCATGTTCAGACCAGTAGTGGAAAACCACCTCTTCTAGCGAAAGGGAACATGGAGCCCGCTTTTGAGACAAGTAACATTTGGTAGAGAGAATGCAGAGTTGCTGACTTGCTTTGCATTATGTATTTGCTATTGATAGTGCAGACAATAACTTGGTAATACTGCTTCTTATTATCACCAAGCCTGTCTTCTTTAACAGAGAGGCCATTTCAGAGGCTGAATTTCAATATCAAAAGATGAAATGAAAGTAATTGTCATCTGTTGTTGTGCAGCGATGGTTATGTAAAAGTGTGGGATTGGATAGGGATTAAAAATGTAGCAAAGGCAACTGAAGTCTGTGCTGTAGGAACTCTTACATGCTACACAGCAGGTAGATCTATTTTTTACTTCATCAGGAAAACATCAGTTCGATCGAACAATGTTCCCTGTATAATGTAGATGCCTAACTGTCTGTAGATTGCCCCTTTGAATTTCTCTGGGATTCATTGCGTCTTCTATTAAGAGGAAATTATCAACAACAAGAGGAAATCCTGTACTAGTACTGAATAGTCCTTATTTTAAAGGTACTTCCCTTCTTGTGGGAATTGTATATAATCAGAACAACACTCCATAAAACAGGCGAATTATTTTAGAAGGAGACGGGTCAGCCTTTTATTTAAAAGGTCTGACGTTATTGTACATGAGAAAATCAATTGTTAGAGTGGATGACATTCTTCCACGAGCTGCCTGTGCTTCCCAAAGGTGGGGTAAAGTTGAAGGCACTGGTAACAGGAAGTTTGGGCTCCTTAGAGACTTTCATGTTTTCTGGAGCATGCAATGACAAAATGACTCTTTTTCTTCCCAAAAGTAGCACCAGGATTAAACTTTACCCTGTTAAGAATTTGAGTAGGTGGAGACGCGAATGGTGCGTATACTTGCTGGACAAAACCAAGTACCCATGAAGTTGGTGTGGGCAGGGGTAAGGTGCATTAGCCAGCAGTGTGCTGGAGAGGCCATGCAAGCAGAAAAAGCATCTCTTCTTTGGACAAATCCTTCCCTTCCGTTAGGTTTCTGAGATCTGGCCCTCTGTACTTTAGTCCCAGCTGCACAGACCTCTTCCACCATGTAAACCAGTATGGGCTGAGCCAGGAGCAGGTGCAGCCCCCACCTGAAACCAGGGGCTGAACTGCCACGTGGTCACAACCGTGTCCCGAGGTTTGGGGCACCCAATCTAACAAGCACATGGAGAGGCATGACTGTAGATTGAAAGCTAAATGGTTACCACTCCCCCACATGTTAAATCCATGTCTGTTTCAAAGAAGAGGATTGAAATCCCACGTACCCCTGCCCCCAGCCCAACCAGCCATGAAGCTGAATGAATGAACCTGAATGAACGAGATATTCACTGAAAGAAGTTAAAGCAAAATCTGTTATGGGGCTTTAAAAATCTTTGCATAGGTGTTGTTTTAGGTAGCGTTTGCCCAATTTTTACCTCCTTTCTGGGAAGTAAGAAGGCTCCCTGCTTCTTCAGGGTGCTGACAGAGGTCTGCAGGACTCTTACACAGCCCCCTCAGGCCTGACCTCATCCTGCCAGTTAACAGGCTGAAGCCTCATTTTCCGCCCCTGCAGCACAGCAACATCCCAGGCTGAAAGCACAGCTTCAATGACAGGGCTGGCTGAGCGCCACAGGGGCCCAAGACTGGGAATTCCCATGGTCTGCCTCCAGGGACAAAGCTGAAGGAGTGACGCATCAGGTTTCCGGGTAGAAAAATCCCTGCTTTTTTTTTTTTTTTTTTAACAGCATCAATATCCTCATAATGTGCTAGCCAGACAGTCTGACTTCATTCATTTTTTTAAAGCAAAAAGGGAGCAATAATGAAATTACTTTTTAGCTTTCATTTTGGCTGTATACTTTCTAATGCAAAAAAAGAAAAAAAGGTTCAAACCATCATCTTATTGCCAGGTCCTCTGCTAGGAAGTGCAGCCTTCCCTCCATACAATTTTCATTGCCTTGCATGAGATAAAACCCAGTCTGTATTAACCAGTTGCTGAGAAAGCTGTGATTCAAGCTTGGTGTAATGAAATGCTTTTTATACCACAGCCTATTGGGAAACAGCCTGTGCAGCTCAGCTGTCTGCATTGCATTAACTTTTATAACCCAAAACTCCCATCAGAAAGGAGATTTTTATGAGATTGTATTTGACACATCCCAAACAAGGTTCCTTTAACATCTATGTCTGACTGACTGAAAAAGGCTAGAGGTGACACTGCCAGGGGCTAGTGCCACCTCAGATTCAATTTTTTGGCCACAGCGTCTGCTCCTCACTTGTTTGTACTAGCAGAACAGTTGCAACAGTGCTGTTAATCCTATGGGACAGTGAGAGATGATGAAGACAAATTTGTATACAGAACCTGTACCCGGCATCCACCCCACTTTGTTCCAAGATCGCAGAAGCTGCAGAATGAAAGGTATTTCAGAGGAGTGGGTAGGGTACAGGGGAAAAGTTGAGACCACTTTTTGTCAAAGCCTGACTCTGAAGAGGAGGTTTTTGTTAATAACCCTCCTTCTCCCTATCCCCAGGGCTTTTCAGTCTCAGCACTTATTACATTTGCTTCCCCACAGTTAAACGATATTTGCAATGTCCCATGGAGGTGTAGCACTGCATTCTGGGTAGGGAGCTGGGACTCAAAAAGTTGAAAATCAAATAGATGATTGAGTTGCTTGGCTGAGGTGTTTCAAACTGGGTTGGTTTTTTTTCTTCAGGACTTTTGCAGCAGTTTCTGGATTCAGGGCACAGCTGCTCTTGACTTTCTGGAAGCCACAGAGGGTGAGTACTTCACATCAGACTGAGCTACTTCCCATGTCAGCGTTTCAGGCAATGAGGAGCACAGGGAACCTTTAGGAAACTTTTTCTTAGTCTCCCACAGCATTTAAGTAAATGGAAGCAGAAAAAAAAAAAATCCAGTTCCTATAGTACCCTTCAGTACCCTTAACTGTTAGACTGTATTTCACACTCCAAAGCCTCCTAACACATTCACATACTTCAGCAACCACTAGGCCCCTTCACTACTCCCTCATGAAAGAAAATCCAGCCAGTGTTTGGAATGAAACAGATTTCTTAGGCAAAAGTAATACTCCCCTTAGATGTGTTTTTGTGTGTTTGACTTCACAACTCAACGTTTTATTTTTAATGTAAATTATTTGAAGGCACAGCTTCCCTTATGATGTCTCAGATCATTGTGCATATGGTTCATCAGCAGGGCTGAAGGTCTTGGATTTGCTACTTAGACCTCTTCAACTGGGAGGGGTAATTGGTGATACATGTAGGTTATCTTCATGTGGACCAGACCTAGAGCAGAGTGGATTTAAGGGGGAGAAAAATACCCATTTGATATGTGTGTGGGTGATGGTGGAGGATGCCCTACTGAAGGATCTGTTGAGATGGCACAGCTTGCCAGTGTGGCACTGGGCCTTGGTAGAGACACAGGGAGATGCAAGCTGGGATCCCTGTGGAAAATCTTGCAGTGACAAAAATGTCTGGGAGGTGAAAATTGGCAGTTAGAGTGCAGCTTTGGGAGGAGTTTAAGCCATGAAAGGAAGCATGTTGGGACTGTGGAAAGAGGTTAGGGTTGAGGAAGGGCTCATGTATGAAGGGAGAGGATACTCCCCTCAGTCCTCATTTGCCAGAAATGCCATGGTGGTTACTAACCCTGTGTGACTCACCAGTAACTTGGACACAAGCAGTAGGATCACCAACAGTTGGGCTGGACCTCTATTCTGACTGAAGCTGCCTTATTCATGAAATGAACATAATTACCTGGATGAGAAGCTTGCAATAAAACGTTGCTCCTTTTGTACTAGGTGGCCCAGAACCTGACTTGCCGCAGACACAGCTGTGCTCTTACAGTCTTCCCTGTAGTAGATTTTTCCCTGTAGTAGATTTTTTGCAGTACTGTAGTAGATTTTTTCCCCCTAATTACTTGTTTTCCTTCTGTTGCCTCTCTAGTTTTACCGCCTGATACCAGGAACAGTCACAAATGTGTAGCACTAAATAAACAACCAGATGCTTTGGCAAAGCATTTGTGCCTACACGTGGCTCAGTTGCTTCAAATGACCAATCCGTACCTTGGAGTGATGGCAAGAACTTATTTGAGAAATGAACAGGAAGCCCTTATAACCTTTGGCAAGTGGTCTCCTCATGATGATGTCAGGAAAAAATTGTAATTTGGACAGGAGGCTTGTTTAGGGATCCTCCATAAGGAAAGAAACACTGTATCTCTTTAGAGCAGGAAGGAAAACTCTTTTCTTGAAGACATACAAAAATATGTCAGTTATGTCTCTTGTTAGGGAGTGTACAGAAAACACATTACAGATTAGTGTCTCTGGAACAATTTTGGTTTATGCTCTGGCTTTCACAAGACAGAGGAGGAAGGTTGTGAGGCAGCAGAGCAATTGCTGTATTCAGTGGCGTGGCCCTTGGGAGCGAAGGAGCGCCGTTTGGGGCGGGGGTGTTGGCTGCACAATAGCAATGCAGCTGTTTGGGACACACTTTTCATACAATTTTATGAGAGAGAGAAAATAGGCGCCTATAGAAATAACTTTTACAACTCTGTTGATTTAAAAGAGAATGAGAGTGCAATGAGGGTGCTTTTGTTCCAGCAGAGGACTTTATAGTATGTATTGTCTCCTGATGTCTCTGTGGCTTCTGTAGGTTGGGGCACAGTGGGCTGACTCTCTTTGGTTTTCCTTCCTGTCCCTCTAAAGCAAGCAACTGTGGCTGGGCTCTGTTCTAACATGTAGGGCATAAGGGAAGGAGGATTTCCTTCAAAAAACCAAACCAAACCTATGCAGAGGCTTTACATGATGAGTAATAATTAAAATTTTCACCCTGTTCTCTTCATGGGGTTGAGATCCCTGTTGCAGTCCAAGAGTGCCTTTTCTTCCTGGGACCTGTGGGATCAAGTCTTACGTGGTCAAAACTGCAAAATAATAATTTCAGTGCCACTGAATACTAAGGGATCCCTTACAGAAAATAATCTAGTGTCAGAAAATTTCTTTCTGCTCTGGAGCTGTACTGACATCTCTATGGAGTGAGAGCGTCACACTCCTACAAATGCCTATTCCAGATGAGGGGTTGTGTTTATGCTCTGTTGAAATAGTCCTTATTAATAGGTTTGAATTACCTGTTATTAAAAAATGAGAAAATAGTAATGGCAAAGCCTAGTCTGAAAAATGAAAAGCGGTGGGCACACTGAACTGTCTGAGTCCCACAGGCTCACATACAAGCATTTCTAAAAGTAACAGCAGTTGCGGGCATCACTGTAAATCCTCCCTCCTGGCCCCTGAACTTCCTCCTGTAATCTCAGAGATAACCCAGCCTGTGCATCACATGCAAAGGATGGCCTTAACGACATGCATGCCTCTAAGGTGTCCAGATGAGCAGGGAAGAAGCAGTGTTACAATTTTTTTCCTAACAGATGCTTCATTCTGGACAAATCGTTGAAGAAATGAGATATGAATCAAACCACATACACTGCTAGTACTGAAACCAAACCATGTCACTTTGACTTTTAAGAGGCAGTGATGCCTTGACTACAGAGGAAGCCTGATGGCAAAGCACAGCAGTGCTGGCCAGGGGATTTGCATCAGTGATGGCTCTCACGTCTCTAAACTGCCAGAAAGTAAGCCCATGCTTCTGGGAGGGAACGTCTGCCATTTACTTCCCTCTGTTGACTGAGTTACTGAAATACGCTAAACTTGGGTAAACTGAAGACAAATCTCAGACAATGAAGTAGGGTTGAAAGACAGACAATAGGCCAGATTCTTGGCATTGGTGAGCTGCTGAAGCTTTGCTCAAAATATTGTAATGACTGAGGATTGGCCCACTTTGCTCTTAGCTTAAGCAGCCCCGTTATATAAAACCATGCTCTCAAAAAGAAAAGGCATGTTTTATGTGTACATGCTTTTGCAGGTACTTCACCTTTTTTATGTCTAAATAATAACACCCAAACCTAAACTTTTCTTTGCATTAAACTGTCAGTCATCACTGCCACTTGGCATATAATCAGGGAGGAAAATGAAGCAGAACTATGGTTTTCTTGTTCCGATGCCGTTTTTAAAACAACAGCTTCGTATTAGTCACCACAGCTACCAAATGCGGGCAGCGGTTCAGGAGAGCTTTCCAAGAGTATTGCTTTCTGTCACTGAAACGTTGGTAAACTCACACTGGCTGAAAGGCTCTGTTTCCAGTCCTTCCTGGAGTGCTATGGAAATTTAATATGCATTATAGAGAGATACCTTTATTAAACCCTAACAGCTCATTTGCACTGGAGTCAAACTGCATAGTATCTATCAGCCTGTCCTGCTCTGCCTTGACCACAGAGTATACATTTCCCTCTTCTGGGCAGGAAGAAATGGCAGCAGTGACTCATGTTTGACACTTATGTCATTTGACATGAAACCCATTTCCACTGGAGACTTGCAAGACCCTGGCTTGCAGTTTCTTTTGTTTTCTCACTACTTGTCTGGCATCCTCCTACGTGACATTGTGTTTGAAAATGCTAAAAGGGATGCTCAGTCAGCATAATATGCATATGATTTATTTTCTGCTGACAGAAGAGTGTTACTCAAAGGGGCTTCAGCTCTGTGTAAAGCACCCCTCAAATTTGAACAGATTTATGTTTGCACTGGTTGCCTGAGACGCACTGCAAAACAGCATGTCTGTGCCCAGAAACAGACTTCATCCGGACAAAGGCACCTTCATGGCCTCGACACAATCCTTCCTCTGGGCGTATGGGTGACTTTGTGTCCCCTGAATTGGTTAAAAGAGCACCACAAGCTCTGCGTTATCTTTTGAGAAGTGAGCTGAAGTGCCCCATCACCTGCCGGACACTTTGTTGCAGCTCACCCTGTGCTGAGATGCTACTGCCTGGGAGAAAGCTTAGAAATACTGCGGATCTCTTTAAGAGACTAAATCTGTTAAAGCTTTTTGGCAACAAGATGTGATCATCTGCCCATCTGCTGAATATATTGGCTGGCCACCACATGGTAGTTGTCAAAAATAGCCATGGGATCTCCTGAACGTGCCAAGGAATGCTGCAGCTCTTTCTTGGTGGCCTTTGATCAGAGGCACAAGCTCATGATTTGCTTGGCTGTGTTCAGCAGATATATGTTTTATGACTCTGGTTTTAACTGTCATCACCAGACATCATTTGTTGTTATCTTTACTCCAGGCCTGCTCTGGAACATACCAGTGGATTTGCTGAAAGGTCAGTCATTTTTTAACATTGGGATGATCCAGGTTCTTCCCTCATTTGGCTCCTACATGGTACTGTGCTCTCTTGAGGTATCCTGCCAGAATCCTAAATAATCCTAAATTATGTGGGATCACTACTGAACTCCCCTACTCCTAGCAGTTTTTTTTCTGGTTCCCTCAAATGTTCTGGGTGATGGGCCTCTGGGAGCACATCCAAAAACATGTATCATTAAATCAAATGAGTACAAAGGTTCTATCATTTACATCTCTCCCCAAAAGTGTTGATGAACAAACTCCTTTTTGCGGTTGATTAAAATAGATATAAGTAATCTTTGCAGTCATCTTCACAGATGCCTAACTACAGTCTATACAACATGTCCTTGACTTTAGCTTTAGCACCTAACATGGTGGGAGAATTAGATTGGATGCACAGGGCTGTAGTCTGACTTTCTACTTCGAGGACAGGTTGGTTTGTGACTGGGAGTTACAGTAAAGCAATCAAGCTCCCCTGTGCATTTCTTCTTGCTGTCAACATGAGACCAGTGGTGCCTGCATCCAGCACATGAGGACTTGTTCTTAGCACATGACGCTACTTAGGTACTTTACTGAGATATAGAGTCTGTTATTGTTTGTATATTTTATACTAAGCCTATTATTCTGATGGTTTCATTAATAACACAACAAGGATTGATAAACTCTTGAGAGCTCTGGCAAGCAGGAGGGTGGGAAGGTAGTTCACCCAGAAAGTTCATCTGTGTCAGAGAATGGAGGGATGCAGCTCCTGAGCTGAGTCCCACATGGGATTACAGGTACTTAACCAGATAACTACTTCTTTTTTTGCAGGAAGCCGAAGACAGTATTTCACTTGCCGACATTGCCCTTTTCAGTTTGCAGTCAGATACAGGTACCGTTTGGAAACCTGTGATGAATGAACGATTGCCATAGTTCCAGATCAACAGCAATGCACTTTCCATTTTAGGGAAAATCATGTCATGGTATCTAGATAAAAAGAGGATGTTGTCTGAAGGGCCACAGTGTGTGCCTTTTCTTATTTACTCAAGTGACTCTAAATGTTTTCTTTTTACAATGACTCAGCTTTTCAACTATGAGGTTTTGAATGGCCTGTTTGGACCCTGATTCAACATTTACTGACATTGTGGAACAATTTAGATTGGATATTAGGAAAAAATTCTTTACTGAATTAAAGAAATTTCTTTACTGAAAGAGTGGTCAGGCACTGGAACAGGCTGCCCAGAGAGGAGGTGGTCTCACCATCCCTGGAGGTATTTAAAAGACATGTAGATGTGGCACTTCAAGGCATGGTTTAGGAGTCATGATAGTGTTGGGTTGACAGTTGGACTTGATGATCCTAGAGGTCTTTTCCAACCTTAATGATTCTGTGATTCTATGATTCTATGAAATTTCTGTTGGTATTAGTGAATATTCAGGTCAGATCCTCTATTAGCCATGCAAAGATAAAATGAACAACCACACTTTGTAAGTATCATTTTGTCATTTTCTATGAAGTTCACAGTTAATTTTAAATTGTGTGCTTTTAAAAGTTATGATCAAAATGCATATGTTTAAATCTATAACTGAAAAGATTTTACTTTGGGGATGTATTTATTGTGACTGTTATAGGACCGTCACTTTTTCATTAGAATAATGAAATCTGAGATAATGTTTCAACAGCAAAAAGTCATTCCGTACTCTATCAGGAATGAAAACATGAGTGATCAAAACCAATTAAATGCTAACGTAATACAAAGCATTTGCAGCGCTTACTAGCGATGTCCAGTTAAAGAATTCCAGATATGTTCAGAATGCCACAACCATTTAATTATAATTCATTCTCTTTTAAGAGTCCATGAAAATGGTCCTGGTTTAAGTAAATAAAGTAAATCAGATTGTGATTGATGAGAAAGAAAAGGAAAGAAACTTATTCTTAAGTAATTTTGCAGATCCACATCTGGTTTTTGAGAGGCAGAGATAATTCTTCACAAAGTAAAACACTTCTTCAGTTTGACAACAAGTATTAGATTCTGTGCAATTACTTGTGTGTGACTTAAACAGGTTTCCATAGGGTAAGCATTGCACTATTTCAAGAAACGCACATGAGTTCATGAGGTCCAAACACTCAAAATGATGTGTTACCTTGTTATTTATGTTTCTTTACCCCCTTGTGCAAATCCCAAAGAATGACCTGCATTTGCCATGAAACATTTTTACTAGGACTTGTGAGTATTATCTTATTTTATGCTATGATGGACAAAACACATAAGATGGGGTAAACCAGACGCATTTTAGAAACTGCCTTCTCGTTTATGTATTTTTCTCTACCATGGCCTCTGAGACCTCTTTCGCCAGAAAATATTAAGCAGTTGGTAGCAAGGGTGTGTGTGTGTCCTTTCTAAGATGTTCAATAGCACTTGAGAAGTTCATCGATTCACATTCTGTTATGGCTGCTGTACCAAATGAAGCCCAGTGCCATGCACAGGCTTACTCAGAGGATGGGTAGCTTGTAAGGGTAACTAGGGCAGTTGCCTGAGGACTTGTGCAATGAGAGAGGCCTGCTTAAATAGGTAGCATGTGAGTCATCCAAAGTGTGGGTGAGAAGACAAAGTTAGAGAAGCTTTAATTTTTGCTTTGAGTTGCCTTGAATTTAATACTGTTTAGAGGAACAGTGTCTGTGCTTCCAGCAACTTTCCAAGGGCGGCGTAAAATCTGTCAGTGGTGGCCAGGTAATTGCAGCTACCTGAATGCAGGTCATTTGCACAAAACCATGTATCTATCTGGCCCACTGTTTGCAGAAGTGTCCATTCTGTGTCTTGCAGGTGGCCTCCACTTCATGAGGAGGCTGTTTCTGTGCGGGACTATAGATAATTTCTCCTCTTCTGCATGAAGAATCCTCCTTGCTAGTCCCTTGTCAAAAGGTGTGGGTTGTTTTTTTTTTTCTGCAGCTTTTTGGAAAATCATATGAAAATAATTTTATGATTCCCTATGGAGTTGTTAATGCTTCATAGATTGTATTACTTTAGTGGCATATCATACTCAAAACCTATGAAGACATTTAGTTAGTAGTTTCTCCACTAGCAGGCTGGTTGTTGCACTTATATTCAAAGTGCCGTATTTGTAATTTATTACTGGAATTGTTCCTCAGGTGTAGATGTAATAAAATATCTGCAGTTACTGCCACGGTTACCTCAGTTGACATGTAGCAGCTACCTCACGCAACGCAATGAATATCATGAATATTAATACTATCACCCACATACCCATTTGCTTCTGTTTTCCTAAAGTCTGTTGCTCCATCGATGCTATTTGCCTCCATCTCCAGTCATTTCCTCAGAAATAGCCCTCAAGATGGTAAGATTCATGAGTCTTGCCTAATTCTGAGAAAGCTGTGGAGTTGTTCCAACTCTTTAGGCACTCTGATATCTCAAATTCATAGTCTTTCTGTAAGGTCAGCTGCTGAATAAAACTGCAACTGCCCTAGCTACTTGTAGCTGTATTTTCAGCTGGCTCGTGTCTGGCCAAGTATAATGTAGATAATTTCATATTTCATTTCTGTTTCCTTTCTTTTAAGACCACTGTAAACATAGTGGACCTTTGAAGAACAATACTGTCTTCATAGTGATGGAAAGATGTGACAGCATGTTTTAAGGCTTTTTCTCAATGAGATAGTATGCACTGTGCAAAAGCTTTTCTGTGCATTCAGTCAACTATAGCTTCTACTAAAGGCCAGTGGAAAGAAAATAAGTTGTTGTTAGCACCAGAATAATGTATAAATCACTGAGCAGAAAAATGAGAAGGATCATGTTTTCCCATGGTACACAAACCAAGAAAGATTAAGTTTATGGGTATAGCTATGCTGGGGTTCAGTATCAGAGCATTTGTGTTTGATTTCTACTGCAGAAATCAATATACTGCTTAGAAACATGGTGTGTTTCTTTTTTAATAATTTATTTTTGTTTACATTCCAGATCTGTACATCATCTTATGCTGGGCATAGGACTTTAGAGCTACAAAATGCATACAAAGATCTTTAGCAAGCCTGAATACTTAGTTGATTTCTTGTTTCTGTCCTGCCTTTAAGTCCATTGGAAAACAGCCTGAAATGTGGGGGGAAAAGGGAGAGACAGGCTATACCTCTGTGCTTTACTCCCCTGGGAAGCAATTATCTTCAGTTTAGAAACCTCTTGCCTTTCTTTCTTTGCCCGGGGAATCCTTAAATGCTACAGGTAAAATAGTATCTGACTGCATCATGGTCCCTCTGTATTACAGGACAGGGGAAAGCAGGGATCCCCTTCCAGTGTAGGGAATTATTCTCCTCCACCCCTCCTCCCCTCCTCTTTACTCCTGGAAAGGAGTAAAATGGGAAGATGAAAAAATATTCCCTGTATTCTATTGGTCCAAATAAAAAGGGAGGAATTTTTCCAGTATTAAAACATAGAAAAAAATTCCAGTTTTCCATATAATCTGAGACAGTGCTCCATATTTACAGTAGTAAGCAGTAGCATCTCTGGGTGTGCTGTGCTGGCTAGGAGGGTTTCCATGTGGCAGCTTTTCACCCTGGGCCAGAAACTGAAAATACAAAGTATGCATGGGTATCCATTTCCAGTTAGTCAGAAGAGCTACTCCGCTTCTGAGACCCTGCATGGAGAGAGACCCTCTCCTTAAGGGAAGGACTACTCTTTGGCTAGTGACTGCCAAGGACAGGAGCTGGCTTGTGCAGGCCAGGAAGGCACATCTGTACGTCCATTGTATAACAGTCTGGAGCATGTCTGTTAAAACAGACTGATCCTCAAGAGTTACGCTGCTTAAACTGGGAAGAAATAGAATAATTTGGAAACACATAGATAAACTGTACTTTTGAGGGGTGGCTCTGCCTTCATGCTGGTGTTTGAGTAGGGGGTGGGTGAGGAGGTTTCAGAGAGCTGGGGAGCTGCTGGTCTGGAGGAACAGGATAACTTTGTCCAGGAAATTTCCCTTCTTTGCCAACAAATTCAAAGTTTCTTGTCTGTCTTTCTTTTTGTGAGGGAACAGATGAGCTTCCTGAAGATGTAGCAGATAGCAGACACCGCTACTAGGTGAAATCAAGCACCTGTGAGGCTCAGTCGTGGGATGTTATGGATACCAGAAGTTTTCATTAGCCTCAAAAAATAATTAGACATATTAATAAAAGAAAATATCCATTGGGGTGTTAAATGAACTATGTAATTCTTGCTCAGGCAGCTTTAGAAGTACATATCTAGAATATCCATCCCTAGAAACATTCAAGGTCAGGTAGGATCGGGCTCTGAGCAACCTGATCTAGTTGAAGATGTCCCTGCTCACTGCAGGGGGGTCGGACTAGGTGACCTCTAAAGGTGCTTCCCAACCATTCTATGATTCTATTCTATGATTCTATATCGTTGGAGGCTGGAGAAGCATCGCCATGTGCCCATGCTGTTCTTACACTAATTTTTGAGTATTTCACTGCCCACCAGCAGCGGCCAAGTACTGGGCCAAATGGGTTCTTGGTCTCACCCAGTGCAGCTGCTCTTGCAAGTGAAGGTTCATAAGCTGCAGAATTAATCAAACCTGCAAGACATCATTTTTGCCATTACATACTTGCTTAATTCAGAGGGAAGCAGTAGGAGGAGTCTGGAAAAGCTTGAAAAATTGGTCAATGTGTTGGGGAGCCCTGCACAGAGCTACAGGACAGACCTGCAAATCCTGCCCACACCCTTGCCTTCCTATCCGCCTTTAGCGGAGGTCTCGGTGCAGAGGTGCAGTGAAGGGAAGGAGGTGGCTGAGTGGCTCTGGGAGTTAGCCTCAGCATTGCGGCAGCTGACTGGACTTACCCACTGCCTCTTGGAGGGGAGAGAGAATCAAGCCCGCTTTAATACTCACAGAAAAACCCAAGGACTAATTGGGCTGTTGTAGAAAAAGACAGGAGCAGCCAGCCTGGCTGCAGGAATAGTGGGGAACCACGACATGGGAAGCCTTGACCAGAGGAACCTGCTGCACTGGGGGAAAAAGAGCTGGAGTTTGGAGGAGGACTAAGTGCCAGCTTTGCCTTGACTCAGGGGTCTGCAGAGACCTGCTCAGCCATGGTGGCTCTGCCTGCTCTCTGCACTGGCTGAGCTGAGCTGGCAGAGAGCTGGAGCCCCTGCAGCTGTGCTACACCAGCCGAGCACTTGCGCTGGCGTGTCCTGGGAGTCCCAGCATGGAGTTGCTTAGCTGGGGAGATCCTGTTTTCAAGCTGACTGAACTCAGCCAGCCCTGAGCCCAGGCCAGAGATCTTAGGGCTCTTTGGATACATCCTTGCAGATGTGCTGCAAGAGCCAGCAGATGCCTTGGGCAATGCAAAGGACTTTGTATAGCCAAGACCGCTTGCTACATCCATGAGCATTAAACATGCCTCAACATGGAGGCCAAACGGTGCAAACAGCCTGTGTCTCAGTAAATAATCACAGAATCCAAATAGTGCAGCTGCGTGCAGGCTGCCTAGTAGGAACGTGGGACTCCCCAGCCCTGCTTGGGACCTGCCAGGCACAGCAGCAGCTTGCACTGGCCAAAAGTGAGCCTGGCAACACTGTAAACTCTCTGTGTTCCAGAGCCCTGGAAGATGGTGTCTGAGTTATCAGCCTTTTGGTAAAATGGTTAGGTAGGCAAGAATGTTATTAGGTGTCTCTCTTATTTTTATTGTCTTCTCGTAGTCCTCCACAACTAGGTAGCTTTGAAAGAAAAAACCTCTCTTCGGCCTTGATGTGGAGAGACTGGCAACCTTGTATAACCATAAAAATAATGGGAAATAATGAGGAAGAATCTCTCGAATTTCAATGTTGTAAATTACAGCTTGGTTTGCTGATGAGCGGTATCAAAGCTATGGAGGTTGCCTCCTGAGAGAACAGAGATGCCTGCTTGCCTTCAAAGGTCATCATGAATCCTTTCACAGAAAAATACTAACTTTTTAAGAACTAGCCCAAGCATTTAATTATTGCATAAAGCAGGAGGGTAAAAATGCACTGAAAAATAAAAAGGTAGTATAATTTCTACAGTCAGCTCATATGGAGCCAACAGCTGGCCAGGACAGGCAGATAATGCCCAAGGCTGATGACTGGCTGTGAGCTGGGGCACACAGGGCCCCACACCCACGTGGCAGTGTCAGTGCTGAAGAGCATCTTGGATGGATCCAGAGCGCAGCTCCCAGGACACCCTGTGACCCTGTGCACAGCACTCCTTCCCACAGGACCCCTCCTGAGGTCGCAGGGCCAGGGGGGAAATCAAAGCAGAAGTGGCCCCCCTAACTTTGTCCTTATTTTCCCCCAACTTGGGTGCTGCTGCTGCATTTTCTGCTGTCTCCCAGTGGCAGCTGGCAGCATCCTCCTTCCCCGCAGCACCCAGGGGATATCTTCTCCTTCCCCACGAGGTCTGCTGCAGGCTGTAGCTGGACAGGCAGGGACCTGAGCTGACACACCAGGCTGGGTCAAATCAGGCTCCCACCAGCATTGGTAGGGTGTCCTGGGAGCATGGCACAAGGAAAACTGACCTGGCCCTTTGTGGGGACACCTAAAGGTCTAACAGAAACTCTTAATTCAGGGACAGGCTGTGTCTTGTGAGCAAGCATCTATGCTGCTTCCAAACCTATCCCTGGAAGCAGAAGACATGCATTTATCTGGTGCTGCTCCTGAGCAAATACCTGTGTCAGGGACAGTCTGGGTTCATGGTTCACTGAGCCTGTTCATATGCCACAGTGCTCCACCAGTTTTTTCATTTGCGAACGTGTAAGCGTAAAACACAGTGCTGGAAGTCCCAGCTGCTGAGTCTGGTTGCTTCTAGCTGTGAATATCACCCTTTCCTGGCCTGCTCAAAATCCAGCTGAAAAGCAGCAAGGTTTTCCTGCTTCCCTCCTGCACTCAGGAGGGCTGAATCAGACTCCGTGGGGGTAGGAACCAGTTCCTAAACTCCACACTAACAGAGCAGCTAATTTTAACCTGTTTGTTTTATATTGCTACCTTATCCTTTAGCTTATACGATGCCTGCCCAGTGCTGTATTGTTAAGGAAATCTAGCCAAAGTAATGAATTTTGCCCAAAGAAGAAGTACTATCTTTTATGTTTCATATAAACCCAAATCCAGATTTTAGGGCAAATATAGAACATCAATCTCCATGATGCTCTAAAGCAGGATTTCAGGATAGAGCACAGCTTGACGGGCTTTTCTAAGCAAAACTTACCATCTGTATTTGCCTGCTAAATAATCAGAGCTTGCCCTCTTCTGGTCACAAGCAGTCATAGCCGGGGATTTTTTGTGAACTGTGAACCTGTGGAAGCTATTATCTAAAGACTTTGGCTAATGGTATATTTTAAGAATGAATGTTTAAAAAGTGTATTTTATTATGGTCCACTTATTTTCCAAAGTTTAAAAGTCTGTTGCAACTACAATAGCTAAAAAAAATATTAAGTAGCAGCTTGGCTGTTTCATTATATCACACTTGTTTGGGCTGTATCTTGGATAATGCCTATCGTATTCTCCATCTCCAGGAGCTGCCCAGGAACTTCTTTTTCTGGAACCCATTTGAACAAAGCCAACCTGTTACAGCAGGAAGACATTTTCTAGCAGCTGTTTACTGCCACCCAAAAGAAAGGGAGCATGGCATCACATTGTAAACTTGAAAAAGGTGAATGTTTCGCTAAGTAAATTATCAGTTATATGCATTCCTATGGTCTTTGTGGACATTTGAATAGAAAAAGGAACCTCTATTAATTTTCTCAGGGGAAAAGTTAAATCTCATGCTATCGGAGCATCAGCGTAACCCTGAAGCTATGAACAGCTGAAGCACAGGCATTTTATTGTATGTTGGAGAACACCTTAATCCATGGGAAGTCCATAGCATACTCTGACTTCTGCTCTCGCAGAGCTATGGGTTACATTTACATATATACTGTAGGGTGGATTCTAGGCTCCTCTGTCTTGTGCCCTAGTTCCAAGTACTAGGGTGGGGGTGGAAAAGGAGCTCAGTGTTTTTCAAGGGAGACAACCTCAAGGGTAGCCATCCTTTCTCCTCTGCTGGGAGATGAAGTCTACTTTTAAAATGTGAGAGTTGTTTCATGGTTCATTTAGCCCCTGATCTGCTGATGGCTATGGATGCTAGCTTTTCTTCCTCTTCCCTATACTTCTAACATTGCTTTTATCGTGTCCTCCGTCTTTCTTTTTTGCTGGCTGCTGTGTATGATCTGTTGCTTTCTAGATGTGTTTGAAGTTTCAGTAACTGAAATTTCTGAATTCAACAACAACAACAACAAAGAGTATTCTCATAGCCATGAGAGTTCTTGATGGTGGTATTGCAATAGTTGTAATTCTGGCTACTCCTTGTTCCACACAACAATATTGGCCCTTTTTTGGTCTTAAGCTATCCGTAGTTGTGCCACTCGTTACAGTGGAGTTAAACCAGAACAGGTCTGGGACTCAGTCTTCAGATTTCAGAGCCATCATCTACCTTATATAAAGACCTAGTGTAAACTGTGCAGCAGCCTAAATGGATATCCTTCAGAGGAAATCCTTGCAATCCCTGGCACGCTGATTGATGCAATCATTAATAATGATCCTCATTATTAAGACTAACCACTGCATGGCACTATTGCGTCAGCATCACTGCAGTCCTAGCCCTGAGGCATGGGAAAGATTATCTAAACTTCTCCCATTACCTCCCTCACAATATCCCTTCTGCTGAGTGAATGGCTGCCTCCTTCCACTGCTGAAATATGCTCAGAATGGGGCATGTGCTGCAAGATATAAGTAGGAACTGTCTCTTCCCATCCATGATGGATGCTTCCTATGCAATCCTCTATTCTCTCCACCAAAAACCTGATGAGAGAGTTTGATTTGACATGATGGGATCTGGCAACAGTTGGATGAGAAAGAAGATGTTCAAGCTGCCCTAAATGTAGGTTTTAAACCATGTTACTTTCCTTCTGGGAGATGAGTGAGAAGTACTTCTCTGTGTGGTTTAAGGTGCTGGAAGTAAAGCTCTTTCCTATGCTGATCACAGAGCCCGTCCCTCTGAAAAGACTGCTGAAAGGCAGACAACAACTGTGTGTGTGTGCGTAGCATGTTGCTGTGCATCGGTGGCATGTTTGGGGATTCTGGAGTGAGGGAACAGACAGATATTACTATTTGGCATAGAAGGGTTAGGATTTTGCTCCAGTCATTCAGAAAACACCACCTCCATGTGACAAGAAGCATGATAACAAAGGGAAAAAATGCATTGTTTTCAAGTTCTGGACCAGTGATAGATTTAAACCCTACATCCAAGCCTCCTGACTTTGGAAATGTTTGACTTGGTTTGAGCATAAATTTTGTGGCTTCAGTAGGATCATGTGAACTGTGACAGTTTTTGAATCATTCCTGTTTGATTACTCAGGCAGTCTCCTCATGGCAGCCTTGACATAACTGATGGGTTGGCTAACAGGAAAATGAGCCCTACAGTCATGGTTATAGCTGGGATAGAGTTAATTTTCGTCATAGTAGCTAGTATGGGGCTGTGTTTTGGATTTGTGCTAAAAACAGTGTTGATATTGTGGATATGTTTTAGTTGTTGCTAAGCAGGGCTTACACTAGTCAAGGACTTTTCCAGCTTCTCATGCTCTGCTGGGTGCACAAGAAGCTGGGAGAGGCGGGGGCACAGCCAGGACAGCTGACCCAAACTGGCCACAGGGATATTCCATATCATATGACATCGTGCTCAGTATATAAACTGGGGGGGAGTTAGCCAGGGGAAGCAGCAATCGCAGCTTGGGGACTGACGGCGTTGGTCAGTGGGTGGTGAGCGGTTGCATCACTTGGGTTTTTTTCCTTAGGTTTCAACGCACTGTCTCTCTCTCTCGTTATTTTCCTTTTCATCGTCATATCATCATCATTATTACGATTTCATTTTAATTATTAAATTGTTCTTATCTCATCCCATGAGTTTTTTTACTGTTGTTCTTCTGATTCTCTCCCCCATCCCACTGGGGTGGGCAGAGTGAGTGAGTGGCTGCGTGGTGCTTAGTTGCTGTGGGGCTAAACCATGACACCTCCCGACCCTCGGAGGGGCAGCCCTGGGACCTGCAGAGGCCACAGGTCACAAGCACCTTTCTTGGTGTGCTGCACAGCTCTGCCCTGATGCTGAGACATCATATACCTCAGTGAGAGGAGGGAGCATCTGTGTGGTGCAATGTCGGTGCTCGAGGCTCCCTCCTGTCCTTTGGGAGGTTTCAGGCAGCCTATGGAAAACTGCATTGCAGCATCAGCTGCCTAAGGCTCACAGCATGTAGTTGAGCATCTACAGTTAAAGACAGGACCTATTTTTTTTTATCTAAAAGCCCTGAGCACTCCTCTTGTCATTGAATTGAAAAATAAATGGAGATATTTCAAGTAGCCAGAATGGTAATACTTTAGAAATGGGTGTCTTAAATATTTTATTACTTTTCAAGGAGATATTTTATCTGTAACTCCACAAGAGAGACCCATGGCACCACTATGCTTTTGCTAGCACAAGCAGGGAGGAGCTAGAAAGGCAGCACCAAAGCAGAATATAAGGAAATAATATAAGGGAACAGGAGTAATATATGGAAACAACCATGCTGCAGTTCTCTAGATATTTCTATTTTGCTATTTAAATATGCAGCGTATTTGCAAACAGGCCTTCAAAATATAGCTATACCTTAATAAAATGATCTCTAAACCCACCACTGTTAAAAGATCCAAATGACCAGGAACAGACCATGGGCTCTGACATGGGTCTGCAGCGCTCACACTGTCTTGTTCTTCACTTGTTTCCCTGGTGCAAACTTGGTACCTGTGGAGAAGCATTTCCCAGGCAATGCCCAGGTCTGTGCTAGGGTGAACATGTGCCAGGGTCCATCCCAGCTGGCACTTTGGATGTGGATACACTGATTTGTGGGGGAAAATAGCTTAGCCCCATGGAGGCAAGGCAGGCTGCTCTGCTTGGTCTCAGCATCAGAATTTTGTCCTTAGCCTGTTCTCCAAACAAGTATAGCCAGCAGGACAAACAGGAAAAGGGCTTGAAGCCCAATCAGAGTTTGTTAAGTCAATGGACAGGGAAAACTGCAAGTGGCTTCACATTGGTAAATGAAACCATCAGCCCTCAAACCAAGATCCTGGACCTTAAATTGAAATATAAGCTTGACTGAATGATGTTTCTTACTGGGGCTTAAAGCAATATACAAACTTTGAAGGCTTGGCAACATTGAAGCTCATGACATCCAGATTCATAGTTTGCTCTTCGGCTTCTCTGTCAGGTTTACTTCTGGTAATTTTGCCAGAAAGACAAGGAATTTAGGCAAGGAAACCCAGCTGCATTAACAAGTTGGAGTACTCCTTTCATTCTGTGGTACAGAGCTCATTGCACACAGAGCTGAGCTTGCAGCCTGACGCCTGGATCAGCTTCTGCTGCTTTTTGATCGCAGGTTAAGTCTGCCAGGGACTTCACTTGGCTCTGAAATAAAATAGGCTGCGTGGGTCAGAAGCTGACTGTTGCAGATCTGGAGCTTTTGGCCCATCTCTCCGAAAGAGCAAGTAAATGATGCCACCTTCATGACTTTAAATCAGAAAACTAATCCTAGAGGTAATTTTTGAGCACCTGTCCAGTTCTAAATGGGGTCAGATCCAATTTTATATCTTAGTTCTGCAGCTCAGCGGCTTCCCTAGTGATTTTGTGTTTTTCAATAAATCCTGTAAATGAATCTCTTTTACCCTGAAAATCAGTGTGTTAACAGCTGCAGCTATTGATGTACGTATGCACAGCTACATTATTCACTTTTCTTTCCCCAAATTCCTTTTTTTTTTACCAATATTGAGTCAGGATTAAGGGGTGCATGTACATGCGCATGTGTGCAGCTAGTTCTTTTTAATAAACTCAGTGCTAGACGTCACATTTATAGGCTCAGTTTATACGGTAATCTTTAAAAACAACCAGCCTAAGCACTGGAAAGCACATAGCAGGGGTTAGTTCTGTATTAGCAGAGAAATAGGCTTGGTTTATTAATAGGTCTTATTTAAGTCTCATTTCCATGCTTTTAGGACTACATTAGGTTTTCACCTCACATGGGCAGATGTCAGAGAAGTAATGGAGTGAGAGAAGAGACAAGCCCTTTTTCAGTTCACAGAACCCCAATTCTTTATTAATCACAGCTTGCTCACAATGACATACAGGAAAATAGCACTAATGAAGAGTAGAATATGCAGGCAGCAACCTCCAGGGGGGGTAGGGACAACTTCAAAACTGTAGCTATTCTGGGGGCAATGTGTTAGGTTTGGTGATACTGTACTTGGCACAAGCACCCTGTCTAGTCATTCCTCCTGCTTCAGCCCTCTTAGTCCTAGATGTCTGTCACTAGGTAGGGTTGGCTAACACTGAAGAGTAAAGGTCATGACAAATGGAAGTCAGCAGTGTCAAAAAAAAGGTAGCAACTGGCTCATGGGTTCGAGGTGAAATATTGGGTAGCCTCTTGTACTGTTACACAGGTAATGTGGTAGCATCAGATAAGTATCATAGATCATGGCATCTACAGATAAAGCCACTTGATGCTTTTAGTTGCTCCATCAATAAATTTTCAAGTGGTGAATTAAGCTCACTTTACAATTAGCGTTTGTATGGCTGTTTGGCATCATCCAGAATTTGTCATAGCTTGATGGGTACAATGTGCCCCTTAAATTTGCCTCAAACTGATCCCACTTGCTTTCATTCTGTTGCACAGCTGTATTTGTTGCCCCTCACCTCAAAAAGCAGGAGCAACAGGTGCTGCATGTGGTGATTTAACCTCAATTATATAGCAAACTACAGAGTCCTGTAGCGTAAGTTGCGTTTGAAGAAACTACATTTTAAGAGCCTTTTGTCTTGGACAGCTGAACGTGAAGTCACGACATCTGTGATGTAGTCACTGTTTCAACAAAGCAGTCTAGGTTATTAGGCAATGACTGGTCTCTAGCACCATAGAACTACTACTGACCTCGTGGTGGGTTGGGATGAAAGTTGCGGGGAATGGAATTAGACGTGAGGTGCTTCGAATGAACAGACCCAGCAAATTCAACCGAGTGGAAATAGACAACATCAGAAGCCTGTTACAGGACATGTAAGATTATGAAATAACTTGCATAATGCAATACTTGTATTTTTTAACAAAAATGTAAGTATTTACAAAATAAGATCCAAGTTTTTTAAACATCAAGCAAATCATTCTGCAAAGAGACCGCATTGTTTTTGTTTTTATTTTTGTTTCTTTTTTAAAGTTTTTTATTGAGTTCTTTATTTTTTCTTTTAAACCATGTCATACATTTCCCATACTGATATCGCATGATCCATAATAATATAGGCAGGGGAAGTTTACTAATGGTGGGGATGGGTCACATCCACCATTGCTGTTTTCAGCCAGACAGTTCCACCTGGAGCTCCTTGTTTCTACGGACCTCTGCAGCATGCCTCTCCTGGAAAACATCAAGAAGGGAAAAATCAAACCTCTCTCTCATTCCGCCTGCCCAGGGAGACTCCTGATGACAACGCGTTTAGGTTGTGCATTTGGTGCCTGTGCAAAACTCATGTCATAGCACAACCATCTTTAAAGGATGCAGCTCAGGACAAGTGTCATCCACCAGACCAGCCTGAGGCATGTTTGATGCTTACATTCTGCTCATGCTTTGGAGCTCAGTTCTTTTATCTGATATGGCCTTATAATCCTCAGCACCTCACAGAGTTTCATTTTAAAGGCCTACATAGAGAGGGGCTGCTTGCAGCATAAAATGTGCCACGTGCTCACATTTGGTCTTTGAATTCCTAGATATTAAACTAAATATAGGGAAGGCTTGAATTAATTGCTTGCACACTCTATGCAGAAGTGTTAGTTACTGTGTTATCTGTAGCATTTAGGAACCATAGACAAAGGTCCAAGAATTTATTTCCACCAAGATGGGTCAATCTGAACATCTCAAACATCTGCTTACACACAACAATGGAGCTAGCTGTCCTCTCCATTCTTTCTCTGGCTGTGATGGAGAAGGGACATGGCTACCAAAAGTCAATGCTAGGCCCTTCTGTCTGCTGCCAGCCATGCTGTGTTCCCTTTTACAAAAGCAGTCATAACTAATTTAGACTTACTTGAGCCACTGTATATTCAGATACTTCTGTGGCAAAGGGCCTGTGGTTAGGAACAACTGTCAAATGAATTTAGGAATGTTCTACTTGGGATGTTTATAAATCTATTATTGTCAAACTGTCAAATTATAATTATCAAACCATTACACTTTTACCTTGTGTTTTATCACTAAAAAAGCCCGCAGATAACCAAATGACAAGCACAAGGTGACTAAAGAAGCAAACATCCATCCCTAGCGGACTTCAGTTTAAGGCACTCCCTAGCTACTTTGTACTAGGGTCATCTGCGGTCAAAAATTCACTGAAGTCAACAGTTATCTTTTTATTGTCTGAGTTAGAGTATGGATGACAGGCCAAGACAGCTTATTGCATCAACTGACTCTGTAAATTGCAGTTCCTTATAAGACCCATGATTCCAAATGCCAGATTTTATATGGGACTTGCTCTTTGCCCCTGGTAACTGCAGTACACATAAGTTATCTTTAATAACTTTAGGAACCTTTAGACACCAAAACCTTGGGGCATCCACAGTTCGGTGTAACTTTTGAAGATTTGAACCCAGATATTGCACTTCTTTTCCTGCATAATCAGGGTTCACTTTTGTGTTGGCAAAACTGTATATTCATGCAATTTTTAATTACTCATCTGTACCAATGTTCCCAAATGAGTTATTGTCACGTTTGTTCAGAAACCTTCTTTAGATTTCACGCACATATGCCACCATATTGCTGTAGAAACAGGGCTTAACAGTCTGTTAACATTAACCTAGGACAGAGAGATGCTTCAGCTGTCCTTCCCATTTCCTTTTGGGCCTCAAAGATGGCTAATTGGCTTTTCCCTTTGTTTTCATAAGCTTTAGAATATGTGCCTGCAAACTAACCTAATGCAAAAATGTCAAGTAATCTGCGTACTGTTCTTAAGCTCAAGGATTATTCCGTTTGCATAGTCATGTTTAACATCATCCTTTGGTTTCTGTTGTTTATTTCCTGCTCCATGAGACTGCCACCTCCAACAAAGAAATAGAGGTGCTTATGGAGAAGATCCATTTAAAACCACTGAGAACTATTTTCTTTCTGTTAGTCAATTTACTAACATATTAGAAAGTTCATCAATGAGAGAAACAAGTGAGCACTCACGCAGAACTAATGAATTTTTTCTTAACAATTCTAAATTGTTATTTGCACATTTCCCTCTCGTGTGGAAGGGTTGTTTTGGGGAAGGACACACTTGGTCCTGCATGGTGGGGCTTGTGATTTACCTGTTTTGTTTGACTGAACCAAAAATCTCCAAAAGAAAATTTACTCTCTGTTAGTTGCAAGACTTATGGAAGAACGGGCCCCTTTTGATGTATAGGAAAGATTTTTTTAACGTATAGAAAAGATTTTTTCCCAACTACAGACACAGGACAACTGTTTGATTTGATCAATGACTTTTCTTAAAAGTCAAAATCTAAACACATGACCTTTCCTTTGTTCAAAGCACTTCTTAAAAGGTAGGAAATCAACGTTTCTCTGGAGACAGTCCAGCAAATGGGCCATGAAGATTAAGGAACTGGAGCATCTCTCAGTCTCTCCTGTGAGGAAACGCTGAGAGAGCTGGGACCATTCAGCCTGGACAAGAGAAGGCTCGGGCAGTATCTTATATAAATATCTGAAGGAGGGTACAAAGAGAACAGAGCCAGGCTCTTTTCAGTGGTGCCCAGTGACAGGACCAGAGGAAATGGGTCTAGCACACTAAGACACAGGAGGTTCCCTCTGAATATCAGGAAACCCTTTTTCATTGTAAGCATGACTGAGCACTGGCACAGGTCCTAGGGAGGTTGTGGAGTCTCCATTCTTGGAGATATTCAAAAGCTGTCTGGGCATGGTCCTGGACAGACTGCTCCGGCTGGTCCTGCTTGAGCAGCTGGGTTGGACCAGATGACCTCCAGAGCCCTCTTCCAACCTCAGGCAGTCTGTGATTGTGTGATTATGGATGTTCAGTCTTCAAAAGTGAGTGGCAGTTTAGATAGGCGTCAGGGGCTCTGACTTAAAAATTGCTCATATGTAGCCACTGAGATAGGAGCTACCCACAACATCTCTTCAAAATACTGATTAGATTTTCCTCTCTAGTCTGGGGTGAGGAGTGATGGTGTGGTTACCTTTTCTTGGAGGCGTTCAATAAGAGCAGCTAAATTAGCTTCACGGTTTTCTTTGATCTGTTCCATTTTCAGTATCAGCTTTTCCTCTGCCATTTTGCTGAAGTTATTGTTCTCCTCCAAAGCCTTCTGGAGCACTTCTCGCTCATGTTCTCTCTTCTCTGCCAGATGTTTCAGCACCTGGGCCTCCTGGGACTGGAAACAGAGAGACATGTGGCTGAGATGAACTACTCCTGTGGAGCAACTCATGTAGGGCAACAATTCACTGAGTTTGGAAACCGTGTAAAGTTTGTTGCTTTGTTGTTCTATGCACTGTCTGGAAAGATCACTTCTGTGTACAAACCAAATTAACTTCAATAGCACGGGCTTAGAGGCACTAGCTAAATTTGAGGTACGTGCCTGAGGCAACAGCAGAGAAGTGTCCAAAGCACTTCTGTTAACAAGAAGTGCTGTCATGTGTTACTGCCCTGGGTTGTCTGGGTTACTGTGGTGGTTGCTCAACCTCTGACAGCTGCAGTCTTTTAACTATGAGCATTTAATATGCAGAGATACGGGATTGGGGGCTGAAGGTATGTACAGTGTTAAACAGGAGGTTGCTGACACAGGAGGGGTGTATTTTTTGCCCAGGTTGGACTATCCTTTAATGTGCTTGAATGGGTAATAACAGACTTTGAAGTTTACTGTTGTGAAAGACAGACAGAATCAATTCAGACAATTTTCCCCCCCATGATATTTATGTTTGGCTTTACCTCACTGTTTAGGAAGGGAAAAATGGCTTTTATTCTCTAGAAAGTAACAAAAAAGCTGTTTTTAGTTAAAAATTGAAACTTTGCAAGGAAGAAGAAACTGCAGGTACGAATTAAACAGCTACAGACTATGCACAATACTGCGTTATTCTTTTCAAACTAATTGTCTAGAACATAAGCTTGATTATTAATTTTAAATCAAATTACTAAAATGAAACCACTAATCCTAGGAGAGAAGCCAAAGAACTTGCAGCACTGGGCCTACCCTCCAGGCAAGTCTAGTCGAAAAGACAATATGTTTCAGATGGGTTATTTGGAAATGATAAACAACATTGTATGCTTTTGGATAAAATAAATTACAGGGAGCATGAGAAGCAAACAGAAATCAGGGAATGAGATATGGCTCCGGGAAGCTATGTGGGTATTTCAGATCACAATGCACTGTTGCCATTGTTATCCATAAAAATGAATTAGTTTAAGGCCTAAATTAAGGGCTTCAACCAATAATTACAATTAGTGATAATGAATCCTATTAACTTCTATCGTGTGGCTTTAAATAGAGTGAAAAAGGCTGCAATTCTTTTATATGAGCAAGATCCAACTAAGAGGAGAAAACACGTATTTTAACAAAGGTAAGATATACATAAAGCCAAATGGACTGACGAGGCAAATTAAGCAGATTCTAGAAAAGTCTGCAAAAGCCAGGCAGAAAATCTTGCAACAAGACACTGGAGTAAAACATATCTGACTTTGCAAGGCTGGAATGGCTTGCTTGAGATCAGAGGAAAAAGCTACTTTCATCCATCTTGGCCACTTAATGCACCTGCTTTCACCTCTGGTCTGGTTGCAGTTAAGGGTTCATTTCTCAAACTGTGCCCCCTGGAGCACTCGCTGATGGGAATGGTCTGCTGAAATGGTTGGTACCTTACAAAGGCTCCTCCTTGCTCTTACCTCCATTACAGCTTATGCTGAACAGATAGTAATAGAGCAAGCATTTTTCAGACCTTTGACTTGGAGAAAATAACTGCTGTGCAGGCTGAAAGATGTCGCAAATGGGAACAAAAAGTGCCCAGATGGGCACAGCCAAAAGCAGAGGGAGATTTACTGGTGGAGAATGGAAGGAGAATAAGCCAAAGGGAAAGAGAGCTGGGCAAAGAAGGAAACTTGTACACTAATTGAAAAATCATAAAAGCCCCGTAAGTTTAATACAAACATCAACAATTTTAATAATCACAAAATAAAAATAAGTTATTTTGGAGCAAAATATTTGATTTCACATACTTAGCATTTAGCTTTTCTTTAAATGTAATTTAATATAATTATTTTAATGTAATTTCAAAACATAAGTTATTTTGAAAGATTTTGTACAATGTGAAACTGAAATAAATTAATATCTTCATCTTGTTTTATAATTGTTGGACCAGCTTGAGTCACTCGGTTTGATCAGTGGTTGTGAAATTACTTTCTGTTTAATTTACTATTCAGTGTCAACCTTTCATCACTTTTGGAAAAGTTATCATCATTAAATTTTGGTTGCTGATATGAATTGTGTGGACCCTTTGCTTAAGTGATCTAAAAGTAACTTCAATGGTCTAACAACCTATTTCCCTCCCTGTTGGGGGTTTGAATAGAAAAGATACTAAGATACTAATTGTAATGTCCTTTCCCACGAAACATGCGAGTTGTTAATTTGGAAGGCTAATACTCCACGGTGTTTAAATATGTATAAAATCAAGCATTTTCAAATTTGGTAAACAGACATCACCAAGGACATATCCAAGGCCCATGGAGATGCTATAATAAAAAGTATGATTTGGACTGTGCCTATAAGCAGCATTTTTGAAAAGAACATTGGCTTTCACTGGGAGGCAGCAAATGCCTTTGAGACTTTGGGGCACTTCCCCATTTTTCAGGATTTGTTTTCTTCCATTCAAATCCTCTGCTGTCTGGAACTACTTCTTATAAACATAAATCCATGAGAAGAGTGAAAAATTAGAGTTCCATATCAAACTACACATAGTTCTGGAGGCTATGCTGGCAGACAACACATTCAATAGTAATTTGTCCACTAATGCATGATAATTAAGAAAATCCTTATACTCTAATTCACTATTTACTGGATGCAAATTGCATTGGCACCAGTAAGTGTCTGAACGAAAGCTAAACCAGGCCTCAGGAACTGACTCCACACCCCTAATACGATTTTCCTTTACTATATGCCTTAAACAGCATTCCTTTTTCTCACCCAAAATGTTCAAGGTACCCAGGACAGGATCAAAATAAAGGGACCCCCCTCCCTGTGGCAAAACATCCATGGGGTAAAGTCTCATTTAGACTGACGCCCCTCTTCTAATGCCGTTGTACCCCAGCTGTGAGTCTGCCTGTTTCTCTGGTGTTCACACCATTTTTGAAATCCCCTTACAACAATTTTGGAAGGCAGTTGGTTTGTTTTTGTACTGGATTGTCAAACAATTTCCGTTTCCAACACATTTGGCAAAAGAACTTGGCGACCCTGTCTGTTCAAAGTCTACTACACATCCAGAAATAACTAAATGAGTGACCCCAGATACCTAGTGGGGCTGTGATTAATAGAGTCCCTTTGTTGTTTGTGCTGGCTTTTAACTGCTGTGTTTGGACTCCCACGGTCTTGATACACGATTCCAATATAGGTAGGAAGTTTTTTTTCCAAATTTATTTTCAGTATTGTATTGTTTGAAGTGCTGGAAAGGATATTTCAAATCCTTGATAGTCCATGTTCTAACACACTTGTAAATAGCTTAACGATAAGAGCCTTTTGTACAGCTGTTGTGAGAAAATGAGTAAAAAAGGCTGGAAATGGGATGAAAGATAAAGAAGATTAAAGAAGATAAAGAAGATAAAGAAGAATAAGAAGAGAAAAGTATGAAATGGTGGAGAAAAGAAAAAGAAATACTCAAGGGGGAATATCCGGAAGACTTCTTAAATATAACAAGGCGTAATCAATGCAGTTACAGCTGAGGCATCTAATGCTAGATGTGGAGGAATAAAAATGTTACAAAACCTTCCTGGTGCAGATACCTTTGCTCCTAGAAATGTACTGCTGTGCTAAAAAGATGGCTAATGCAGGCAAACTCCTTTGATATTCATGTCATATTTCTAAAGGATCATGTGCACTCCCAGTTTTTGTGTGTGAAGCACCCCGTGAGTGCTTCAGAAGAAAATCCTCATCTCATACTTAGCTGGCCAGAGTTAGATGCAGACAACTAAACACTCACTTCATGAGCAAAATTATTTATGGAAACTGGCTTTGGAGACACATATATTTTTTAATAACTACTCACAGGAAAAAAAAATCCACTTATCTGAGTAACGGGGGCTTTATTTTCTCACATTTATCTATTTTTCTTTGACATGAACATCCAAATATTAAAGTCATTTATGCAGAGATAAAATTAAAGTATTACTTTTAAGGAAGAAACAGGCTCAGACAACTGCTCTTAAACTGGGTATTTCAGCTTGAATGCATTCACCTTAGTTACTAGGATCCTTAGTTACTAGGATGTGTGAGGCACATTACTGGTCATGAGAGCTCCATTTTCATAATACATCCATTCACTGGCTGGATTTTTTAAAATTAAATTGTTCATCAGAAGCCACATTAACCTTGGTATTCTTCAGTGTATTGTGAGAGATACTATTAATGGACCATAATGTGAAGACAGGATTAAAGGCTCCTACTGCAATGTAAATGCCAAAATGAAGCCTAGGTATTAATCAGAAAGAAATGGTGAGTTGAAGTAGTGATGTTTTCAGGGGAAGGAATTCAGGTTGGGCTTTCTCCACATAAAAGCAAGGGAATGGACTCAAGTTAGACCTCACTCATGGCACTGGCTTCTTCAAGTCTCTGTATGGTTACATCCTATTCCTCACTAGGAATACTATTATTTGTATTACATTCGCACCTGCTCAGGCTCTTGTGAGGACCCTGTCCCAGTCAGTGTGCAAATACACAGGGAGAGGCAGCTCCTCTCCCAAAGCAATCGCAGTCTAAAAAGACACAAAAAAGAGTGGGATGCTCCTGCTCCTTTGGATCACAGAGCAGAGAAGTGAAATGGCCATACAGCAGAAGAGCCAGGGACATCTGAGCTGTAAATGTAGGTGAAGTCTTGCTTCTACTGAAACCAGATGGTGCAAAATTTTGCTTGAACTTGGATAAGAATCTTTTTTTTTTTTTTGTCCTGTCTGGCAGTGGAGTTTTGGGTCGCGGCTAGTAAGAATATGAAGAAGAGTTAAAGAACTAAAAAAGAACCCATCCATAATGTGAAGCAAAAACCCCCTCACTTTCTCTTCCTCAGCTGACACAAAATTGCTGTTCTCAGGGTTGTGGCCGATGGGGTTGAAAAGGCATGTTGGAGGGATGCAAGAGGTACCACTTCAGCTCTCTTACTGATGCTGCCCCACCTGGTCCTGAGGCATTTCTTGATCTGTTGCAGTTTGAGGCCTGGCATTTTAAACTTAATAAAGATCAATGTCAGTTTGTTTTAAGATTGTTCGTTAGCAGCAAAGCCCACGGCAGAGTGCGGGGAGAAGTTTTGCCAGCACTGGGATGTATGCTGTCTGCTCTTGACTCCCCATGCTCTGAGACAGACCTTTGTGCCTACCACCAAACCCTCTGCAGCTGGTAGCAAACCTCCTCTTGTGGGCACATATCCCATAGGCTTATGCTTTTTGGATGCAGGGCTGCGGAGTGGCTTGTGGTTTTGGCTATCTTTTGTAAACATTAGGGGTGAAGCATCATGAATAGAAATGCTATGGTGTAAATCAAAATGGGGCAGAAACAGACGGTTCTGGTGCTGACACTGTGGTGCTGCCACACCTTTTTATGGAAAAGCATTTCATGCTGTATTCCCTGTCTGCACAAGCACAGCCGAGGGCCAGCAGTAACAGGAAGGGAGATCAGTAGGTGGGAAAGATGGGATACAAATGTCTCAGGCAGTGCCTGTCCCCCCTCCTTGCCTGGTTACTTACAAATTACAGGAAACCAAGGAGAGGAATAGGAATGAGTTGGAAGAACAAAGAAAGCTCTACGTTGCCAAGGCAGATGCTGATCCTTTCTCTTCCTCTCCTTTTGCCTGGAGCAGCAGTTTTGTAGGTCCTGCACAATTTCAAGGGGGTGGGGGGGCATTTGCTTCCCAGCTCCACTGCCCTCCCCGCCTTGGCGAAGCCTTTTCCCCCAACAGCCTGTGCGGTAAAGCACAGGTGGCTTTTTCAATGCCAAAGGAAAGATTAAGGAGAGGATTAAGAAGTGCCTCTGGGCAGACTGTGGGGCTGGCTCAAAGGGGCAGTGAGTTGGGTGCTGAAGCCCAATGCAGAGTGTGGCCACAATTCTGGCAGAGGTGCCCCGAGCTCCCTGCCTGCTGCCAGGCTGCACAGGGGGATTGCAGCATTTCATAGTAGTGGTATTAAAAACTCATGTAGCTGTAAGTCTATATCCAACAGCATGAAAGTTAAAAACTCTGACTGTTCTCCTGCATTCTTTGTGGTGCTA
The DNA here is from genome assembly GCF_949628215.1 of Phalacrocorax aristotelis. NCBI lineage: Eukaryota > Metazoa > Chordata > Aves > Suliformes > Phalacrocoracidae > Phalacrocorax > Phalacrocorax aristotelis. The sequence goes on along the minus strand of NC_134277.1, from coordinate 135,883,447 downwards.
AGCACCAGGGACGAGCCTGATTCAATTTCATCCCAATAAAAAGCCATTAAGAGGATTTAATTATATATGATTTCTCTCCATAATCCAAAGTCTAGTAGAAACGTGCAACCCTTTACTGTTTCATTTGTATGCCAGTAACTTGAGCATGGGCAATAAAGATATATAATTCAATATATGGCCCTTGAAGTCTGTACATCAAGTGTAATAACAGCTGAACATCCAAGGCCAATGGATAAAAACTGATAAATGCTAGAGCTTCTGTAAGAAACTTCTGCTGCTTACAATGTCACTGTGCTCTAATTTCTTAAGTGGGAAGGATGAAAAAATCTTTCTTATTATCCACCAAAGTGGGAAAATATAGCACACATATGCCAAAAAAAAAAAAAAAAAAAAGGGATAATAATGACATGCTGTAAAGAGGATTCTATAAAAGGAAAGGACAAATCTGTAACTAGCCCAAATGGGTCTTGCTGTGTGGTGCAAAAGGAAAAAGTGCCTCAGGTGAAACTCTTGGTTTGGTCTGAGAGTATGAGGTCCCAGTGACTGTCAAATGAGGTAGAGAAAAAGGGGGAGAAAAGGAAAAAACCATGTAAAAGCTTATAAGGGAATAAACAGGAATGTTAAACAGAAAAAAAGTATAAACAGAAGACTGCTGAAGTGCACGTATTGCTGTAGATATTCTCATGAGTTTGAAAATTTAATAACGAACACTGTCTAATTAACAGAGCAGAACCTAATTCCTAAACAGTGTGAAATCAATTAGTATTTTTTCTGAAAAGGCAATTCTCTTCCGTTAGTTATACTTCATTTTAATTAGAACTGTGCTGGAAGGACACAATCTAGAATGGTCATGCCTGACAGCTGTTGTACATAGATTGAAAAGTATGATAACGAATGTTATGCTGGATGTAAGAAAGTCTGTCCGGTTTATCTAGCAGCAGAAAGTGGAAGATGCTTAGGGAAAGTCCAGGTGAAATTGGGGAAATATGCCTGGTCCTTGTCTGTCTGTCTGTCTGTCTGTCTCTATCTTCCTAGCCTTCAGTGTCACCAAGTTACATATTTTCTGAGCCAGAGGCTGCATTCATATAATCATTTCCTACAGGGTAGTGCTCTATCAATTTTGCTATTATCTTTTTGAAATAAGTAATATTTTAATAATGTCTAAATAGCCTGTGGTAACAAATACAGCTTGATTACACAATACATGAAAATGTGATTCCCTATGTTTTGAGATCGCTGTCTGATGATTTCATTGAGTGTTTCTTCCCTTTTGGATTGCATGAAACAGAATATAATTGTTCCTATTCATCCTTTCATTCCCATTCATAACTTTTTAGACTTCTCTCTTATATTCCATCTGTTGTCTCTGTCCCAGCTGAAAAGTGGACTATTAAATTTATCTTCTTATGGAAGATGTTCTGTTCCTTTGATTGATTTTTTTTATCATTCTCTGAATATACTCTTTTTCAGGCCAAAAATGAAGGCAATAGTTGAGATGTGGGAGCACCAGGAAATTTAATACTGGAGTAATGAAGTTCTCTGCTCTGTTCTTTGTTCCTTTCCCAGCAGTTTCTGCTGCAATGCTAATGTGGAGGATCTTGTCTATTAAAATAACTTAGTTCATTCAAAATTAATATAATACCAAGGGGAAGAAATGGCAGGTGTCTGTATTACTATCACTGATTACCAGTTTATTGCATAATGAGTTTTTCTTTAGGAAGAAATTAACAGTAATGAAATCAATGAAATGAAATCTCTGGGACATTCAATTTCTATTTCCCACTAAGTATATGCATAATATCGGGCTTCTTAATTGCTGCCATTTCATTCTGTGTCCATATCTTTACTTGAGTATTTGTACTTGGTACAGAGGCACTTCACAGATCCAGTCTTTGGGGCATATCATCATTTGGGTGTGTGAAAACTCATATTTCTGGGCAGGTGCTAGTGCAAATGCATATTCCTTTCACATACAGTCATGTCCTTTTACTGAAACAAATATTCACAGAAGTATTTATTTGAAAGAAGCAATAGTGCTAATGTGTGTGCATTAGAAGTACAGAGTCTTGTGTTAGCAAGGCAGCAGAAATGGCAAATGTGGCAACACTTCGGTGTTCCTAAAATATTTGTTCAAATTAGTGAGGTCCAGAATAGCCAGGTTTCACTGCAAATCAAAACTGAGGGCCAGGTTTTAAGGACCTGTCAGTAATCTAGATCTACTGACTTCAGTGGACTCACATCTCACTCTACACCAGTGTAATCACTCCTTTGGGCTTCTTGGAAGTGACCCTGATCTGGTCTGACAGGAGTGAAAGGAGAACGGAGCTGCTCTTGTTGGATCTGCTCCATGTGCTATCTGTGACATATCTGCTGTCCCTGGACTTCTGTATATATTTTTGTCTGTATCTGGAAACAATTCTGTAAATGTCAGTCTTAGTTACAAATCATAGAATCATAGAATGTCCTGAAGTGGAAGGGATCAGCAAGGATCGAGTCCATCTCCTTTCCCTGCATAGGACAACCCCAAAATTCACACCACGTGTCTGAGAGCATTGTCCAAAGGCTTCTTGAATATTGTCAGGCTTGGTGCTGTGACTGCCTCCCTGGGGAGCCTGTTCCAGCACTCCACCACCCTCTGGGTGAAAAACCTTTTCCTAATATCCAACCTAAACCTTCCCTGACACATCTTCCTGCCATTCCCTTGGGTCCTGTCATTGGTCACCAGAGAGAAGAGATCAGTGCCTGCCCATCCTCCTCCCCTTGCGAGGAAGCTGCAGACCATGATGAGGTCTGCCCTCAGTCTCCTCTTCTCAGGCTGAACAAGCCAAGTGATGTTAGCTGCTCCTCATACGGTTTCCCCTCTAAATCCTTCACCAACTTTGTGGCCCTCCTCTGGACACTCTCTAGTAGGTTTATATCCTTAATGTACTGTGGCACCCAAAACTGCACCCAGCGCTCGAGGTGAGGCCACACCACCGCAGAGCAGAGCAGGACAATCCCCTCCCTCGACCAGCTGCAATGCAGGGCTTGATGCACCCCAGGGCACGGTTGGCCTCTTGGCTGCCAGGGCACACTTTTGGCTCATGTTCACCTTGTCATCAACCAGAACCCCCAGGTCCCTCTCTGCAGAGCTGCTCTCCAGCCTCTCATTCCCCAGCCTGTATGTACATCCAGGGTTGCCGTGCCCCAGGTGCAAAATCCAGCACTTGCCCTTGTTAAACTTCATAGAGTTGGTGATTGCCCAGGTCTCCAATTTGTCTAGATCTCTCTGCAGGACCTCTCTGCCCTCGGAAGTGTCAACAGCTCCTCCCGATTTTGTGTCATCGGCAAACTTAATTAGTGTTCCTTCCAATCCTGAATCCAAGTCATTTATGAAGGCATTAAAGAGTACCAGCCCTAAGACGGATCCCTGCGGAACCCCACTAGTGACTCTTTGCCAGCCTGATGTAACCCCATTTACTCTGAAACTTTGAGCCCGACCCATCAGCCAGTTGCTCACCCACTGCATTACGTGTTTATCCAGCTGTACGCTGGACATTCTGTCCAGGAGGATACTGTGAGAGACAGTATTGAAAGCTTTACTGAAATCCGAAAAGACCACATCAACAGGCTTCCCTTCGTCAGCGAGGTGGGTGACCTTGTCATAGAAAGAAATCACGTTTGTTAAGCAGGACTTTCCCTTTGTTAACCTGTGCTGGCTGGGACCAATGACTGCATTGTCTTTCAGGTGTTTTTCAATAAGTCCTAGAATAATCTTCCCCATAATTTTGCCAGGCACAGAAGTGAGACTGACGGGCCTGTAGTTACTGGGGTCATCCCTGTTGCCCTTGAAGATTGGGACAATGTTTGCCAGCTTCCAGTCAACTGGGACCTCTCCAGATTCCCAAGAATATTGAAAAATCATTGAGAGAGGTCTCTCTATGACATGAGCCAGTTCTTTATTGCTGGCTTGCTTTTTGCCATTAATGTATTTTAAAAAGCCCTTCTTATTGTCCCTCACAGTACTGGCCAGCTTCAGCTCTAACTGAGCTTTGGTCACATGTATTTCCTCCCTGCAGGGATGAACAGCATCCCTATAGCCCTCCCGTGTTGCCTGACCTTGCTTCCACTGGCCAAATACTTTCTTTTTCTCCTTATTTCTAGAAGAAGATCCTTGGTCAACCAAGCCAGCCTTTTGCCTCGTGTGCTTGACTTCCTACACTTTGGAATTGCCTGCTCCTGTGCTTAGGAGGTGGTACTTAAAAAGTGACTACATCACACTGTTTAAGAGATAAATGAAGGACTTAGAGACATCTAAGCTTGTTTCATTTTCAGATACAGTCTACCAGGGACTCCATGAGCAAGTGGAAGGGGTTTCTAACTCTGATTTGACTGGCGCAGGCAGATTTGTCGCAAAATATTGATCTCCTTGTTGAAGGACACAGAAAGTCCTTCTATGGCTCCTGTGGCTTCTGTGGCTCTCCTTTCATGCCATAGCAAAAGGAAACATGGATTAACCAGGACAACATATTACCACAACTTGAGTTTTCTGTGACCATTGCAGACAGCCATAACTTTTCTGAGATGGTGCAACACAGCATAAACACTGGGCCCATACAGAACACTGCTGATTTTCAGAGTGGCAATTCAGGCTGGCTATGAAGTGTCTCATTGGCTTTGCCTGTCATCCTCTGACTTATCTGACCTGGAATTTGGTCTTTTATCTTCTGGAAAAAAACAAAACAAAACAAAACAAAACAATCCGAGCTAGCTCTGACTTCGAGCAAATAAAAACCTCTTCAACACATCAGTCAAGGTGGAAGCCAAACAAACAGTTAATGTGGACTTCCTGCTGCATGCACCCTGTATTTGTGCTAACCTTTGTGAAGAAGGTGTAACAACCCTTCCAAACCCTGTGTGACAAACTTACTGATTATGAAACATGATTTTACCATTATGGGTAAGGTCATAAAGAAGGGAAGACTTAGTCTGTAGGTAACCCTATAAGGCCTACTATAAGTTGGCCTATAAGGCCAACTTCCAAATCTATTGAGACTGCCTGCTAGAAATGCCTCTTAGTAGTTGTGCTATGCTAGCGTCTTCATCCAAGTGTGCAGTGAATGATCCAGAACGCTCTTTATTCAGGACTGACATGCCTCCATACTGCATAAATAAGACATTTAGCTGCCTCAGGCAGGTCTTGTGAGTAATTTCCATGGGCACTACAAGAAGTCAAGACCTTGCAACCCGGACAGTAGCTGTTTGATTTGCACATCCATCTCTTAGACACCAAAAGAATTGCACTGGTTTTCAGCAACTATTATAGATGCTCTGAACGAACTACTTACACTCACACAGTAAGCACGTGTATTTGAACCTGCTTGGATCTCCTGTCCAAAGCTATCTGTGTTTTGTGATGCATACTTCCCAAGCATCAAAACCAGTGAGGTTTGTTTGCAAGCTTCTGAAAGAAAACAAACTCATTTGTTTCTTTAAATGTATTAATAAGTTTTGTCCATTTAGACCACTGTGAGTCAGTGATGGTAATGGAAAACATACCAATGGACGGGAAACTTGGCTGTTATTCTGTACACTGTCAGGACTAATTACTAGCGTTTTTTTAAGGAAAGATACCTTTCTCCTCTCCTCTGCAGCCTCCAGCTTTTTCTGGATCTCCTCAAGAGAGAGTTCTTTCTTCTTTGGAGAAGCTAAAGTTCGCGGTGCTTCTGAGACCGGAGATGGTGGCTTTAGGATCAGTTCAAAGGCCTGGCCGGAGGCACGTTTGTTGATTTGTTTCACTTCCATGTCTGCACAATAAAGTGAGAAATGGTAAGCCCTTCAGTACCTCAGCACTACTGAGGAGAGAAGCAGCACAGATGTTAGTGTAGGATCAGAAGCACAGACAAAAGATTTAGCACCTTTGCCTTGGGCATTTTAAATGTAATGGCAGATTATGAGCTGAAAACTGTTCTCAGGAGAAGTACATTCCATTTTCTCTGTAATAGCTTAATTATACTTTAATCTCATAAAGATAACAATTTACAGCAGTTTTGGAAGCTTATTGGGGTTCTGTGTCATTTCACACCCCCTGCGAGCAGTGCCCAAACTGATTAATTTTTTAAGCATGCTTTCATCCTTTCTTGGTTTCCTTGGGAATTATGTCAGCTGTGAAGAGCTGTAATTCTAAAATGGGTAGTAGGAAAAGTACATCTTAGTATGAGAGGGCTAGCTTTAAGACTTTAAGAGTTTAGTTAGCTGCTATTAGGAACAATATCCTGCATCATGGCTAATACACAAGCTTTTGCTTATGTAATAGCCAAACCCAGCAAATTAGTTGTTAAACCTGCAAAACATCCACTGACTAACATTATGGAGTGGCACAGTGAACTGAGCCATTTCCCAGCACTAGCACACTATCTGACCTGCAGGATGATTTCCAGTGAATGTCACTCACCATCGTATTTATAGATGTTCATGTTGCGAGGTTCAGGGTAAAAACAGGAGCAGATCAGAGAGAGCATGGACAGCTCCTTCATCTTTTCCTTGTAAGCTGAAACGAGAGACTGTGTTAGCACACTTCATTTCCCCATATCCTCCTTAGTGAATCTCTAACTGAGGTGACTGGCTGGGGACCAGCAAATCTGCTCTATCACCCACCTGGCAGATTTCTCTAGAATATTTACTTTCAAATATTTCTTCTGAACGTTGAGCCTTTATCAAGTCACACATGAGATGCTCAGTATTGCAGGGGCTGCTTCTGATCTCCTACATGACCTCAGCCTTGGGTCTAACACAGACAGTCCTCTTTGGTTTATACAAAGTGAATCTGGCTACCAGGAAATGTATTTAGCACTGGAAGAGTGCCATGACTCCACTCTCTCTGGGCAGGTGGAGAGAAATGAAGCTCTTACAAATTCTCTGACGTATCCAAATGCAATTGAGAACAGCTCTGAAATGCTGCCCATGTGTTGCCATAGGCAGATGCTAAAGACATTATCTGTTATAAATGAAAATGTCATCCAAATGATTAAAAATAAAACCAGAAATGAAGATACATTTATAAAATTCTTTGCATAATGCCCTTAATATGCGTAACTACTTGAAGCAAAGCTTTTCCTTCCTTCCTTGCTTCCATACTCAGGTCTAGTGTATATCAGCTGATGCAATAAATACCCTTGTAATTTACCTTTATGGTGTTACCTTTACTGACTTTGTAATGCCTATAGCCCCCAGTCATGGACTGAGGAGGACTTGGTCTAGAAATGGTGATACCAATACCTAACCATTATACAATGTTTTGTGTTCACTCTTTCTAATTGCTATCATCCCAGCTTCTAAGTAGGAAAATAGTTTTGTATCTGGTCACTTGGCAAGTCAATGACAGATCCCAGGCTAGATCCAGCTCTCCTGGGTCCTGGGGCAAAACCCCACACTGCATAAAATATATATGGGGGGAGAGGTGCGCTTCAAAATTCATCTTGGCACACACAAATCCCTGCTACTGTCAAAATCATATCTACAGAGGCAGACACACATTTGATGCCAGCAGGTGAAAACATGGCTTAAAATATAACTGCAGCTGAAAGTATTGTTCTTAATAGATTAGACCAAATTAATCCTTGATGATACTAAAGGAAAATCATCCTTTTGATCTTCAAATTGTGGATACATATGAAATTGTCATTCAGCCTTTCTCATGAATGCTCTGATGCTTCCCCCCCACCATTCAGAAAGGCCCCTGAAGTTGATGAGGGCTTGAGAGCCTATAGGTGCTACTTAAAATGGTGGTATTTGAATTATACCATACTGCTGTAAAAGAAAATAAAAAAATGTTTCTATAAAAAGACAATAAAAATGTTTCTATAAGTACATTAAGAACAAAAGGAGGGCTAAGGAGAATCTTCATCCTTTATTGGATGCAGGGGGAAACATAGTGGCAAAGGCTGAGGAAAAGGATGAGGTACTTAATGCCTTCTTTGCCTCAGTCTTTAATAGTAAGACCAATTGTTCTCTGGGTACCCAGCCGCCTGAGCTGGAAAACAGGGACGGGGAGCAGAATGAAGTCCCCATAATCCAAGGGGAAATGGTTAGTGACCTGTTACACCACTCAGACACACACAATTCCATGGGGCAAGATGGGATCCACCCAAGGGTACTGAGGGAGCTGGCAGAAGTGCTCACCAAGTCACTTTCCATCATTTATCAGCAGTCCTGGCTAACTGGGGAGGCTATCCAGTCTCAGTTGAATGGAAGTTAGCAAATGTGATGCCCATCTACAAGAAGGGCCTGAAGCAGGATCTGGAGAACTACAGGCCTGTCAGTCTGACCTCAGTGCTGGCAAAGGTTATGGAGCAGATCATCTTAAGTGCTATCACACGGCATGTACAGGAAAACCAGGGGATCAGGCCCAGCCAGCATGGGTTCATGAAAGGCAGGTCCCGCTTGATTAACCTGATCTCATTCTATGACCAGATGACCTGCTTAATGGATGAGAGAAAGGCTGTGGATGTTGCCTACCTAGACTTTAGTAAAGCCTTTGACACTGTTTCCCACAGCGTTCTCCTGGAGAAACTGGTGGCTCATGGCTTAGACAGGTGTACTCTGCTGGGTAAAAAACTGGCTGGATGGCCGGGCCCAAAGATTTGTGGTGAAAGGAGTTAAATCCAGTTGGCATCGGTCACAAGTGGTGTTCTCCAGGGTTCAGTATTGGGGCCAGTTCTGTTTAATAACTTTATATTAGAAGTAAGATAAGTATATAAAACTGGGGTTTTTTAACCTAGAGAAAAGGAGGCTCAGGAGAGACCTTACTGCATTCTACAGCTACCTGAAAGGAGGTTGTAGTGAAGGGGGTCTTGGCCTCTTTCCCCAAGTAACAAGCGATAGGACAAGAGGAAATGGACTCAGGTTGTGCCAGGGGAGGCTTAGATTGGATATTAGGAAAAATTTCTTCACTGAAAGGGTTGTCAAGCATTGGAACAGGCTGCCCAGGGAAGTGGTTGAGTCAGCATCTCTGGAGGTATTTAAAAGACATGTAGATGTGGCGCTTAGGGACATGGTTTAGTGGTGGACCTGGCAGTGCTGGGTTAACAGTTGGACTTGATGATCTTGAAGGTCTTTTCCAACCTAAATGGTTCTATGATTCTATGATACATTAATTCAGGAATGGATTTCTAGCTGCCAGTGGATGATTAATTAATCTAATTAAGCTTTGTATGGGGGCCTCTAATTATGGAAATCCACCCAAAGGAAACTTTACAGAAACCACTGGTGAAAGCCAGCATCTCAGGTCAAGAGTGTACTGGAAATTTTGCTTTCTGTGAGCTGAGGTTGTCAACGAAGCTTGGGCCTGACAAGTTTTTTGTTTTGAAACGTAAATACTGACTTGCAAGGAATAACTCAAAAATACTCTGAAGAGACAAATCCTGTCTGTTATTAGTCAAACATAATGATATGCTCATTTAGGCCTCCATCCAACAAAGCATTTAACTGCATGCATAATTCTAAAAGCACAGGTGTCGTTGTCCAGACTGTCCTTTGAGGAGGGTTTGCCCAGCTGGCTGCCTACACCACCAAAATTGCGTCCTTTTCAGCAGGAAGGTTGTGGAGTGGGCACACATGAGGCCCTCCATGCTGCCTGGGAGGCTGCTAAACATACAGAAAATGGACACTGGCTTGCGTGTTAAAGACATGGCCATTGATAACACAAGCTCAAAGCTCTTGCCCAAGGTCTGCTGCATCACTGCTACAATGTATACCTTGAAATATCTTTGTAGAAAGAGGCGTGCAAAGCAGTACCCTAGGAATCCTGCCTTTTGGGGCCTTTATTGTTGTTTTTTGTCTTTGCTTGACATTGAATATGACTTTTTTTCTAACAGTATTTAAAATGATTAGAAAAAGCCATTTGTTCTCCCTGCTTGTCATCTGCAAAACATGGCTGGAGAAAGATAAGAACGTGCTCAGCTCTCTTTCCTTTCAGCACAATAGCTGCACTGAAAGCACGCTGGTGAAATGATCTTCTTATTTCATTCTGGCCACTGACAGCATTTAGGATGAGTTTCCATGCTTTACAAGCATTACATTTTCTTTTTTCATGGTATTAATTTAGTCTCTGTTTGCCCTAGGAAGTCCTTCAACCATAGCTGGAACTCAGCTTGAATACTCATGGCAAGTTCTGGAGGCTGCTGCAACCCTAGGAACCAAACAACACATGGATGATGCAGGAGAGGATGGGAAAGGAGTCCTGCTCTGCCTTGGGTAGCCATTGGGAGAGTATGCAATGCATCGCATTCCTGACGTCTTGACAAGTACTGTCTTTCCTGTTGGAGACAAGGGCTGAGGGCCTCAAAGGAACTGAAGACCTACACATCTCCTCAGGTGCCCAACATCATCATTGTGACTTGTCACCCTTGACTGGGCAAAGAACAGCTTATCTGGCAGCATTGAGTAGCAGAAGCTCTCTTTGCTTGGCTGTCTTTTCCTTAAACTGCCATGTATTAAAGAAAAAAAGCAGTATGATATCTACATGGGCACCTGTAGTTAGTGGTCTGATTAGAGTGGCTGGCCAGTGTCACACAGGTTGAACAGGGAGATAACTGTGCTTTCCTAAATCCTGAGGAGTTAGTGTTTTAACCATGGAAGCCTGTTCTCTCTAAAGAAACATCTTTCCATTAGAAAAGCGGCACACTTAGGCCAGAAAGCCAACAGCACATTTATGCAATCTGCACAGGACCTCTTGTGTTAACTGAAATAGGCACAAAAATTATCTGTCTTATAGTGGAGTGTTTAAAAACCCTTGAAGACAAGCAGTGATTGCAACAAAGTTTATTTTCCAAATGTGTTTCAACTGGCTTGTTAATTATATAGCTCCTTGTGCAGTCATGGAGGGTACATATCATTCCATTAACTGTGCAAGTTAAATGAAGGAAAGTAAATGATGGTAATCGTAATACTACAAAAGCTTTGATAGGGAAATTGCTAGGAAAGAACAATGTTGACAAAAGACAGCAACAGAATCTTCTCAGTTATATGCAACAAGATTTAAATGTTTAGATGCATTAAATGCTTCAAAGCTGGGCAAGAACAGAACACTGATTTTTGCTAAAACCATAAGCGATTTCAGTATTAGCAATTCTTGGAGTTTTGCTGTGAATATCCCAGTATTTACAGGTCTTCTTAAATTCTGAAGCTGTGTGATTATTTCAGAACTTCATCGTTTTTTTTTTTTAAATAAATTAATCATTTTCAGAGTTGCAGAGAACGCCTTGGAAATATTATCTAATGCCCCTAAAAGCTTTGACAGGTTCAGAGAAGAAACTCATATAAGTTTGAAACTCAAGATCGCATGATTTTTTTTTTAATGAGCCCAAGTGCACCTTAGTATCATTGTTTTAAGCTAATCTCACAATTTTCTCAAACTTCTGCCATCATTTTTTTGACAGCTATGTTTGGAAACTGTGAAGCCACCCCGTTTTGGGTGGCCATTTCCATGCTCGCTCTGTGTGGGCTCTTTACTTGCTGGTCCAGGTAAGGTCTCCTACAGGCTTTCAAGAGCACTGGTGCTATGTCTGCATGAGCAAGCAGAGAAGCACAGCAGGACTCGGTGTCTGGAGGGAAACGATTGTAAGGACTCTATGCTCATGCTGTATGTATTTTGGGGGTCTCTTCTTCAGACTAGTTTGGTCCCATGGTCTGAACAACCATTAGTGCCTGGAGCATAGTAGATATATTGCTAATGCACGTCTTCCAGTTTCATTATCTGTCAAGTAAACCATTTGTGCACCCTGAGATTGCTCTGCAGTGTGAACCAAAGCATGGTCAGGGGGGTGTTTTAATGATTTTCTTCAAAAGTGCTCCCCTGATCTCAAATAATATGCTTATTCAGGTACATTCCATATTCTTACACTTATGAGAGAAAATTAGTCCATCGCCAGTCCTGCAGCTCACTTGCCGAGTGAAGCTAATAAGGAAGAGTGCTATGGCTGCCATTAGAAGGCAGCAACCAGTTATTTGTTGCTGGGAGAAACAGGAAGATTAGGAAAAACACTGCTAAAACCACCCTGTCTGTTCTCATCTGTTATCCAATAGCTATAGAGAATTTTTTTACAGTTTACACTGTAAAATGAAAATCTATCCTGACTGATGGACCATGGGTAATCTGGGTCACATTTTGTTCCTTGGCAAAGCACAGTTAGGACAGATTGCTGTGTCACAGCAGAGACCGTTATTCATAAGCAAGACTATTTTTAACACATGAAAGCAGAGAGATAAGCGTAAATGTTACTTATAATCAACACCTGATGAAGGCAAATCTCTTGATTCCTTTTGCCTGACTGAATCCAGTCTGTATATAACAAAGTGTTACTGATTTTTGACACTTCAAGTCCCGCTAGCCAACTAGTTCTTGAAGCTCTGCACACCTGGAAGGAAACAGAAACTGGCACGTTGCCCATGGTCAAAATGCGCAACCCATAACACGGCTTAGCCTTGTGTTCCCTTGCCAGACACCTGGGAGACAGTCAGCTTTCTGAGACTGCACTAAAATCCTGCTTTGTTTTCTGATTTGGAAGAGACTGCAGGGGTGAGAAATAACATTAGGTGAAGCATGAAACGCGAGGTGCAGAAGACCCACCACAGCCAGCCTTTACACAGATTTCTCACGGCTGTTATTGACAAAGCAGTTTGTTACAAATTTCACTTTGTTAATGCTCCCTTTGAAGTGTTGGAGTTTTTGGTTTGTCAAGACAATGCTTTAAGTCACAAAAAGTCACGTTGTTTTGTGAACACCAACAGACACACTTTGTTGGCCAGTATGGTTTTTTTTTTTATAATCCATTTTAGTCATGTACTGCATCCTTTTCTGTCAAATGAAATGGTGCTGTATGACCATAGCTGCAATTGTTTGCCCATAGCTGGTTGAGTATTTGAAGAAGGATGCAAGATAAGTGCTGGTAGAGTGGTGAACTAGTACTGGGACTAGTACATGGGAATGGGGGAGATAAAACTCAAGATGGGGCACGAGTGGTAGAGATTCTACATATCATTTAATTTTTGGCACTTGTCTGAGATGTAGGAGTCTGGGATTCACTTTAATTAATGCTGGCCATCCAGTATTTAAGAAAGATAGTTTTCAACAGTCATGAAAGCTTTCTTTTTAGTCAATGGAGAGATAAGCACCACCAGAGTGCTTGGTCCCATTTTGAGAGAGACATCTAAGATAAACGAATTAGGTTGTCATAAGGCCAATGAATCTCCCTCTGGTGTCAGAAAATGTAAGGATGTTTATAGGCTTATGGAGTTGCCAGCAATGAAGGGAATGAAAGAAAAAGCCCCTGCAGTGAATACATCTTATCCATCCCTTACACTCAGTCATGACTGACATCTGATTTTGGTAGTTCACACAGGTGGGGCTTATTTAAGACTGTCTCTCTGACTGCTCAACACTGCTCAACAGAGTATTTGGTATGAGTGCATCTCACAACCTTGTGTACATGTGTACTTGTCCAGTTTCCCCAAGAAAAATTAAATTGCTTTAAATTGTACTAATGACCCATGGGCTCAAAGCAAAGGCACTTGAGATGAGCTGGAAAGACCTGCCTCTTTATTGCCCCATAGTGCTCACGTTTCACTGGTGGGAAAGGTACCACAGGACCCTCATTCACTTGGGGCCATTCTTTGGTCACCAGTTCTTTAAAATTGCACTCTTCATATACTGCAATGCAGTTTAATATAGGGATGAGTATAGAGTTTTGGTCATATCACCTTCCCCTGAATTTTGTGACATTTCTGTACCTAGGACACAGAGTAAGAAGGTACTATGAAAAGGAAACAAGAAACAGAACACAAAGGAAAGAAATTGTGAATTACTGAGTTTCCTCTGCCAACAGCGACTCTAGCATGTCCTACCATATGTCCAGAAAATGAGAAAGAACTTGGTCAGACTAATCTGCTTTTTTGGCAACAGAGAGTTCTAAAAAGTAATTTTTAGCATTAATTTCTGTAACCCTCACAGCCATTTTGAGGTCACTAAAGTTACCCAGGTTTCACCAGAAGTATTACCAATTTTATTCTCTCCAACAAGAGATCCTTTAACAAATGGCTTTGGAATGACTTGGGATAGAATCAAGCATTAGTCATTCATAAAAGCACAGGGTGGCCGTGAAATCAGGGAGCACTGTAGCATCAGTTCTTCAAAACACAGAAAAAGATGCAAGTGACAGATCTGATCCTTCAGCCTCCTATTAAGACTGTATCAAATTGTATCCATGAACCCTGTCCTCAACTGCAAGTCTGTGGCATGACTCTTCTACAGCATAGTTCAGGTGACAGCACAGGATCTGGCTGGAAAACCCACCCCAAGGAATACACAAGCAGCTGTTTGCTTACGCAAAGACTGCCCAATAACGGTTTTCTTGCATCTAGGATGCGTAGACGCAAACACGTGTAAACATGCAGATTGGAGGGTGGCACAAATCTGACTGAAAATTGCCCTACATTTACAGCTTAATCACTGATCATTACTATCAATTTTTTGGACTAAAATGGACTATTCCAGATGCCATGCCTATGATTTTTACTTTGTGTGATTGGATTCAAATGTCTTTGGTCACTTTATTTTCTGATGTCAAAATGTTAAGATGTGAAGTTACTATTTTGTATTATTTCAATGTATGTAATTTTTGCTGCTGAAGCAATGAGAAAATCCATTTCCTGAACCCTGACTGTTACGGTCATCTGTGACATGAGTTAATGTGACTATTTTGTCAGGCTAATGCAACCACATTGTCAAGCTAAGATTTTAGTGGTTTTTTTGAATTTGGAAAAAAAAATCTTGTCATGGTTACTCGAAGCAGCGATGCAGATGCTTTGCCATAGTCACTGTTAGAGAGCCTTGGCCCAGAGTGTACTGTCTGTTTACAGAAAAGTAAACACACATATTTCCTTCCAGTGTGGAAGGAATACAGACATAAGCCTGTCAGTGCACTCTGGGCCCTGATAGCCTCATGACAGTGCATGCTGGTGGAAACATGGGAAGAACAGAAGTAAGCCAGACAAGAAAGCTATGGGTAAGCTTCTCCTCCTTCTCCAGCTCTGCAGAAACTAGTCTGTAGCAGTGGCAGAGCCAGACACTGCATTCTGTCTTGTGAGCCACCTCTTTGGAGAGCCAGTGCATCACATCAGCATGAGGAAGCTCTTGGTAGTTCAGTTTCAGTGGTCCTCTGGGACTGAGGGGAAGGCAACAGAGCCCAAGGCTAATACAGGGGTCTGTGGCCCTCCTGAAATCCATCTGAACTTCAGGAAACTTCAGCCAGGGTGAAAACAAAAATTAGGGTTTTTTTTCTCAGGGGCAGAAGACCTCCTTCTTTACAGTCTGATTTGCCTTTGCAATTTTTTCAAGGCATCCCCCCTGTATTTCCCTCCTTACTGCCACACCCCATCTCCCTTCCCCCAATTTTCTTCCCGGAGAGCTTTTTATGTAGGAAAGGATATGACCAACTAAAACAGGCTTTGAAGACAATAGAGAGGATGAACAGTGAGGAATGAACTCAAAGGCTACAGTACTCCAAAGACAGCTTTGTTTTCTGCTTGTTAACTGAAAACAACTGTTTAACATTTTGCAGTGAGAAGTTCTACCCCTGTTCTTCAGATGCTTTCGCAGAATGCTGATGCTTAAGATCCTGAGCTTATGCCTACTTTCATAAGAAGCCATCACAGTCATAGGTAGCTCCTAATACGCTGTTATCACCTAAACATGAAAGTCATGTAAGCATCAATAGCTTGCAAGTCTTTAAGGCAGTCCATCCAGTAACAATTCTGCTATCTGCTGTCTCCTGTATTCTATGGAAGCACAAATGAATGTGGAAATTCAGCTACGGGATGATGGAAACTGAAGAGATTATCCTGAATGTGAACCGGATGGAAAAAGAAAAAGGAAATAGGTGGTAGCAGCTGCACCAGGAGGAAATAACCGTCCTTACCCGGTTCACCTTACTTGCTTAAGAACTGTCGTTGGTTTTGTTACATACCTGCATATGGGGAAAAGAGTCTCTTTTGATGGGTATTGTAGCAAGCTTGCATCTGTCATGTCTTACAGAAAAATCCCCAATTTTAGTTTAGGTCTATTGATAGAGTAGTGATAATGATTCTGCAGGTTATCATTCTCGGTCTGATCCTATCATTGATTTTCCTGTTCTCAGGAGAAATCCCTATCCCCTAAACTATCACTCAGAGTCTTATATGAATGATTTAAGGATCAAAACCTTAAGCCCTGGAGTTTCTGAATGGGTGGATTTGCTTTCCATGATTTAATGCTCACTGTGTGCAGTGTATTTCCTTCATATCACATGCTCTTTCTCCAGCACGCAAAGCCATTAAACTCTTTTACTTCTGTGACAAGTTACATATAAAATGGCTTAAAAAGCCAGATATTTCACTCCAAAATTTCCATTAATGCAACTTTGAAGATTCCCCCAGTAAGCAGCACTGAACTAGAACCTCAACTTCCCCACAGGCTAAAAGGAGTGTTTTCAGGAACGCTAATGTTCATGTGTGAAAGTGAGAGAAGCAGACGGCGTCTCAGAAACTCTCCTCAACATACCCATCACAGTCCTGCTGTACAGAGGTTATCTTGCCTCGGCATTTCTGACACTAGGGCTATCATCTCTACTAGCCTGCTTTAAGAGTAGCCCAGTAGAGTTTGCTTCAGGACTTCCCTGCAGCAAGACAACCCCCAGATTTATGATCCTTCCCTCAGAAGTGGCTATGCAGTGCTTACAAGCCTCCCGGGTCATGCTGTTTCCTGGGTGCAAAGCTGTGATGCTTGGCTTGGTCCTGGGTCCACACTGGTGGCTGACACACCAGGGAAGGAGGTGCAAAGGAGGTGGTACTTCTTCAGTGTCCTCGAAACAGATTACAAATGAGGTGTGGGGTGGACTGAGTTACAACTTGGAAGGACAGAAGTCCTTGCTTTCCCCTGACAGCCCTGGCATGCAGACATCAGTCACCACAACGGCAGCGTGCCTACAGCTTTCTGCTTGCTGGTGATCGGGGCACTGGGTGGGAAGTGCAGTTTTGAGTCCTTGTGTTGAGCACACTAGTTTCCCCTGGAGCACAGAGCAGTCAGGGACTAGGCTATCAGAGATGGCTGCTGCCTCCCAGCATGCTCTTAAGGTCATCTCATTATTGTATTGCAAGAGCACGTGGAGGCCCTTGCTGAGATCTGCACTACTTTCGGTACAAACATGTTGGATGTGAACACCCTGTGCCAAAGAGCTTATGGTGCAAGTGAGAAAGACAGGCAAGGGATGCTGGGGGTGAAATGACCCAGAGGTGAAAAAAACCTGCCTCAGGTCACAGACCCACCCTGTAGGAAAGCCTCATGGAGAACACAGGTCTCCTGATTCCTCGATCAGAGCCACCTCCGTTGGCACAGGCTGCTTCTTTAAGAATGCTGCAGACAGTATGGGTGAAACAGCCTCTAGAGTGAGGATGCAAATCGAATATGATGCAATCGAACGGCAACAGTTTAGTGACATAGCCTGCCATGATCAAACAGCATCTTCCCAAGGTATGAATTGTGCTGTGGGTTCTGTTTTAGCACAGTAAGACTGGGTTACTAGAGCAGCGTGTGACAGAGCTGGCTGCCAGCATTTCTTTTATTTTTCTGAACCTCGCCCTCAGCCATGTGTGTTTGGAAGTGTGGCATTTATTCTGTTTTTCCTAATGATCTCTTCAGAGGCTTCCACTGACTTAATTTTGCATCACCCTGATCCCTTTATGTAGCTGTGACAAACTTTTCCTAGTCTTGCATCACCCGGCCATGCATCACCCACTGACACTGGATGTCATTTTATTCCATGGTGGCTGTGTAATATCATGCCTAGAGAGTAATGACATAATCCTGGCATCTTGTCAGTCTTCGCAATTGAAATAAGAGTTCTGCTACTGTTTCTTTTCATCTGGACACAGCAGATCCTTTCTGGACTTGTACTGATATTATTTCAATTATATTATGAAATCCCTCCTCATCTTTGGGCTGACATTACAGTCAAATTGTTTTAAGAGCCATACTGAGCTTCTCAGCAGAGCAAGTTTTAAGAATTACCCACACATTCTCAAAGCAAGCCATTGATACAGCATCAAGCAAAGGAACGGCCCAAAATGCTTTATCAAAACAGGCAATTAAGAAAGAATGGGTAAAGAATTCAACTTTTTATGTTTTCATCATTCAGGGAGTCTCAGCTGTTGTGGAATACCTCATCAAGAGAACAGAGCTGCATTGCTACTGGTTTCCTACTAGTCCTGCTAGTCCTTGCCCTTTTTCTGGGATCAGATATACATCTGGTTTTAATAGAACTGTAAGTCAGATATAAAATGTGGCGTTTATTTATAACTCATATAGGGATTGTAACCACAACCCTCATTAATACACAGCCTGTGCCATTCCGAAGTGCAGATAACTTTGAGATCTTCCAATATTTTAAAAATTGTGCTTTGAACTGATGAAAGCCAAAATATTAGTTAGTCTAAAGCAAAAATAATAAAAAAATTGCTTTAGACAAAGAAAACACTGAGGCCAGCCAGCTAGGTATAAATTTGTGTTTATATTATATGGGATAAATGTAATCATAATTTGCAGTATGGTTGGACTCTTCATCTTTATATTCCAGTAATTAAATGTATTCCGTGTTTGTTGAGTCATTTTGCAGAGTGCAGAAGCTATTGCAATTATTTTCACACCATAATTATCAGGAGAATCCATTTTAGAGACAATATGCTGCTGTGAGGGCTGTGGAAGGTACCCCTCAAACTAATCATTTCATATAGCCTAGAAAACCCATTTTGTAATGTCTCAATAGAAAACATGTAAAAGCATTATTTAGTTTATATGTATGTGCATACATAAAAATGTATATATATAAAGCTTTTTTTTTTCATAAGTTTACTGGTTGATTTTGAGCCATCTGCATGTATTCAATGTACCCTTGCAGAGTCGGTAACAACTCTCTCAGCTCTTAAGTTTCCTTGCAAAGCAATAAATAAGCCATGCAGAATAGACACAGGCAATAAAAAAGATACACAAAAGCAAATAAAGACAGTTATTGTCACTATTCTTCCAAATTTTGGCTTTGCCTCACTGGGAAGATTTTGTATTGCTTGCAGAGTCTAAATGATCATTTCATTCTTGGAACTGTTGCAAGTAATATAGCAGTCTAGTCATCAGTGAGTATTAACTTACGTAGCACAACAAATCTGGGGTCTCTGCAAGTTTTCCTATTGAGCAAAACCGTGAAGTCATATTGGAAATGGAGCATGTGGATATAAATGTGCCTATTTTAACCAGAAATTGGCACAATTGAAAATATTAATATAGGTCAAACTTAAGAACTAATCCAGACCATAAAGTAAATCTGAGAGGCTTATTTAATTGGACATTCTTTGCTTTTTTACTAAAATATATTTGGGCAGTGACAACAATCAATGAAGTGACTTGGGTGAAGCGATGGACGAAACCTTCAATAATCTTGACTCCTGCTACGTGACAAGCATTTTCCAATTTGTCACATCCTTTCTTAGCCAGACAAAAAATACCCACAAAGCATGTATGCTAAAATAAAGCTTCAGCTTGAGCATCCACTGAGCTGTGGCTACTTATCAGTGGTACTCTAGAAGCCCATCTAGTGGCCCTCTAAAGGCCCGTCTACAAGATATGGCCCATGTCCTGCATCATTCCACTGTTGTGAACTTCTCCTAACTCCCAGTAAAAATAATTACAATAGTTTGCAGTTTTAGTCAGTCTTGACCTTGAGCTGATTAATACTATTTCACTAGTGATCAGATCATTCATGGATGAAATCCCAGCCTTGTTTTAAGTAAACCGAAAAGTTCTCCTTGACTTCGGTACGTTTACGTTTTATCCAATAGATGCTTTCTGGGGGGCTTTCTAAGATGAAATTTTTGAGCTCTTTGTCATGTGTCTGTTATTCTGTGGCTTTCAGATTCTTCTGCATGATCTTTAACCAAACTATCTATGCAGCTATTATTACTAATTACCTGATTTCTAATTCTACTGTTGTATCCTACCATGTCTTTATGCATATATTCAAACATTTGATTGCCTCCATTAAGAAAATAATGATAGCACTCAACAGCATATTGCTAAAATTTATCATAGTTAGGCATAGATTATAAATATTATTGAGTATTTTAATCAGATGATGTGTAAAATGGATGAGAAAAAAAGAAGAAAAATAAAGAATGACAGCCTTATTTGAAACCATGCTGATGGTTCAAAGCAATTAGTATATTAATCAGAATTGATTAAATTGTCTGAGGGAGAACAGTCGCTGGTGGGATATTTTTGTTACAGCTGATGCTACAATAAAACTAGAACAAGAACCACTGGTCAGAGAAAGTGACCTGTGTTTTAAGTATCTTTACTCAGCTTTGCATAATAGAAATACATTGATTTTTTTAAGATGTAAGATTAACACATAAATGTCTACGCTCTACCAATTTATATGGACTTTCAGTAATGCGACTGCTCCCAATTAAGTCTTTCATGATCTACCTCTTTCATCTTTCTCTTCTTCTTCCCTCTTTTATACTGTGTTTTTCAATTTAGTGATTTTTTTTCCTCTTCTGAAATATACTGAAGATTTCTGGAATTAATTTGCTCTGTCAGACTATTTATCTCTCTGTAGATATCTGTCTCTCTGTCTCTATTTTTCTGCAGTACTGGTCTCCACTTACACAGAAGAGGATCTTCATGACTGCAGAGACACCGCTCTGCTACTAAATTAACCACATGGGGAGCTGACCCCGGCAGAGATGCTCCATCATTGATTTCTGTGGGGCTCTGGTGTGAGGGTGCTTGGCTCATTTCAAATAAAAAAGGATCTTCACCTACAACAGGCAGATTTTCAGGCCACTGTGCACCAGCATATCCCAGCATCAGCAGTCTGTCATTAAAGACAAATCAGAACTTCTGTGTTGTTTGGCCTGTCTTTTATAACAGACTTATCAAACTTCGAGGACTGGCTTGGCCATCACATTTTTCAATATGTTCTAGAAGTAGCGGGAGCTGGCGATATGCAAATGTCAACGTATAATGGCCTGTTTTTCTCTTTTGTTGTATAATCAAATTCTTTTTCCTGTATAAAAAGGTCTATTTTCCTGTATAATCAAATTCTCCTTTATTAGCGTAGCTGGCTTTTATATGACTTTTCAAAATAATAAAGGAGATGTTTCCTTCCTAAGCTGCTGCTTCAGGAGATTTAAAGGGGAAAAGAATGGGTTCATCAGACATAAATCAACATGAGTCTACTACCCTAGATTTGCACTGGTTTAGGATCTAATTCCAGCAAGATTGGTGTTCCTGGCCTTTGCACATCTTAGCCACTTATGTGACCCATACACCACAGTGAGCCATTGCTACTTCCCATCTAGTGCCACTTTTTTTACTTCCACTGCATTAGAAAATATGGGAGTCCTCCTTCCACTAAGTATCACTTTGTTAAATTACAACAATTTGGCCTACAGTTTTCTTGGCTGGAGGGCTGCCTCTTGCCGAATTTTGGAGAAGCTTTTAGCAAAAATTTTTTCACTGTTGCTGGGAAGATGACTAGGGGAAAATACATAGCTTGCACATGGTAAACTGAACAAGTGCTTATTGCATTTGTTTGAAAGGCTCTTGCACTTTGTGCCAGGAAATCATTCCTCATTTGAAAAATCTGCCCAGGCCTGGCTGTGGAATAAGTCATAGAAATATCTGATCTCAGGCTTTAACCATGGCTGGGAGAGACATGTCCAAGCTTTACAGCCAATTTCTCTGAAGATACTTTGTGCTGGACATGACTGATTCCATATGGGCTGAGAGTGCTTCAAGCACTGCTCCTCCTGGCCACTGTGGACCAGGGGAGTGCTGGAAATTGGAAGAAGAAGAGAAAACAACTGTCCTGTGGTCTTAATTTCTCTCCTTCCGGCCCTGCCAAAGTGTGTAGGATTATCAGAAGGAATGGGCTGTATGAAGGGACCAGAGTTGAATCTGCCTGGTGGAAGAAATTTCCAAGAGCAGATGATTTAAAAAAAAAAAAAAAAAAGAAGGAAAAAAAAAAAAGGTAAAGTCAGTCAGGGAATGGGATGATTGAAACTGGACAAAGAACAAGGGTGACACTATGACTGACTGGATAATGAGACTGGGTTAAGCAAATGAGGAAAAGGCTACCAAGGAAATGGACTGGGACTGGAAATCTGTATGCGGTGGGGATGGAGCAGATGGGAAACTCTGACTGGATGGCAGACTGTTCACACGAAAGTTCACAGTCATCTGAAATAGAAATCTTCCTGACTGTGAGCTCAGACTTCCCTCTAACAGGTAAATGATACTAAAAAACTAGAAAAATGAACGAGTAGCAGTTCAGGGACAGACTGAGGTCCACCTGATATAATATTCTGTTTCCAGGATACTTTTTCTTAATTTTTGTTTTAATCTAGGAAATTACATCCATAGAACTACATAGGAACGTGCTAAATGCAATTTTGTTACCTTTGTATTGTAGACTACTCCTGTTTGCTTCTCTAAATGCCTTGAATTTTCTGCCAGGGTTCTGTATTTATTTTTATTATTGCAATTTTTTCACACCTTACTGTTCACATCGTTTGTGCAGAAGAGCTCAGGATGCCAGCAGAGCTGAGATCTCTAAAATAGCATTGGTAAGCTATGCAAGCTGCAATTACAATTTTGTAGAGCACTTAAAAGTACCTCTATCATATTTAATCCTGTTTTTCAGGCCTCCCACCACTAGAAGGTGAAATTCTTAACACTGTTTATCTAACACAGTATGATTCTCAAGTAAGATATTTCCCTTCTTAATCTTTCACTCCAGAAAAAGTGAATGCATTTCAAAGGGGAATAACTTGAATCCTCAATGCAGGTTAAAATAAATATCTTACTATTACTTTTCTTGAGAAGTCCTTATTGATATTTTATTTAGAAAATAATCATGTTTAGAGGTAGAACACTGTTTCCCCAGCAAGAAGCCTTGAGAAGTGTTTTGTTCACAAATATTAAATATTTTTGTTTTTTACACACAATGTTTTATCTACATTGTCTACAACATATAGTATTGAAAGCTCCCTGACTGCAGTCTTGACAGTGTAAAAAAATATCTGAACACATAGAAAAGATATTAGCTTAGAAATAATCTTTTGTATTACATCTACATAATAAATTGAATAAATGCCAGCACCTGGAGACAAAGACTGTACATTCAAGTGACTATAAACATCACTGCTGAGTGACATCAGTTGTCATTATTTTCACACGAATGATGTAAGAAACAAATATATCAGAATAGTTAAATGTGATATTTAGTACAGGCTAATAAAATGGGTTACAGAAGTAAATGAATTTCACTTCCAAAAAAAAAGGCTTTGAAAAATTATAGAGCTTGATTCATTCTTGATTAATGTAAAAGATTTCCTAGAACAGTGCAAACATTTCTTACAACTCCATTCAGGTCAATTTGCAGTACAAAAACACTAGTAAACCAAAAAAATTTATTTTTTGCTACACTTTTATATATAAATGTAGTTAAGAACCAATGTGCATCTTTGATCTGGCTGTGGTCTCCACAGTCTCTTGAAATGCACAAAATCATAACCGTAATCCTATCAGACACTTCAGGGAGCCCTGCCAATGAAATCCCATCAGGAGCCATGCTAGTGGAAACCAGAGGATGAACTTGAACATGTGTGAATCAGAAATCTTAGGCCAATTAGGACCATTTGGGTTTTCAACAACTTTAGAAAGGATCAAAAATAGTATCAAGATAAAAAGTTAGAGCTACATAGTCACTTAATGACTACTGAAAATATTTAAATTTAATGTAAAAACCTGAAACTTTAAAAGGTACCTTAGCTAGCTTCAGGTAAAGCATATCTTAGCTTAACTTAAATTCTCAATTTGTAGACTTGTACACCAATCAGTAGTATAAAATATACACATCATTATTTTTTCTTTACCCAAGAAATTCCCTAAGGATTAAAACATACCTGAATAGCACAGAATGTTAATACAGCTTTAGAAAGTAAGTTGCTCTGTTTCTTAATCTGATCAGTATGGATTTTTGCAACTTCTATAACATTAGAGCATTGTTACACATCTCCATGCAGTATGGAACATAACCTCAACAACTGAGGTAAGTATATAAGATTATCCCCATCTTAGTGACAAGAAAGTCACGGCACAGGACAAATCCAATATAAGAGCTAGGCATCTAAAATGATATTTAAGAAAAATTCAGGCTTCTAAATAAAAAACGTGGCTTCTGCAAATTCCTGCACAGCTGCAGAGAGGTCATGAAAATCCATAAATGCTACAATTCGTGCTCTTCAAATTGGTGGTGTGTTGTGCTACTTTTTTATGCAAGCAAGGGTGCTCCAGGCTTGAAATGTTTAATCCCCTAATACTGGGAATTGGGTGTTCTTCCAAACCAGTCCTGGCCCTCTGAAGAAATCTGTGTAGCCTATTTTCTGAGAGGATGTTGCAGACACAACATCGGATAGGGTCCTTCGTAAATGCAGGGGCAGCCACTGCTTTCTTTTAAAATGCAGTTGAGGAGGGATATTGCTGGTTGTCTCACTCCTGCCCTTTGGTGCAACTGTCTACAGTGAGCGGCTTGGACTGGGAAGTACCAGAGCTGGGTTCAGTCTCTTTCAGAAATGAGGGGATTCAAGCTGAAAGGTCCTAACTGCCACTCAAAGAAACTTGAGTTTTACGTTCTGCTCCCACAGCTGTTTCTGTTTTTTTATCCAGTGGCTGTATCATGCAAAATCCAGTGACGGTCCCATAAACCAGAGCTTTCCAGTTACTAGCTGGAGGTCATACTCCCTCCTGTGTGCTCTCCTGTCCTCTCTCTCCAGCATGATGCCATTCCCATGGGAGGGTGGGAAGAGGCCACAGCTTGGTGGCTCTGCTGTTGTCCAGGGAGGGAGGACATGCAGAGACAAGGGCCACCACATCCCAGTGCCACACTCGGAGGCCAAACACCAGCTGTTTGGCTGAGGGGGAGGACTGCACCCATTGCCACCTCTTCTTCCTCCCACCACAATGGTGAAGAGGAAATCAGGGCTTCTCTGTGGCCACGGGTGAAAAGCCCAAGGGATGGCTGAAGTCTCATCACTCCCCACTGTACTTCCCTCTGGTCACTGAGTGACGAGTACATCCACTCTAGGCAGACCTCAGCAATGTGCTGTTCAACTATGGCCAAATGTGCTGACCCCTCCCCATGTGTTGTGGAGGTACAGTCACACCTGTATCCACCACAAGTGCCTTAGAGCTTTACTAACTCTATCCTCAGTCACCTCCCTAAACTAACCCACCTGCCTGGGGCAAAACTGGCGAAAACCCCCCATCAGACCCCAACAATCCCATTTTGTGATTGTGTGTGTGAAGGATCACCATTTTTCTACACAATAACTGCTACAACAGTGATGAGTTTTGTGTATTACAATGAGTGCATAAATTATAATTTATTTATTAACTTCTTGGATTAGACCGCTACACCTACAAAAAATAGTATTGCTAAATGTATTCAGCAAAGCCTAATGTTTTGTATAGGTGCTGTGCGTCAGTTTAACAGCACATCCTGGCAGAAAGAGCTTAAATTTGCTTCATTTATTAAATTATGTATTAGCAGACAGGAAAAAGAAAAACATAATAAGTGGAAGAGAAAATGAAGTAATTACAGTGCAGCTCTGTATGCTGGTGTTGCTCAGACACAAGATGTCTTGAATATTTTGTTCCCAGGGGCCAGCATTTCTGCATTAGTCCGTTTTTTTGACTGAGGATGCAGGTGTCTGCAGACAGGTCTCCAAAGCAATTTCTTCTGTTTTTAAAAAGTGCTGAGCAACTAGAGCTATAGATACAGCCTGCACTGTAGTCATGGGTGCCCAGCATCCTTCACGATCAAGGTAATGTGTCACAGGCAGAATTGCTGGCTGATGTTCACAGGGGGGCTCACACATCCAAGAGGGATCAACAGTATTTTTTAACTAAATGAAAATCAACAACACCTCAAGACTGTATCCACAGAATTCAGAGCCTGAGGATTATGTGTACCCTAGGGAGAATTGTGAATAGCAGCCATTCCCCCAAATCAGCTACCAATTTCTGTCTCCCCATGGTCTAAGGATCATTCAGTTGTGCTGAGGCCAGTGGCTGAACTCCATTGACTTCACTGAGGCAAGAATCACTTCCAAAGATGGTTCATCTACCAACCATTTTATGGATACTGCTGAAGAAGACATGCTCTCTACAAACCACCTGATGACAGCAACAGTTTTTGTTTACAAAGGTGACTTGTACGGAAAACTATCATTGGATTTTTGAAGGTATTACTGCAGAGGTAAGTAAGCACTGCTGGTTCACGACACGACATCTTTGCCTCCTTATAGCATTGGGCAGAACTACTGGGAGTACTGGGATAGAGTTTTGGAGCCTGATAACGTATGTTGAAAAGCAAATGAACTATATATATATATAGCCTGGGGGGAGCACACTCTGCGATTACAGTTGTTGGAGGACTTCACTCCCAGCTGTGCCGTTCCCACTGGTCATTGGGCTAGGAGGCACCCTCGGTCCCTTAGGTTCCAGTGGTGGCTTTCTTGCTGCATGATCTTTAGCAAAGCTTTTAGTGAGTTAATTTTCCAACTACATCAACTGTTTGGAGTGACACCATTTTAGGATGCCTAGTTTAAGGCACCTAGGGCTTGATGCAGAAGTGCTGAACATCTCTTGTTCCTTTTGACTATAAACTAATAAGGTAGTTGAAATAGACCTATGTGAAAATGCTGCACAGGTCAAGTATTACCCAGACCTACCTGTCGTTGGGACCTGTCTGATCTCTGTGTTTCAGACTACATAATGATGCCTACTTCTCACCGAAGGTTCTGAGGAGAATGAATTACTTAATTCTGTAAAGTCTTTGAAGGCTAAAATGCTATCTAAATATATTGCTGGATATGCGTGATAGGATAAGGGCTAATGGTTTTAAACTAAAGGAGGGTAGATTCAGACTGGTTGTAAGGAAGAAATTTTTGATGCTGAGGGTGGTGAAACACTGGAACAGGTTGCCCAAGGAGGTGGTAGATGCCCTGTCCCTGGAAACATTCAACGTCAGGTTGGACAGGGCTCTGAGCCACCTGATCTAGTTGGACATGTCCCTGCTCATTGCAGGGGGGTTGGACTAGATGACCTCTAAAGGTCCCTTCCAACCCAAACTATTCTATGACTCTATGATTCTGTGATCTCTCTTCTGTAATGAGTTGTTTTAATTAATGCTATTAATTTGAAAATGGATAATTGTTTTCTGAAGAAAAAAAATCCAGGCTTAAAGAATTAATTAAAGGAAATTCAAATTGACAAAAATCAATGTGAATGAATTACAGGAATCCATTATTAAACAGGGAAGCTTTTAGTCTAAATAGAGTTTATACTGGGACAAAGAGGTGATGGAGGTGGAGGTGAGAGAACATTTTGGAAGTGTTCAAGCTGCTGAATTTTATTTTTATTTCCTCAGCATGTTATGGGATCTCTTCCACAAGATGATGGAATAGATGACGCTCCATCCTCCTGCTTGTACACTTCACAGGGTAAGTAAAGAACTGCTATGAGGCAATATAAATTCTTAGCCATATGGACTGTTTTTAAAATTATTACTGCCTGAATTCTCTATATAGCAGGAAGAGTAACCTACGGTTTAAAAACAGGAAGAGAATGTGAATAGGTGTTAACCTTCAGGTCTCTAGTGAATTGTACTTGCCAGGAACTTTATATTAGCTTAGTAACCAAAATTCTCAGAAAAATAAACTAACTGAAATGTTTTTTCTGCTAGATCTTGACATTTAGAATAATGGTGTCTCAGCCAAACCTCATTTCTTGCTAACAATATGAGAAAATAAACTCTTTCCTGAATCTTGTCTACATTCATTCTCATCTTTTTAGATGAGAATTTCCTATTTGTAATTTCCCATTCAGTGCTGACTTGGGTTCAATTATTTATAACAGGGAAAGAACCATATTTATCTATAAAAGTGGAAGGTTAAAACCTTCTATTTAAAACTGCATAATACAGGAAGGAGCAGGTTCAGTCCAAATTCAGGCTGGGGCTTAGCCATATGTTGTTTAACTTGAAGCTTGTCGCTGCCATTGATGTCCAGATGACTACTTGTGCAATTGTTGAAGATCAAGCAATTGTTTAAGTGTACTGGCAGATCAGAGGCAGAATGCTTTCCCCTTTGCAGTAAAAAAGCCCAGTTATTAAAATAATTGAACCAACAATAATACACATACTTATGACTTTATATCTATGTTTACATACCAGACAAAACAATAATGTAGTATTGGGTTAACAGACAAACTTAGCAGTGACATTGCATCCATCAAGCTAAGTATCGAGGTCTGAGCTTGTAACTAAATGCAAATGACAAGACAGAAGAACAACTCTGAAGCACTTTTACAACAGTTTAATCAGTCTTACTGAGATATGCAAAGGAGGCAGCATGGGGCTGCCTGAATTCCCCTATCCTCATAATCCCACCCATTTATCACCCAACAGAGTTGCTGACTATCTCTAAAGGAGCCTGAGTTAAAACACTTTTTAAACACATTATTCACACCTATCTCACGTATTTCTCTTAGATGAATTCCTATAAAATAAACAAGAGCCATAATCAGGACTGCAACTTTCCGTAAAATAATTGTCTGAAGATGTTTTCATAATAAATACTCTTTAAATTAGGCAGCGCATGGAAACAATGAAATAATGGTTTCAGACACCTTTTTTAGTTCCAGTGGCATCACTGACTGCTTCACCCTCCCACTGCCATGCACACACCCAAAGAAAGTTTATCCAACCACGTACATGGTCTACCAGGTCTGCAGTGACCCCAGTGGCAAAAGCTGCTGATTTATGTAACAAATGTCCTGTGTGGTAGGGAGCATGAGGTATGAAAGCATCCATCAGTACAATCCAGATTTCATTTGGAAGATGGTGTCTAGGGGAGGATGCAATTTAAAAGCCTCCAGAATTTCTGTACAGTCATGCTATATGAAATTTTTAAATAAGACACACTTAAATATAAATAAACAAATAAAGAGAAGCCTCTGTGTGTGCCTGGTGTGCATCATTCATATAATATGTAAACTAAACAGAAAGAAGAACTTCCTGGGCATTCAGTGTGTACTGAGCTCCAGAAGTTCTTGCAGCTGTTGAAATTCCTATGTAAGTCAAAGGAGCTTTCCTCGAAAGCCTTTTATTTAACAGACCCTAAGAGAAAATGAGGCTTAATTTTGCTTTCTATGGCAGAATATAAACGCAGGCTTATCAAGGTATTTAGTGTCTGCCTAACCTGATTTACGTGAAGAGTTCAGTCCAAAGCCAGTATTCACATGCTCAAACTCAGACACCTGCTTAAGTGCCTTGCTGGACCAGGGCCAGAAACATAATAGTGGGCCAGCTTAAGCTGATTAGAAATGTTCTGTTGGCTCCAGTGGCAGCAGGATCTCGCCTTTATTGCCACTTTGCAGAATACGGTGCTCAACAGGGAAAAAGAAATCAGGCATTCTGTAGTTCTCTCAGTGGTCTATTGGGTAAAGCTTGAGTACAAAACAAATGCAGCTTATTTAGCACTAACTGGAAAAGTGTATGACTGAGAATGCATTTATTTTTCTACATGAAAATAAAATTTGTTGCCTTGAAGAAACTCTTGAAATAAAGTGTCTTATTCTAATATGCTGCCTAGATCCTAATTTTCTCTACAAATAACTACAGTGAGGAGGAAAAAGGTTCAAAGAAATGGTGAAGAGAATCCTTAACCTTTGTGAGTTTAAAGAGGGAAGATGATTTTCATAAGGTGTCTTTCATTTTTTAATTGAATGTTGTTGTAATCAGTAATTTTAGAAACCTAGGTAGTTATATTGCCTTTTATTGCCTGTGTATGCAGCTTGTTAACCAGGTATTAATAGGCAAGCTGGCGTGGCACAGTCAATCTGTCTCTGGGCAAACCTAATGATGCCAGGCATCTCTCTTGCTGCAGAAACCTTTCTATTTGTGTACTGCGAGGTCATTAATCAAAGGCTGAAGAGCCCTTTCTTCCCTAGTGACAGAATTCCTAACAGGGCCTTCTGCAGTGATAAGTCTCCGACTGACTACAAATTATCAATACTGATTACCAGATTGCTGCAGTGGGGAGGGGACGGCGTGCTCGGCACTGCAGGGCTGGCCAGACTCCCACAGCCCTTGTCTCCCTCCTCTATTTGCAGCTACAGCTGCCTCATGCCGTGTTCCCAGGGGTGCCACAGCCAGGTTAAAATGCTTTCAATCCACACCGATTATTCCTCGGGAGCGGAACATCAGCATTCAGATAAATTAATGTATAATGCATCGGTTGCAGCCAGTGTAATCCAGGAGGATTCGGAATAACTATGTGCGCCGTGATTAAGAGTGATAACAGAGCCTACACAGAATGGGAATTTGAATGGGATTTGCTTCTTGGGGAAGGATAAGAATTGCGTTGGAGCTCTCAATCCTTATTTTGTGGGATTTGTGTGTGCATGACTTTAACGGTGAATGATTGTGAAAACTTGAATTTGAATGCGTCAAATGCAGGTCCTCATTCCCCCCACCCCCCAAAAAAAAAGAAAAAAAAAAATCAAGGAGTAATAGGGTTTGGATGCTTTGAGCATCCTGACCCCACGGTTGCTCTCCTCCTCTCCCTCCCACACCCTTCACTGCGATTTTCGCCCCCCCGCCCCAGCAGCCTCCCTCGAACAAAGGGGCCGGAGCCGGGGCTGCCGCCCTTCGCGCCCGCCGCCGGCGCCGGGACCGACGCCCCACGGCCAGAGGCGACCGGAGGGGTCCCCCCGGGGCCCGAGGTCCTCCGGGGGGGGAGCAGCGCCCAGCCCCCGCCACCCCGCCCCGCCGCTCCCCGGGGCCAAGCGGGGTGGGGGGGGCGGTACGGCGCAGGGTGCGGCTCCCGGCCGGGCGGGGGGGAGCAGGGGGGGAACCGGGGCGGGTGGGAGGATGCGCAGCTGAAAAACGCAAGATAACAACAGCCCTGGAAGCGCCCCCCTGGGAGAGAAAAACAGGGTGGGAACTGCCAGCAAATACCAGCTCCCCGTGATGCAGTGACCTACTTCAGCCGCCCCCCACCCCCACGCCCCCCCCGGCAGACTGCAGGTGCGGACAGCGGCGGGGCAGCAGCGGCTCCTCGCCCTCGCCCCCCCGCAGCCCCCCGCCCGGGCTGGGCGCGGCCGGCCCGCAGTGCGCCCCGCGGCAGGTGCCCGCCCCGCTGCAGCCGCCCCCCCGCCCCGCTCCCCCACCCCCGCCGGGACCGCAACGGTACCCCAGGGCCGCAACCCCCCGGCCCGGTCCCTCCCGGCCCCGCAGCCCCCCGCGGCGCGGGGTCCGCCCGGCGGTGCTTTTCCTCCTTCCCCCTTTTCTTCTCCTCCCCACGCCGTTCGCGGTCCGTTTCAGAACGGGAGGGGGACGCTGGCCCCGGCCGAGGGGTGCTACGGGTGCAGTGGGAGGCGTATTAATAGCGGGGATAACTTTCCTGTTAATTTTCTCCTTTATTTTTTTTTTAATGCCATAATATATATATTAATCTTTAAAATAACGAAAGCTGTTTCAAAATTAGGCTGCGCTCATGTGCCGACCTTGCCCATCAGTAAATAATTAATCTGATTTTAGTTTAGGACGTTAAAAGACCCCCGGGATCGCACACCCCCTCCCTTTTTTTTTTTTGTTTTCTGGTCAAAGAAATTAAAAAAATATGTTTAGCTTTGCCTTCATTTTTTTCTAAACTTCAGGGACACTGAGAAGAGCACCCAGCGTAGGTAGTGGTCTTAGGAAATAGCAGCCGTTGTACTGGCTGAAGAAAAAGAGATGCAGTTTCTTACCCATTGCTGTTTTAGCCATGGTGGGATGTGCAGGCTCTCAGAGGTGGTGAAGGCAAAGGGGTCCAGCTACAGCAGTGGAGAGAGGGAGAGAAGACTGAATAAGGCACTGAGTCAGCAGAGTGGGGCTGTGCAAGAGAAGGAGCAAGAGGCAGGAGCCCATGAATAATTATCACTCCTCTACCCAAGCAGATTGGCTCTAGAGGTCCCCTGACATGACTCCTGCAGAGCCAGAATCTCCGGGCATTAAATATTGATCCACCAATGGTGCTGGAGTACAAAGTGCCAGAATGCAGTTTGAAATGGAAATCAGTCCTTGAATGCCTCTCCCCCCTCGGTCTGGCTTTAATAGTACATTCCATGTCAAATGTTTTATGTCTTCCATGAAAAAAGCCTATTGGTGTTGAAGGCTCTGCTGTTGCTACCTGTAAAACGTGCACAATTTCATTTTAACACATTTTATTTCAAAGATACGAGAGGAAAAAAAAAAGGGACCAATGCAAGGGATTTTCTAAACTGCTTCGGTAAAACAGCTACTCAGATTATTTTTACCTCTGCATCCCATTTCTTGCGAATGTATACAGATACCATATACAAATGTTTTATGCTGAATGTTTTATGCTGAATGTTTCTGCATTTCAGTAGGTATCTTAGTATCCCCAGGCCTAAGCCAGGACAGCTCGAACTCTGCCAAACCTTGGGGAACAGCAGCTGGACCTGCTTGTCCTCTCGAAGGGCTCTGGAAAGCCAAACCCAGGATAAATGTGAAAAGAGCTGTCAATAACCACTTCCCCAGTGTTCTGCAACAAGAGCCACTGGGAAGTTGCGAGCTTGATTCCCTTGATAAAGTGTGCAGCATGGGAGCGGATACGATTATTAAATGAAAGGGGATGGACGCTTTCTAAGGATTCTCTACCTGAATTTTAAGGAGCCTCTATCCCCAGCAAGAGGAAAGCCGGTGACATGGCTGACAGCCACTAAACAAACGTGGGTGGCTAACTGAAGTTCTTGCTAGAAACATGGCAGCGGTGGGACCTGTTTGTACACTTCCTAGGGCTGGAAGCAGTTGCTTGCCTAGAGGAGATGGTATCCAAGGTAGTGGTACAAAGAGGAGGACACTCCATCTTTACCTTCTCATCCTTACACTGTCCAGCTGGAGCTCATTTGCCTCTCCCAGGGGAAAACCAGCCTTATTGTTGAAAGCTTGCAGGGCTAACAGGCTCCCACACTGCTTGCAGACAGACAGGGCGTAGGGCAGGTTTTCAGCTTGGAATTTGGAGGACGCTACTTGTGGAGCTCTTTCTTTCATGGCGTGTCTGGGTGGGTGAGAACAGTAGGCGAGCGGGCAGAGGTCTCCAGGGTGGAGCCCTGTTCTCCCAAAGCAGGCAGGGCATTGGCACCGTTCTCCTTCCTTTGGCGGTGCCGTTTGCAGCTGCACAGTGCATGCACTGTGCCAGCGCTACCTGCGGTGGTCTTCCTCTGTGCGTGCTGCCCTAGAACAGGTAACGCAGGATTATGATCTTCGAGCTTCCTTGAGGTCAGTAACCTGCATCTTTGAGGAAAGCAGGGCCCAGAGTGTGAGTCTGTGGCTAGCTTTCTCTTTTGGGTCACTATTAATGATTTCTGAATTGCAGGAACTAGTATTTTTTCTTTGAATGAGAACAGTAAAGTCTGGAAGTGAGTTGGGGAGAGAAACATCCCCAAACCGCACAGCGCGCAGAGGGAGAGGTCTGTGATTCACCAGCCAGCGTGCGAGCTGCAGCACAGCAGATGCTGCGCTGGCTCCCTGCTGAGGCAGCTTTGGCTCGTTGGCGGGAGGGGGCTGAGGCAGGTGTGCTGGGGTGCAGGGGGTGATCTGCCGTCCTGGCAGGTCCTGCCTGCACCGGGAGCAGGAAGGCAGCCCCAGGGGCCCTGCGGCCTTTTGGGGTGAAACGCTTCTGGGCCTTCAGCTGTGTGGCTGCACGCAGGGTAGGGTGAGCAGGAGACAGAGATCTAATTGCGCCGGGATGTCTGTAGTGAGAGCAGCTTATTCCTGAGAGGAAACGGTGAGAAACGACTGAATGTTGCACATCGAAGGGCGGAGGGAGGGGGACGCCTCACTGGGCTGGGGAGCCTCGCCCTAACCGAGAGACACCCCCCCGGGCCCCCAGCACCCCGGCAGAGGCGGCCCTACCCCTGGCCTAGCCGGATACATGCCGGGGTGGGAGGAGGAGGAGGGCTAGGCCCAGCGCGGTCCGGCACGGTCCAGCCCGGCTGGGCTTAGTTGGGCTCGGCTCAGTTGGGCTCGGCTCGGGGCGGGGCGGGGCGAGCAGAGGGTGCCCTGGCGCTCTCCGTGGTGCTGGCGGCGGCGGCGCTCCCCGGGGCGGGAGGGCGGGGGGAGGGGGCCGGCAGGGAGACGGGCTGCGGGCAGGGGGGCAGGCAGGGGGGCAGGCAGGGCGGGGACAGGCAGGCGCGGCTGCACCCCGCCTCTCCCCCCGGGCCCTGCGCCAGCGCGGCAGCCGCAGCGCGGAGCAGGCGTGGGGGGCAGCGGTGCCGGCTCCGCCCGGCCCGGCCGCTCCCTGCCCGCAACGGGGCGGCACCGGGGCCGCGGCGGGGTTCGGCTTGGCTCGGCGGGGCTCAGCTGCCGGGGGAGGCGGGGGCGGGCGCCGGGGCTGCGCTGCCATAATGCATCTTGGCTCGGCTCGGCTCCCCATCCCCCGCCGCCGCACCCGGCACGCCCAGCAGGCAGCAAACCCGCCCTGGCATCTGTCTTCTTTTATTTAATCCTGTTTTTTCCTTTCTTTCTTCCGCCCCCCCCGCCCCCGACCTTAATCAGCGGCAAAGGGCGGCAGGGTTCCGGTCAGCGGTGGGTTCCCGCAGCCCCTGCGGGAGGGAGCTCGCTTTGTGCCCTCCTGTACCCACCGCCGCAATCACCGCAGCATTTCCCCGCTGCCTTTCTCGGCGCCGCCCCTGCCGCCGGGCGGTGCGGGAGCGGCTCCTCTGCCGACCCCCGGGAGCCCCGGGGAGGGGCCGGGGCCCCCCGCAGCCCCTTCTGAGGAAGGGGGAGCGCCGCTCCTCCCTGGAAGTGGGTACCAGGCTCCTGGGGCAGCCGTTGTCAAGAAAGCGGTGCAAGAAATTGCATGGCAATCAGTGTCATGTCAAACCCTTAGCATACACCAGAGCAGTTATTAGACGCTCCATGTATCATTTCTGATCCACTGCCACCTTTTGATGTTGCATTTCACATAAATTTTAGAGGAGCGTGAATTAAGCTCCAGCGTGTCCTAGCAAGGCTAGGACTTGTTTTCTTTCACAGGCTGCGCCTTCTCTTGATCGACATTACAATGCCTTTGCAGCCCAGCCTACCTGCAGGTCTGTGAGTGTACAGGCTGTAAGGATGTGCTGCTGAGCAAAGCACTCCTGAACTGCTTCCAAATAGCAGTGGGATGTATTGGGGGGCTTTCATCCCCCTTTTGTTGGACACTTCTTCTGTTGCCTTGGCCAGATCACTGAAAAGCTTTTGTTCTTTTTTTTTTCTTTCCCATTTGCCCCTTTCTCCATTTGTTAGAAAGGGTCTTACTTTTTACCCCCTTGCAGACAAGGGAGAAGGGGAGGTGTACTGGAAAGATAAATGTTTCTGCAGCATTTTCAAGACTATTGTTGCTAGGTAAATGAACTGCATTGGCACTGAAATGATACAAATGGCAGAGATGGGAGTAGGTCATGAATCCCTTACTCTCTGCCTGTGCTTTGTGTCTCTGCTGCATAAGGCTGGGAGATGGTGCAGCCTTGTGTATCTCTCTTAAATAACTTGGGAAATTCAGCTTTTTCTCATTGACTTTTGGGTGACATGTTTACGCTTAGCCTTTGTCATTAGTAAATATAATGGACCTTATTTAGAGCAGCTGATTTTTTTCTTTGGTCACTCCTACTTCTTTAGGCCTCCAGGAGCATTTTCTCTTTGTGTCTATGCAATTTTAGAAAATTAATTAGTCATTAGTTCGTGATTAGCTTATTTTCATCGCTCTTGCTTCCAACACCTCGCCCAAACCTATGGTAAAATATATTATTCAGATTGTATGATGAAGTCCTCAAAAGTCAGAGAAGAATGGTGCCTGTGCAACCTTAATTGCCCTTCTTATGCATATATATCATGATACAGTTTTTAACTATATACTCACATGCTATTTTTTCCACCAGATTCTCCCTACATGCGTAACAAGATGGATGGTACTCCCTTGGTGAGCACTACTTGGTATTTTATTTTCATTCTGTTCTCATAAAACAGAACCTTAACACAGTCCTCTGTGCCCTTGAAAGCATGGGTACAATACCGATTTTCTTGCAGGTATGTTTGCCAGGATATTTTCCTAACATGGGTGAAAAAATCTTTTGTCTCGCCTTATTTTTCACAGCAGGTTAAGTATAGATTATAAGATGTTAGCATATCTTTTGCTTCAGTAAGCAACTGAACCCTATACATTTTAATGTGAAATTTAGAGAGAGAAGACTACAAACATATGCATGTGTGATTTTATAATTTTTGCAATGTTTTGGCATTTTTTGTAACATTCTGAAGTTTTCTGCAGAATGCTATAAATATACCAAGCAGATGAAAAGATTAGCTGCGTACTGAAAGCTTAGGGAGAAAGAAAGAGCACTGATACATATGCATAACTGACTTTTATCTGAAGCTTGGTCACCATTTTCTTCTTGAATGACATTTTTCCTATCCTTTCATTTTCCTGTGTAACATTTCAGTTATAAAGCAGTAATGTGCTGTTGCGTTTCTATTAGCATTTTTCCATTTCTGAAATTGTGCCTTTTTGCTGGGCACAGCCTAGCTAAAAATAATTTTGTTAGAGCTTGATAGTGGTTTGATAAGCCATGTGCAAACAATGTCACCATTAGTGGTTTCAGTTGCTGCTCATTCCACATACATGTTGGAATAGTGCAGCTTTAGTGCTCGCCTGGTTTCAAGCAGGCTTTGATACTTGCACGGCTGCACGTGGTGTTACTTTCAGAACCATTCAGGATCACCGTGGGGAAGCTGAATAATGGTATTACGGTATTTGTGGATTTTTTTTACCTAGGAATCTGTAAGCAACGGCTTAATGTTAACACGGGGATTGTACATAATGAGATCTCCCTCAACACCCTTGTCCATGAGATGTGAGCTAGAGCTGTGCAAGGCCACATGATGGAAGCAACTTGGTTGCATCCAGGCTCTGTCCAGTCCTGCAAATACATAAGTATTTGGTGAGGGAAGATGGGGGTAATTGAGGTGGAAACAGATTGTGTGATTCTGAATGAGGATGGCATGTTCATGAGACCATGAGAACTGTTGTGTGGGATCAGTCCAAGGGGCTTTCTATCCTGTAGCCTGTAAATAGTATATCCCTCCCTTCCAAGGTGCCACAGATAACAGGATTTTCTTGTCAGTGACACTCTTGCCTTGGGTGAACCTGTCATCTGCAGCTCTTAGAGGAGGCAAATGGAAGGGGAATCCCTGTGCTGGTGGGCTTATTTCAGTTTTCTCATCCTGACCTATCTCCAGGGAGGCCACCACTCAGCAGCCTCCCCACATCCTTGCACATGTTCAGAGCGCTCACAGTAGTGCTGGTAGAGATGCTTGGCTTGATGTACCCCTATGAATGCCTGTTTTTAATGTTTGCAGTCCTTTGACTCTCCCCTGCGTTCTTGTTTTCACTTCCATATTCCCCTGCATTTGTTTTCCCTGATTTCTTTTCTCTTCAGTTCACTGTTCACAGGTAAAGTCTTAGGTGTGGGTTTTTTGTTGTTTTTTTTTTTTTTTTTAGTTAGGGAAGAGCAGACACTTGTCTGAAACGGGAAACCGTGTAGGAAGAGCAGCCATAAACACAGGCCTAGGAGTAGCAGCAGAGGGCAAGCATATATGATAGAGCTCCTGTTATTCTCCCAGTGTATCCAGTTCGAGACCTCCCTCTGGTTTCTACACATTTAGTAACACCCTAGTAGTCCAGCCTCTTCCTATAATCTCTGGCTGTAGGTGAATGCTGGGGGAAGACTAAAAGCAGGACAAGCATGTGCTATACTTCCCCAGGGATCATTCCAGTCACTGCTCTCAGAGATGCCTGAGCCCAATACAGTTTTCCTACTCAGTAATCCTTGATGGGTCTTTCTGCTACAACGTCTGCAATGTCCCATGGCAGTCGGTTCCACAGGCCGTATCCTCGCTGTGTAAAGAGGCATCTTCTTTTGCTTATTTTAAGCATGTGTCCTACCAAGACTTATTATGTTTATCTAGATATGCAATACGAAGTATGCGTTCAATCCTAGAATCATAGGGCTCTTCACTCTTTAAAGTAAAAAGCGATGGAGGGAAGAATACCAGATCAAATTCTCCTTTTAAAATGGGAGGAGACAAATAGACGGCACAGAAGTAGTTAGATTAGGCAGATGTGGGACAACACCATTCGCTGCACCTCAGAGGTTCACAATGAAATTTTCCTAGGAAAACAGAAGTGCTGATATTCAGCAGATCTAAATCACAAGTCATTCCAGGACCAGGAGGCCTAGTCTGAAAGTGTCCTCCAAACGTCCTATTGAAATGAGGCACATTTCTGATTTGGTTTGCTGACTGCAGTTTCCTGAACAGCAAAATGCCTTGTATAACAAGAAATAGACAACAGAAATATGTTGCAAAGTGCCTAATTCACTTTGCTCTGTCTCCCTTACTGTTCGCAGTGATGTGTACACAATTAATTTAACTTTTTTTTGCTGTTTTTGCTCCTGTTTGGATTACGTAAATTGATTGTGACTGTTTGCTGTTATCAGCTGTTTTATCACGGCTTTTGTCTCACACCCCTAGGAGAAGACCAACAGACCATTTGATGCTCCAAGTATATTCTAGACCATTTTTCTCTATGTAGTCAGGCATATCCATAGATAAGTATGTTTTAGGACAATAAGTGTTATGTTATTGCTGTCTCTCAGACAAGGATCCAGTTCCTGATACCAGGCTCATCATCAGTTCTTTTTGCAACTAAAAATTATTTTGACTTACTCAGTGATCTATCACAGTAAAGACAACAGATGATGATAAAGGAAAAATACACTGAGGATAGATAAAATAGACTTAGAAGATATTAGTTGCATTTGGGTGAAATTCACACTTAAAGGGAGGCAGTAGCAGAAACCCACTTTGAGAATGAAGTGTAGGAGAACTTTTTTATTTCTAGTCTTGCTCTTAGCCCATTAAAAAGTTCAAACAAAATTTCATTTAACTGTTTTTGCTCACAGCTTTGCCAGACTTCATTATCGTCATCTGACATTTTTCAGTGTTGCATGCCCATTGATTGTTGTTTGTGTTTGAAAAAAGTCAGCTGAGATGTCTTAGCTGGTTTTGAGGATACACTTTATGCAATATGACAATGTTTTGCTCATTCTGGTGATCTTTTCTTGGAAATGTGGTAGCACGCCCTATTCTGCAATAGATAATTGAAATCTGGCAGGCTGTTGTTTCTGTAGCAGAGAGGTGGACTGTCTTTTCACTGTAAAAATCTGCTTAAACTTGGCTACATTTTAATGCCTTAGAAAAACCCTGCTTTATACTGCTCTGGAGACACTTGCTAAAATCTCTGAAGTTTCTCTCCTCACTGAGCATGCTTTATTTTTTTTAACAGTGTCTGTCTCATCTTTTGGGACTGAGAGCTGGTCAGGGAAATAGGAAATGTGATGGACTAAATGCTAATTATGAAGAACACCAAGACAGAATAACAACTGGAGTAATGAGGGCAAGCTGGTACTGGCTGGACAAAGAAACTGCAATGGAGAAACCTTTGGGAGCATGGGTAATTACGGTCGCAGAAGCACACTAGGGAAAGAGCAGGGTAGTGAGACGGGGCCTGGCATTTGTTTGCTGAGGAGATGAAGGACAAGGATTTGTGGCATAATGTGGGGAGGTGGTTGCTTGGCAACCTTAATTCCGTCCCCTTATGATACATGTGTGCTCACATATTGTTTTTATGCAGGATTTCTGGCTCAAGCATTGTGCAGGATGGACCTGCTCTAGGGAGGTACTAGGGCTGTGCAGGAGAGATGAGTGATGCCCGCATGACTCTTGCCTCATTTATTGCTTGAGCTGGGAAGTCATTAATGAATGAAGCAAAGGAGGCTAAAGGAAGGTCATGTGACTGAAATAACATGCTGTTGCACTGGACTTTTCTGATCTAGAGCTAATATATCCACTTAAGTTCTGTCATCTCTGTATGTGGAACCTCTAATGGTCTAATAGCTTCTAATTATCTATCTATCTCTCTACCTATCTCTCTATCTATCTACCGACCTACCTACCTACCTACCTACCTACCTACCTATCTACCTATCTATTAAATAGTTATCTATTAATGACCATCTTTAGAATCCTAAATCCAGTTTGCTCAGCAGTCACACCTGCAACTGATGCTGCAACTTCTGTGTTTGAAATATTGTTAAATACTTTTAATTACATCTATCATGCCTCAGACAGGACATCTAAAATCATTGAATACCTCTGCCTTTAAGTTTTCTGTGCCTCCACACCCGATGTTTTGGACAGCAGTGGTACCTTTTCTTTGCCACTGTGAATTTTTGTGAAGCTAAATTAATTTGCATTTGTGCAGCACTCAGATATTGAAGTGACGAGCACCATTGAGAAGCCCTGGAGGAAATTAATAATTCTGCCATCATAACACAATTGAATAATGGGCTGTAAACAAAGCATGGGCCACACAGTGAGTTATGAGGTGAAAGCAAAATATTGATTAGCTGTTTGGTGAATGAAGCAGTGGTTCTATACAAAAATAGTGATTAAAGAGTGTGTCAAAATGCATAGATACAAGATGTTATTATCACCCTTGTACAGGAGAGATTTCCAAGAGGGGGATTAAACAATGTACTGATGCCCCACATGCCCTTTTCTGTCTCAAGGGCAGGGTTGGTTGTTTGGATAGTATGGAGTTTCAGGTTTGTGATTAATACTTTAATGGCTATACTCCTATTTTAAATGTGCAGGGTTCATGAGTGCATGTTGTGCTGAGAGTAGAAGGTGATGGAGTTTTTGGATGTTCTTGTCTCTTGTGGGAATTTGCTCGACGCTGTGCCCCACATAGTCACAGCTCTGAGTAGTATGGTTGGGTACACTAAGGGTAATAGTACTTAGGTACATATTTGGTGCCATGGAAGATAGTGGCAATGCATTAACAGCTTGTGCCTGGCTGTAGATTAGATAAATATTTTTAATGCTACTGTTTGCAGGGAAAAGGGTGTTATAGTAAGAGTTCATGTGGCTAGGGAGCTACTGGCTTAGTAAATGACAACAAAAATAATTCAATGAGAATAAAGGATTGTTTCCTTTTCTATTGACCTTTTGTTTTGATTATTGATATACACAAGGTGGCTGCCTGGTGGTGTCTGCTTGTAGGTCCTGTAGGTATGGGGCTCCATAGGAATCTACTTTTTAGATCATATAAAATTTCTCCCCATGTTTTTCATGCAGCTCTGAACTTACAAAAGCATATGTACCTCCTGAGTTCCAGCTCTGTGATGTGGGTGATGGT
Organism: Phalacrocorax aristotelis; assembly: GCF_949628215.1. Classification (NCBI taxonomy): domain Eukaryota; kingdom Metazoa; phylum Chordata; class Aves; order Suliformes; family Phalacrocoracidae; genus Phalacrocorax; species Phalacrocorax aristotelis. The sequence continues at coordinate 135,841,954 of NC_134277.1, read as the reverse complement.
TCTGCTGATTGCCATACAACCATTCTGTCCATTTTTGCCTTTTCTTGTTTTTATTTTTATATGCAGCTCTGCAAAACCTATATGGTGCAGTCCCATGTCATGAAGCGTCCCCTCAGTTTTTGTCCTGTAGCATAATTAAAACAGACGTTTGTGTTTGCCACATGGAGAAGGTGGTAAAAAACCAGTGCTACCAGCAGCCTATACTATTTATGCTTTTTGCTTCGCATAGCTGTTTCTTTTTTCATGTCTGGAGTTTGAATGTAATCACTATGTCCAGAAGGAATGAATCTTTTCCAGTAAATCTTCAGACAAGGAAGTAAAAGGGAGTCTTATTAAACCACAGAACTTGAAAAGACTGTGAGCCATTATTCATATGAGCTAATTCATCAGCCAATTAAAGCAGTAACTCACTTTTATCTTTTCTGGGGCTTAAAAATTCCTGTCTGACTTCTGATATCCTACTCAGTCAAATGCTATTAGATTGAAGTCATGTAAGCACTCCAACTTTAGCCAGAAAATGGAAAAAAAAAAAAAAAAAAGAGCAAAAGCTACCTGCCTTTGTCAATGGCTCCATGGTATGTAGCTGTTGAAATAACCAAAGATGGAAAATCACATTAGATTAAAACTTTCAGTTAAGCAGCTGAACGAGACTGGCTAGGAGTGCATTTTCATACTGGTCTTTAAACTTAAATTAAAATTGTGTAAACATTCTTTGGAGTGTGGGGTTTTGGAGTGGACTTCCTATATTGCTCCAGAGAAGGTGGTAGACAGGGAAGTCTGAATGGTTCATAGTGTTGGTAACCTACAGATTACAGCTTCACTCAACACATGAAAGCTGTTTTTATCTGAAGGGTGAAAAGGAGAGATGACTGAGGGAAGTTCTGGGGAACAAATGAAGCTGGAAACTGAAGAGTGAAGCACTCCATTTCTAGGGAAGATTCAAGTAGGAGTGTACGCTGGCAGATGAAGATGTACTCCTATTGTTAGCCGCAGTTGTGTTCTGTGGACTACAATAGGATATCAGCTTCCAAAGGCTGATACCTTTTAGAATTAAGTAAATTTTAGAATTAGAAATATTTCATTACCCCAAATCTCAGAATGTAGAATACCTCATTTATATGATGGTTTGCAGTAGAAAATCCAGCTGCAAACCCAAAACTTTTTTGCTGTCTTTGGTATTCTAGCACATCTCTAAAGTATATGTAACATTTTGGTGCTGACTGAAGCTCACAAAACCTGAGAAAACTAAGGCTGTAAACTCATCTCCTTTTGACATTGTTGCATTAAAATATTGCTGTGTATATGTGACATGAGATCATGCAGTATGAGGAGGGTACTACAAATGTAACAATATGACTTTCCAGATGACAACTTTAAGCTCTTGGATTCATAGACTGAACAGTTAGGCAAGGATCAAATTCCATTCTTTCAACATGCAGATCTTCTGAAATTGCCTGTTAGATGCCTGGTTAGCAGTGAAGTTCTGGCAACAGGACTCACTGAGCCAGAAGACTTTGATCTCCTTTAGCTGAAATCGTTGCTGCACTGACCTTTCTACCTTTGCAGATGGACAGAACAGATTAGTAAATCATAAAGTCTCTTTCTTTCATGTTGTCATGGTTTAACCCCATCTGGCAACTAAGGCCCACGCAGCCGCTCGCTCAGTCCCCCCGGTGGGAAGGGGGAGAGAATCTGGAGAGTAAAAGTGAGAAAACTTGTGGGTTGAGATAGAGAGAGTTAAACAGGTAAAGCAAAAGCTGCGCATGAAAGCAAAGCAAAACAAAGAATTAATTTACTACTTCCCATCAGCAGGCAGGTGTTCAGCCATATCCAAGAAAGCAGGGCTCCATCACACGTCATGGTTCCTTGGGAAGACAAAAGCCATCACTCTGGATGTTCCCCACTTCTTCCCCCAGCTTTATATACTGAGCATGATGTTGTATGGTATGGAATACCCCTTGGGTCAGTTGAGGTCAGCTGTCCCAGCTGTGTCCCCTCCCAACTCTTTGTGCACCCCCAGCCCACTCGCTGGTCGGGGTGTGAGAAGCAGGAAAGGCCTTGACTCTGTGTAAACACTGCTCAGCAGTAACTAAAACATCTCCGAATTATCAACAGTTTCCAGCACAAATCCAAATCATAGCCCCATACTAGCTACTATGAAGAAAATTGACTCTGTCCCAGCCAAAACCAGCACACACATATTGAATAAATGCAGTTACTCTTACATTCTACCAGCTATTTGTCAAAATAACTCATGTTTTCCTAAAACGTCTCTAGAAAGGTATCTAGTCTTCACCTAAAGGCACTGAGAAAGAAAAAAATCCACTAATCATTGTGAAAAATGATGTTGTTTTTAATTTGAATTTCTCTGCCTTCTGAGTCCATCTTCTGTTTTCCTTTGTGTCTTCTTTTTTATTGTCCAGTCTCTTCTCAGTCCTTTTCCTGAAAATCCAAGATGATCTGGCCCCTGAAGTTTCATGCTTTAAGGCATTATCTTAGGCTTGAGCTTTATGGCTCTTTTTATTCCATTTCTGTCCTTTTTTAACATCTTGAAAAAAAAGGGTAGTAGACAAGAACCTATTATTCAAAAATGATCTCATCACCAGGCAAAAACTGCCTCTCTGCTTTTGTTCATTTCTTTTGACGTGTTCAAAAATTGTATTAACTTTTCTTGCCATAATGTAGCTGCTTAAGAGTTCATGCCATTTCTTCATGGGATCTACAGCTCCCTTTCAGACCCTGCTTTCCAGGTTATTGTTCTCTGCTATGTTAGACTGCCTGTTTCTGTATCTGTACCTTTGTATTGGAACATATTAAAATGCAAATTTGTATTATTTTCAAAATATAACAAATTTATTTTTCCAAATCTGTGACACAGATTCCAGTGTGTTGCAGTGACCATCTATATCTTCATTGCTATAATACTGATTTAAAGTTAACTGATAAAAGAACCAAACCAAGTGTTCTTTTACATCTGATTTTTAACAGTGTTGCTTCGTCAAGTATCAGATCCTGCAATTTACATGTGTCATAAGTAGCTTTATATTCTTACGTACATAAGCATAAGATACCTGCAGCTAATGTGAAACATGCCCTGACCTCGCTAGGACAAGCAGCAGGCCACTCCATGAGCATGAAAGTGTTTGAATGTGGGGATGTTTGTAAAGAACTGGGGCATAGTGTCATCCTGCTAAGTACTATGTTTAATCCTGTGAACAGTTTCATTAATTAGACCTATTGAAGGTGCAGTAAATGCTCCAGTCAATAGCGTGTCATCAGTTCATAAATTTTTAAGTCTGGAAAGGGCTATTACTTTCTCTGAGTCATCCTGCAAATAATTATTTATGAAGTCACAAATTTTATTAGTATTTTTGTATCTACTAGCATCAGTTTAATAATCCCATTTAGATTACTGACAAATGCTGCTTCACATCTCATTTAAAGTACATCTTTTTTTGGGAACCTGTCTAGAAAATACCTCTTTGGATAAAGGTGCTGTGCTTGCTATTGTTTTCTTCAGTCTCTCTGGTCAATCGGCCTTTAGACATTTAATGTGGTCACAGTTATTTAGGGCATTCCCAAAAAATCAAAACATCAAATTAGTTCAAGCTGAAGTGTATCTTACAGAAACCTGTTATATGAATATGACAAATTTATATCTCTCATGAGCTTTTTCATTATATTGCTCAAGTTCTAATTCCTAAGACTAAGTAAATACAAATTTTTAATGGGATTTCTTGGTATTAATATGGATCAGTGAAGTATTCCTGTATTGCCAAAACAGTTCTGATTCCAGTCATTGGATTTTACTTGCAATCCTTCCTCTGGTAATAGATTCTACAAATGGAAGAAATCCAATTGTCTGAAAGGATGATAAGAATCCTGAGCAGCAAAAGGAATGCAGCATCCGTCACTTCTGAGAAACCACGTATCTCTATTGCTAAAAAAGAATAGTTTCAAAAGTAAGGAAGGCACATTTTGGAAAGCTCAAATTTTCAATTCAGTAATGCATTTAAATTGGCATTATTAAACATCAGTAATGGCAGCAGTGATTCTAAAGTGAGAATCACCAGCTAAAAGTTTGCAAAATTCAGTATCTTTGAACTAATATAGTACAGCCCATGCCCTCTTTTATCTCAGTAGTCATCTATCTCACCATTGTAGCATTAGGATAATAGTTTTTCCTATGTCTATGGTGGTAATAGGGGCTAAGAATTTGCTTTGAATAGCCCCTGGAGAAGAAAGGACTATAGCATAAAATTAATTTTTTAACATCAAGGTGGCGTAACTATTTGAATATTTCAGTTGTGGTGAAGAACGGAATTGCTATAACAGTAATAGAGCAAACAATCTTTCCTTTTGCCTGGCATGTCAGGGTTAAGAAGTTTTTGTTCCAATTTTGCAGTTATGGAAGCTGAGGTCAGCTGGTAAGGTGACTTTTGAAAGGCCACAGCTTGACAGTCAGCATGTTTCACTAAGAAATTTGTTTTCTTTACTCAGGAATCTGGATGCTCAACTAAACCTTTGTATATCAAAGGTTATCTCATATAGTAACTGTCAGTCTTCTAAAATGAATTTATTTAATCCAAAAGAATCCAGTTTGCATGCTCCAATCAATAGTACGATGACCGTTGATAGACAGGTTCATGATAGCACTGTGGAGATGTCTTCTCTGCACAGAAGGGAATATTATATCCAGTTCATATTCATGTTTGAAAAACTGTTGAAGATTTGAGAGAGCAAAGGAAGGAACTACCAAAATGATTCATGAGCTGTAAGAAATACCTCGTTCCATGAGAAATAAAGAAATTGGCATGTTAGTGAATTAAAAACAAGACTCAGAGGTGACCTCATTAAAATGCGTGAGAATATTCACAGTAGGAAAATTCTGAGTGCTAAAGAAGCAGTGGCTTGAAGCTGTCACCAGCCAAATTCAACTTAGAAATTCTGTGCCCATTTTTAATAGGCAGAGTAATTAATCATTGAAATACATGATGAAGGGAAGAGATGGATTCCCCATCTCTCATTTTCAAATTAAGACTTGATGTCATTCTGGAAGATGTATTTAAGTCAAACACAAAGTTATTGAGCTCAGTACAAAGGTAATGGCCTGTGATAAGTAGATCAGATTAGATGATCACAAATGGCACTTCTGGATTTAAGCACTGTGGCTCCATGAGATCACAGCTCTGCCAAGAACTGGGTGGGCAGCTGGTGTTTTTTGCATGGATTATAAACTGTACTGCTTGTAAAATGCAGGTTACCCAGCCCCTACACTATTATTATTATTCAGGTGGAGTATGGTCTAAAAGAGTTTCTTTGTGATAATCCTGGCAAAATTAACTGGACCAATCCAATGACCAGAGAAGCTACTGAAAATTGTTGACTTCAATATATTTTGGATGAGGTGACACAATTTGGTCTATTAAAACCATGTAAAAACTTACATACCAACTCAAATCAAATGTCCATGTAGCCCTCTGACTTGTTTCTGACACCAGCTAGGATGTTAACTGTAAGAAAAGAACATCTGTAGAGGGACATAGCACTGCTAAGGTTGGAAGACACCTCAGGGGGTCTCTGGTCCAACCTGCTGCCCACAGCAAGGCCAGGTTCTAAGGAAAGATGAAGTTGCTCAGGGTTTCCCAGCTTCTGGCAATCACTGGTTGAGAGGTTTGTTAAGGAGCGCTTGGAATGCTGTGTTTAGTGGCCTGTCCTCCAAATCCACCTAGGGCTATTTATGTGTTGACTGACCTAAGATCCAGTGATAACGAGTTCCACAATTTAATAGTACACTGCACAAAAAGTCCTGCTTCCCTTTACCTTAAACCTAATCTTCACCCATGGCTTATCCTGTGAGAAGTAATGAATAATCGTTTTCCTTCTCCCATGGTCCACATTTTACTAAAGATCTAGCATAGTCTCCTTCTTTTAGCCTGGTAATAAAATGCAAATATATCTTTATGCTCTTCCCATTTTAATACATGCGATTAATATGTGATGTTGATGACATTAAAAATAATGGAGCAAACACACGTTGTTCCTAAAGGTCTTAGCTATAATGAGTTTTGGCTTCACTCAATAAAAAGTCTACAAAGAAGAGCTTATTCAAGACTGAGTAAGCTGTGGAAAATCAATTTTCCATGGTTGCTTTGGCCTTGTGCAAAAGCTTAGTGGTTTTTATAGTGAACCAAGCCTTTTGTTTTATGATTTGCTCTGCTTATAAATTGTGAGGATTGAGCTACTAATTTACAAAGGACAAACAAATCTTGTGTGACAGTTTAATCACCTAATTAATATCTTCAGTCAGAAATTTTATTGTATTTTGTTGCATTTGTGGGATTTTGCACATTAACACCTGAGCAGGAACATGAAGTAAAATGTGTCATGAATTTATCAAATGTCAAAACCTGTGACACAGCTTAAAACTATAATTTTTACAACAAAATGATATTTGAATAATTGTCACTTTGTAAAACTGCAGCCCTGCGGAGGCTAATGGAAAACTACATTTCAGTATAGTTCCTGAGGTTTGCTCGCAATGTGTAAATTAGGAAAATTACCACAAGCTTTGTTTGGATGAGATTGGGTCCAATTTCTTGGAATGACAATATCTGATTCTGTCGTGCACTCACGTGCCATAAATCCTCTGCACATTAGGATGCCAACTTTCAAGCCAAGGTATTGTACACCATGAATAAGCTACGTTTCAGTCCTGCAGGCTGCTGATATTAGCACAAAGAGTCAAGGCCTGAGCGGAAAGCGTGTATTATTTGCATAGCATGAGTGAAGCTGCGTTCCTGTGCTCTGCAGAAGAACTGGAAACACACACAGCCCCAGCAGGACTCTGTGAGCGAGCAGTAACAGGCAGCAGGGGCTGGGGAGGTGGAGAGACCTGGATACACCGCAGTTCATTTGCTGCAGTTGATGAGCACAGTTGCCAGCTCTCAGGACTTGATTTGATCCCCAGTAGGAGGTGAAGGTAGCAACCTGCTTGGCCAAGGCTTGCAGAGCTGATCTCTGAAGACTTTTGGCTTAGAAGGATTTTGGCAACAGCATCCCAAAAAGCTAGCTGCTGAACATCCCAAGGTGGATGCTGGGCTCAGCATACACAGGTCTCCTGTGTTTGTTTCCCTCATTTTACTGAACTGGAAACACTTAATAGTCACACTCAGGAACTCCACTGGTTTCTCAGCAGAGCTTTTTAAAGTCAGTTTGTTGACTCCCCGAATGACACAATTATAAAGTCATATATGACAGTTCTGACCAGCTGCAGTTAACAGATATATTTCCATGGGTTTACTCTGGATTTATACCAAAGTTTGCACTTTTACAGCTGTATTTTACTTTTAGGTTAGAGCATTGTCATGCTGATGTTGTGAACTACTTACAGTGGTTTCTGAAAATGAAAGCTTACTAACGTTGGGTTTTATTACTAACTTCAGTCACCTTTCCTGAGAGCTTCTCTCAAGTTTAGGAAACTCTGGGGTGCACACCTGAAGGTCTTTGCTTCAAAGCAAACCCAGATGAAATTCAGTGCTTCCCCCTGGGTATCGCTTTGAAATTTGGAGTTCATTTGAAACCTCCTGCAGATACTTTAGAAATTTTGTAGTGTGGAAGCAACAGGAATGACACACATTGAAGTAATAGCAATGGGAGCCACCCAGGATCCTTGTAGCCTTGGGGGTGGGGGTAGTGTATTACACCTTTCAGAAGAGTTAGGAGCGATCTGTATTTTTCAAAATTAGGCATTCATGTGCCAGTCCCAGTCCCATTACCGTAATGCTGCCTTGATTCATTCTGTAGCGTGTCTCAGAGCAGCATTTATGCATGAGTGTGAGAGAGAAATAGGGAAAAAAATACTGTTTAAGGCTGAAAATGTCTGCTGTTATACTTTTATATCTGTAGACCTATATTGCATAATTCTTTTTATGGGATAAAACCAGATTACATATTTATATACACATATAACCTTAACTGTGAAGGAAAATACAAATATTTGGTTCAGTTAGTGTTTTATTTCAGATGGTTTTGAATTTAAGATGGAAGACCATGATGTGTGTTTATATAATATTTTTTCCAGTTTTTTTTCCCTGAGATTGTCAGTAAAAGGGTTCATCCCATTCACATAGCAATGATTGCGGTAGTGCTGTCAGAGATCGCAGAACTAATTGTGGGCCTGTTACCATGGTGTGCCCTGCTTCAGCTGCTGGAGTAATAAGCACAATTCAAGTGAACTATTATGTAAATGTCCTTGAGGAAACATCAAGTGGTGAAAACATCAACAGCTGTAAGGACAGGACCCACTTATTAAAAAAATAAGGTCGACTAATTCATTGAGCTCCCTGAGGAGGAAGAAAAATTACTTCAGGGGAGTTTTACGTAAGGAACGAAAGTTTGATAAAGGGACCTTCATTTTGCAGAGCCAGGTGTAAAGGTAGAGCCTGGAAGTTGAAAGAAGATGATTTCAGCCTGTAAGTATGGTTTACATTTTTAACCATGGAGTTTACTAATCGTCTCAATTATTTTTCAAAAGTTTTGATGGTTTTACCATCACTGGTATTTTTACAAGTCAATGTTTTCTTAGGATGTGTTCTTATACAAACAGAAATTAATTCAGGAAACATCTATAGTTATAGAAAAGATGGTGTTACTTTATCCCAGTACTCTTGGCTTGCTTGGCAATTGCTGAATCACTCACAGTTTTTGACTACAGAAGGCGCAATGACATTATGCGCATTGACGTGTATACGGTCTCTCTAAGCACTATCATGACATGGGCATGGGTATTTCACTTAGTTAAAAACCAGTCACATAGAGAAAGACATTTCTATGTGCTGCTTGGATGCACAATAATTATTGTTTGCTATGTAGCACTTTCTTGTGCCAGGGCTGTCTCTCTCTGCCCTTTCACCTATTTGGTTGTCCGCCTGTGGCACCTGGCTCTGAGGTCACCGCAGCCCCAGGGCGGGTGGCAGGGGAGGAGGAGGGCAAGGTGATCCCAGTGTGTGGAAGGGAACCTCTTTTTCTTCATGCTGCTGGGATGAGGAGGCACACCCCTCTGCAGCCTTCAGCTCCCCACAGCAGGTTTCTAGCCAGTGCCTCTGGGACTGTGAATTGGATAGCCTGGTGCTGGGGCAGAAGTCAGGAGATGAAGATCTGAGGCCTTCTTACCTCCTCTCTTCTTGAGCAGTCCATGCCTATAAGGTTTCTGTATTATTGCTTAAATTTGACAGAAACCCTTGTGCCATTCTGTGCTGCATAATCCGTAGCAGAACTGTGTCTTTTAAGACACTGGGATACGTATAAAAATAACTATAACTTTATTAATTTCTAACACGTTATCTGAATCTACTTCAGTGAACGTTTGGTGGGTGCTGAAGAAGTATCCTGTGTCCTGTCTAGGTGATAGAGCTGCAAGAGGGTGCATCAAAAAACCCCTTTTGGAAGGATCCATAGAAGGATTCTTTTTTTTTTTTTAATTTAAAAGCAAGATGGAAGGCTATGGTCTGTCACCTCTGTTCCCATTGTTCAAATGGGGAGAGTAGTAACTCAGAAATCCTAAGGGTGCTTGAATCTTTTTTTTTTTTATTTTACAAAGCATATGCTATTAAAAATGTATTATTGTGTTTCTGGTTACACTGCAAGTTCTGTCAAAGAGCTGGGCATTTGTGTATTTAAATATATTTATTAGGGATGCTGAAAAGACCATACTTAGCAATTTTTACTTTCAATATAAAAACATTAAATCTTCCAGATGGATATAAAGAAAATATTTCTGCAGGATGAGGATGGGGAGCACAGGAATAGCTACCTAGGAAAGTTGGTGAGTTGCCATCCTTGGAGATACTAGAAATTTTCTTGGACACAGCCTTGAGCAACCCCATTAAACTGGAAGCTGGCCCTGCTCTGGGAGGTCTGCTTAGAGGACCTAAATTCCTTCCAGCCTAACTTACTGTGTGATTCTTTAAGAAACTTATAAACAGAGATATTTCTTGTTTTAGAGTTACAGAATTATGACTAGGTTTCCTGCTAATAACTCTGCCTTGTGATTTTTTTTTTCCATGTCTGCATCCTGGAGTGCATAAATAAAGGAAAAGCCCTGTAGAGACTTCTGTTGTTTTCCATCATACAGTTTTATGAGAAATAATTGTAGGAGCCACAATAAAAATAACTGCTCAGTGGTGACCACAGCACTGGCACAGCATACCATACATGTATGTCCATACTGGGAAGCTCTACGAGAGGGAGCATGTCGTTCCTTACCTTGCTGATATGTATCCCTACTCATTGGGTAGAGATTGCCACCCAGCCAAAGCATCGTCTGCTTTCTTCTGCTCAGATACATCCTTCAATTCTACTTACTAGTAAATGTTCTAGTTCCAAAGTGCAATATTACGTACCAAATGTAGGGGCACATATTTTTTCCATGTACAAGAGAAATGGTAAGGTTTCAATGCCCATGTGTTTGACCTTCAGCTAAAAAGATAACATAATAATAATGATTGAGTGTTCAGCCTATTTAAATTAGTGGTAGCAATGAGAGATGTGCATTAGTCCACAACTGGCTTGATGGTACCCAGTAGAATATTCTTCTCATACAAGTTCTCTTTCATCTGACATGATTGGTTTCCCTTTCTATTCTGTGGGGACTCACCTCCAGACCTGCTGGGTTTAGAATTAGTCCCATTAGTCTATTATTTTTCCTTTCAGCAATGACAGCCTCTTTAAAACAGGCCTCTTTTACAGAGATTTTTAAAGGTTTTCTGTGGCTTTCACTGAAGCCTGATAATTACTAAACCATCAGTAAATTAGCCTGGTTGCTCTTCAAGTCAGTGTACCATTCTCAGAATTTTGCCTTCCCTCCAAGGTCTTTCAGGAATGACTCCTCTTGCTCCCACCCTGCCCAAACCCCTTCAGCCATACTAAGCATTCGTCACTGCTGTAAACACAACACCATTTTCAGTGCCAATACTTTGTAGGTCCTCAAGCACACATAAGGGTATCTCTCACCTGTGAGACCATTGCAACGAGATCATTTGCTCTAAGTCACAAAGTGCAATGTAAATATACATTGTTATATGGGTTTTAATAGCAATAAGCCCATAACTACAAAATAAAACCCTTTTGGTAAGGCAGGGATTGAGTAAAAGCCGAGAATCTTGAGTATACCATCAGCATCAAATCCTTGTCAGATAGTTTGTAGCTCATCATGTGAGCTGGCTGTTTTTAGCTTGGTTTCTGCTGCACTTTCCTGTTTATTAAATCTTTCCTTTATTTTGCTTGCATTCTTAGTCTTTTTCATTATTTTACAGCATGGTGCCCCTCATTCCATTTTGGGAACTTCTTCACTGTGTAGTAGTCTGTGCAAGTGGCCTTCAAGGTTACTTTCAAGCTTCTTTTGAAACATTTTCAAGGGCTCACCAATACTTCTGATTTTCTGTTTTCTTTTTTTTTTCCCCATTTGATATAAAAAATATTATAATTTCAGATGGCTCATCTCTTTACAGGTTCAGCCTCCATCTGTGTTCAGTTTTTCATCTGATGTTACAATGGGATCTTGATTTTTATTGAATCACAGAACAGCCCAAGTTTTCTGCCTTCTTCCTTTCCCTTTGCAGGGGATGGGCTGTTCTTGTGCTTCCAGGAGGTTGTTCTTGTATAATTTTGCAGAATGTGAACATGTGTTGCTGCCAGAAAATAGGAAGTCAGGAAGCTTCTTGCTGACATCAGATTAAACATAATTTCCCTGATTTGGACCCTTATTAATTATTCTTCTATTGAAGACCATGGTCCTTGCAGTTTAGTCAAAAACGTCTCTGTAGAAGGACATGGGGAGTTAGTCTTCATGTATATTTGTGTAGATCAATGAGTGAAGTTAATCTTTCATAGCTAAGTAAGAAAACAGGGGGAAAAATGCTTAGATTTTCCAAAACAACATAGAAAACATCTGATTTGTAGGTCCTCCTTGGGCCCTCATTGGCCATTTGACAAGGAGAGGACAACAGATATTAGCCCTCTCTTGGGGATTTGTAGAAATGTATATAGCCATGAGCGTCAGGAAGCTTCAACTTACAGTTGTAGCTTTACTACTGAATCTGTTGAAATCTTGATCCATTCATTTCTTTTTTTCTATCTTGGATTCATTTTGATGGTAAGATGGAATAAACAAAACCTCACAGAAATGTTGTGAACATTAATTAGGGACTGTTGACTAAACACTGGCTGTTTACCATGTGGGGGGATAAATAGACATGCAGTTTTTTCACACTAACAGTAGAAGTAAATGAAAATCTGAGAGGAGCACCCAACAGTAATTTTCAAATATCAGTAAATTGGAATTATGGATTACCAGAAAATCTTGAATGTATTTCTCCAGAACTGTAATGAAAAAGCAGAGGCTTTATCTGGAGTGAAAATCTTTAACTTTAGCATATTTTAATTTTCTATTTTAAAACCAATAATTGTTGCTACTGCTGGTGGGCTGTGACATGTTATTCAGGTCATTTATTCACTATTCCTGATGGAGCAAGAGACGGCAGATACAAAAATAGTTGTCTTTATCATGCCAATATGAAATTTTCCAACAAACCTGTCAGACGGGATTGGATTTTGTAGAAGCTTCTTTCTCTGCATTTCCAGGGAACCAATTTGCCCCCTATTCAAGGGGGGAAAATACACCACTGCTTTAATTTTACTCTGAAACTAAAATTATTGTATCAATTAAAACAAATATGAGCTTATACAATTTACTTGGAAAGTTTAGTTGGTTCAGTAGCATTTGATTTCATAGGAGAAAGGTGCCTGTGAAGCGATGGAATAGATATTTCCTTTTCTGCCAATTGCAGTAACATTTTTATAGTTTATTTGTTCCTGGTGAGGATGGTGACCCTTTGTTAAAATATAGTGTGATAGGCTATTATCTTTTTGTCCTGTAAGGCATTTTTATACCTTTTATGCAGACCGTCTTCTGATTCAGAAGAATTTGTACTGAACTGTCACATGAAGTCCAATTTTGTGCCAGTGCTAGGTACAAGGTGCATCTTGTAACCATTGGTGCATCCCTGGAACATTGCCACGGCAGGACCACATGGTTTTTGCATGTGCTTGAGAAGCATTCCTGTTGGAGGGACAATATGTTTCATTATTTAGATGCCATGCATCAAATCAGTGCACACTCCAGAGTCACTTTGCTTAATCAACTAATTATGATGCCAGCTGTAGCCTAAACTAGCACCCTCCATGAGTCACATTAGAAAGCAAAGGACATTGTTAGGAATTCCTTCAAAAACTATGTTTCTGAGAGCAGAACAATAATTAATTCAATAATTAGATAAATAACTACATGTATTCAACTGCAGTTTGATAGAGTGTTATACAGAGCAATCTTTGGATACCTCCCTTTGGTGTCTCCCAAAGTTCTATAGAACCCAAGGAAAAAGGAAACCATCTCCATAATTAAATTTATTGTCTTATTTTTAGTGGTCTTTTAAGTCTCAACTCTAAGAAATTAAAAAAAAACCAACGTGAATAAATCTCATTAGAAGTAATCCATCTTCCTCTGTATCCTTTTTGTAAGATAACCTTGTCACCTTTCTCCTAATATTTAACATGTCAAGCATTTGGTAACAGGCTCCATTTCCTAAATAATTTTATATTGCCCATCCCATCTGTGTGCTGTCCTCAGTACTTCATGACAGAAAACACATTTCATGGTAACAGCTCAAGTGGGAGACTGCTATGAAAACATTAAGAGCAAGTTTCTATTTGCAGTAGTAATGGAAATTACAATAAAAATTACTTACAGAAATTGCCTGTAGAATACTTTGCAGTTGCACTTCTGTATACAATATTGATTGATTGAATTCATTGTAATGAATATTCAGTGCTTTGAAACCTGATTGCAAGATGGCTCAGACACTTACGCAAAGCACCTGAGGGACGCTGAGGCTTTCTGTTTCCTTTGACATGCTAGCTAACATGTCTCCATTAGCCAATATGCAGACCAGAGGGACCAAGACCTGTTCGGTGAAATACCATGAGACCCGATGTCTACACCAAACACATTTCGAGAGTTTTGACTTATTCTTATCTGCTTGTGAACACTGAAATTTATGTTTCTGAGAGCAGAATAATAATTAATTTTATTCAGCTGCTTTTCTGGAGTATACCTTCCATTTTTTTTCATCCGGAAAGAATGAAATTCAAATTAATTTCAGTTTAAATTCAGGATTTCAGCTCTAAAACCCCACTGGGGTGCAAGCCAAAGTGAGGTAGGTGGGAGACATCAAGACATTTGCTATTAGAAGCACACTCCTGAACTGAAACACTGAGGTAGGTGTACGATTTCAGGTCTACCATCACTTCCAGAAAGTGTGTTGTGCAGAGAGGTTATGCGGCACAGGGGTGGGTGTCACGCTGTAAGGGGTTTTGTTCCTTGGTAGTCCTGTATTGCTGTCTTTGTTTTGGATCAATTCCTCGTTACTGTCTACCTCTACTGACCAGTCTCGTTCAGCCTCATCTCTGTCAGAGGGTATAGAAGCCTTCATGAGGTGGAGGTAGATATTTGCTCTATTAGGTGAGTTTTCTGAGCTCTCACGCCTCCTATCATAGGCTGCAGTTCCCAATAGCAGTTTTTTAACCAGGGGCAGGATTGGGTAAAGTGAGTTGCAGAAATGCTCAGGACTGGGCAAAGCTTGTCAGTGAGGGTTCAGCACTGTATGAGTTTAGCTATTTTGCATGCAGCTGGAGCTGCCTTCCACACTGCCAGATACTCCAGGAAAACAAGACAGAAAATAGGTGTATTGGTATTAGTATGGCTCATTTTTACAGTATCTATGTCTCTTTGAATAACATTTTTAAAGTTTGCTAAATGTCAAGAAGTCAAATCATACACAGCGAGGTTCACACTATTGACGTATGTTCCTTGGCCAAGCCATCTGGCGTGAAACTCCAATCCCAATGAGAATCTTGCAGTTCAAACAGGGGAAAAAAGTTAATTTCTGGCATATTATTCTCAATTTTATGCTTATATTTTCATTTAAGGTAAGGAATGCTGGATGGTAATCCCGCTTCTCTTTGCCTCCCCTCCTGCCCCAAGCCCTGACCAGTGAAAATGGAACCTGTAGAGAAGGAGTGGAATCATGGAGATGAGAGACGTACAGAAGGACCAGGACAAGCTCAGGATCCATCCTGTCAACTGGAGCTGGAGAAAGAGTGTGTCCCACATTCCTATGTGGAGTGGGGATTTTCCCTCCCATCTAATGAATGATACAGGCAGGTTGCTGCCTGCCTTTTATCTTTATCTCAAACTGTGGGAGCTGTGCCTTCTAGCTTTTTGAGGGCTATAACATGTCTGTGCAAGTAATTGATTTTTTTTTCCCCTGAATTCAGTTGGGTTGAAAAAATGGAAGAGAGTGGGAAGGAACAGGTAATTCAGGTCATCCCTAATTGACACCATTTCAGGGTGCTTTATTTGTAAACATACAAGCACAAACCAAAGCAGGTCAAATAAATCAAACAGAACATTTCAGCAAGGGATTTAGTTTTTAGCTGGTTTTATCTCCCTTTATCTCCCTTTTTATCTCCCTGAAAAAGAAATTTCTTTTTTTTTCACATATGAGGTCTAAATGATCCCTTTTGGAAAGGTTGAGCAAAATGCATTTGGGAAGGTAAAATTATTTATCGAATGAATTTTTAATGTACAAATAATTTTAGTGTCCCTCATAAAAATCTGTATTAACTGTTTCTCTTTCCACCTATTTTCCTTTCTTTAGTCTCCAGTCGCAGCTATTGTTATAATTGGCAGCTGTCATAATTGTTTAAGCCTTTGTTGAAGGCTGTCAAAACTACAGGCTTAAAATTAATTTAAAGTAGATTAGTCACATTTAGCAAATATAGATACATTAGTATCTTAATGTATTTAGAATAAAATAAAAGAATGGATTAGCAAAGACTAAGGTGGCATCTGAAGGACACTGAAAATCTTCCAGTAAGGTTATGTTTAAATAACTTTGGTCTACCTCAAAATGTTTGAGTGTTTACCATGACCTGCTCAGATCTGCTCCAGTAGGTAAAGTCTAAAGAAAATGTGTTGGAAAGAGCTCCATAGGTGGAGCTGATGGAGGAGCACTGGGTCTCTGACTCCTGCTAAGAGGTAAGCAGGAGTAAAGGCTGGATATTAAATAATTCAATATTATTGACACTTAGGTGATCCTAGCCAGAGACAGTCAGGCAACAACAGAGTTTTTCAGTTAGAAAATTAAGCACCCAATGCTGACATTTTCCAGTTCTGCTCCACAGACCATGGGGAATCCCTGTGTTATTCTCTGGGTCTTAAAATAAAGCAAGACAACAGCGGCCTTACAGTAATCACACAGTCATTTTTACGATGTTCACTGAAAAATGTCTTGGGCTCCACAAGAAATTTCTTGCCAAAGGAAATTGGGATGCCTCTCTGGTTAGGCGACAGCTAAGTGCAGTTCAGGTCCCCCTCAATTTCCACTTTGCATGAAGTGGTTAATGGAGGAATGTAAAATTTGGTCCAAAAGACAGTCATGCAACCATGTCCTATTCTGAGGCTTGCTTACACTGGTCTTCATTTGTTAAACAGAGATAATAACTTGCAATATAAACCTTGGTCTTTTTTGATTTGAAATGAAATGTAAACATTCCCTTTGGTTCCATGTGGAAGGATCAGGCTTAATAGCACTTCTGCTAGTGCTCAGCAGCAGCTACAGGATCAGGTTGTCCCAAGGATTGCCCATCTGTCTGGTAAACAGTAAAACATAAAATAAGACCGTTCCCGGAAGAGAACAACTTTCCAAGACTTTGACCACATATTGCCATCATTTTTTTTGTCATCTATTTTGACACGCGTGAGTTTTCTTTTTTTGAGGGCACAATGGTGGAAAAAAAGATGAAAACAAGAGGTTCTTGTACAGTGATATGCTCTTAGTAGTATTCCCCAGATATTACTCCATTTGCTTTCAGTATGAATTATTCTAATCACCTCTGGGATGGCTTCTTAATGCATATTTCTATTTTGCATCAGAAAGGGAAAAAAGTATAAATAAAACTCCCGAAGGTGGAGAAGGGTTCATCATTGGAACTAAATAATGAAGGAAGGAGCACTGCGGACAAGGAAGAAAAAAAAATGCACCAAAAAGAATATTAAATCAGAGATGATTACATGATAAAAACATAAAATTTGTACATTTTATTATTCATCACTTAACTGTTATGGAAATATATGCAATGGCTCCACTATGATGCATGCAAATCCTCGACCCATTCTTCTCACATTCACCATCTGCGTGATTTTCATTAACCCTACCATTTTAGGTCAGCTTCAAATGCTTCTGTACTCTTTTTAAACTAAAAAACAGAGAGCAAGAGAGAAGAAAAGTGTCCCTAGTGTTAACGCAGCATCATGGTAGCTGTTACCAGAAAAGCATGTGTGCAGCAACTGAGGTCTGCTGATGTGTGTCCAAGTCTCCCAGAGGCATGGTGAGAAGGCATGAAACTGGTGTTATGTGTAAAGAGTTTGTAATTAGTTTCTATGCTATATCGTCTCCCAGCTCCCTGGTCACATAGCTGCTTATACATGGAGGGGCATAGTAGAAAGGTAGCAGGTAAGCACTACCAGTTCCCACCTGCACAATTTTTCTGAATATCTCTGTTAGGACAGACCTCCCTCCACTGCCTGATTTAATGAAGTTGGGAATTGAACCTGTCAACTCCAGGGACATTACCCAGAAGTAGGATTTATTGCCATTTCTGCTTAGGTCCTGGCAACATGTTTTTTCCCTGAATTCAGTTCTTTTGGGATCCTAAATGGTTTAAGCTTAGGCTTGATTTTGAACAGAATTCACATTCATGCCCCCATGCTGAAATGCTTCATTGAATCAGTACAATAGAAAGGGGCACTGCATGAAGATGAATCACAGTATCACAATGATGAACCTCCCTAAAAGAGTTTTTCCTAGGGATTATTCTATGATATTTTTACTAATCTGTTATTACCATTCTCAGGTAGAAAAGCCCACATACCGTCATTCTTTCTAGCCTCTAATATGCAGCGTCACATAGCTGCTTATAGAAATACTTGTTAATTTTGACCAGGAATGTTCTAAATATATCTTACAGGAGCAATGGCATTTCCCAAACACTTTTAAAATGCTTACACCCTTTAGATCCAATGCACACTAGAGCACAGTGGTGGAGCTGTACATAAGACTGTATTTTCTGAGAAATGTCAAGTCAGTGGAATGGTCAAAGCACCGAAATCCTGCCCCATAGGAGATGCTGAAATTTCAGAAATTTGGCCCCGTACTGAATTAGGATGAAAAATCAACATTTTGGAACTCTTCACAAATCTGAATATTCTACAGCCTTGCTCTGATTAACCGCACCCTTTTGACGATCCTTTAAGTAGGTTCATTGATAAAGTTGAAATGGAGTGTTTTAGCAATGTCATGAGAAAATGTCTGAATTTTGCACAGATTCCTGCAGACTGCTTCATCTGAGAACTAGAAACTTGTGTCAAAAATGAAAATTGGTGCTAAAAAGACGGTTTAGTTAAAATTGAGAATTTTTTTTTTGTAAATTACTTGATAATTTTTGGTGCTGAAATGTGACATACTATTAGTGCTACAAATCTGAGCCATCTAGAGTGTACCTGAATACTTAAAAACCTTATTATTAATTATTAATTTATGAATACAGAAATGATACAGGCATTTGTGCCTGTAAGAATACCCATAAGAAGGTAGTATACCTGTATTTCTTCTCTTTCCCAGCAGTGTTGCTTGAAAAAGAGCACAGAATGTGGGACAATTGAGTGATATAATCAGAAACTGAAAATTCCTGTAATGCTATTAAGTATTTCCTAGAAATAAAGCTATGAAGGAGTATCACCTGAGTGATAATACCGGAGCGAGTCAGACACGTATCACCTGTTACTTTGGGGGGATGCCTTCTATTTACAGACTGATGAGTCTGTATGTGTGAGCTACCATACTGAAACATATTTATTTTTCTATTGCTTGCAATAGAAATAGCAATTTTTCTATTGCTAGCAATTCTTAAGAGGAGATTGAGGCTGAAAAGATTCCCAAAGCTGAACAACTCCGTCAAAAAGCATCTGTGTCTGAGGATAAGTGTCTCGGGGAAATCCTGGGGCCCATCAGATATGCAGTACAGGACATGCTGCTGATGCAGCCCCATAAGTGCCAGCTGGTGGTGATCTGTTCAGGAGCACATTTCCAGCAGGCTGTGATTACGGGTCTGGGGGGATGCTCTCTAACATCACGGCAGCTTTCTGTGTCTGAAAAGAAGAGCAGGTGGGCAGTAAACTTGCTTTGGATAGAAAACTACCCCAGACCAATTACTGACTGGCTGATGTTGTGTAAATACCACAATTGGCTTTGTGAAACAGTTGTACTGATGCTTGTTCGAGCTATTTATTTTGTTCAGAGCCTAATCTTTCATGTAATGTTTGGACTTAAAGTTGTTCTGCTACATATGTTTTCTGATGTTGATAATGTAAACAAGCAGAATTAGCTGTCTAAGATTATTGCTGTTTTCCTTTGGGAACCGTCAGAACTCTGTCTTCCAATGACTTGGTTGAAAGCTGGGAGCTGCATCGGCATGCTGGCAGCTAATGTGAGGGTGTGGAGACCACAGCCCCCTCGCTCTTCCCATGAAGTCAGAGCCCTTCCACTTTTCCCGTTGTTGGCTTCATTGTTGATGGGGTCATGTCAACTGCTAGGTCAGAGCTGAGATTTAGGCATTTTTAGTATAAAGAGTGAAATCTGATTCTGCTTTGCAGTATACTCCAGTACTTTAGGATCCATTGTTTCTATAAGATCACAATTTTCATAAACATTTTGACTGACTGAGTGAACAATAGTAGAAAAAACAGCTCCATACCACAAACTTCCTAAGACAGAGGGAAACTCCTATGGTAGTTAGTTGCAGAAATGGAAATCAAAAGAGCAGGGTCTGGGATGTCATGCCTATGCTAGTGGTACTGGTGGCAAGACGTGTCCTCTACAAGGCAAAAGCTGAAGGGGGTTTTAGTCACCCCTCTGCCAGAGTGAAAAAAACAACCAGACAACTACAACAGAGCGGCAAGGTACTGATTTTATGTAATCGTACATTACATAGGTATCGATGTAGCTGCCATAACTACTAGTAGATGCTGGAAGTGGGAGGAAAGTATTGCTCAAGACAGTGAAGCCAAAGGCAAACCTGCTCTGAATCCTCCTTAGCTTCATCATTATTAGCTAGGAACTCATTGAAAATGTGTGGTGGTGTGGGGAAGCAGAGGTTTGGTAGCTTATAGTTATCCATGTGCAGCAGTAAGCCAGGTTAAAATGAGAGTAGCTAAAGAATCAGTAGGATAACCCATGGGGTCCTCCATAGGCTGCAGTGCAGACGTCTGCTTCACCATGGTCCTCTATGGGCTGCAAGGGGACAACCTGCTTCACTATGGACTCCTCTACAGGCTGCAGGGGAATCTCTGCTCAGGTGCCTGAAGCACCTCCGCCCCTTCCTTTTTCTCTAAGCCTGGAGTCTGCAGGGCTGTTTCTCTTGCATGTACATGGATGTACATATATATAATGAGACTGAGACAAGGAATCTTTACCATCAGCAACTCTCAGAAACAGCTTTAGGAGCCTGTGAATACCAGCTAATGCCTCAGCTCCTGTGGGAAACATTATATATAACTTAACATTTAGAGCACTGGATGAGTGGAGCGGAAAAAATGTAATTTTCATTTGAAGAAATCAAAGAGCCCAAATCCTTTCAAGAGTGTTTCTGGATGTCTGCACATATGATTAGCTAATGACTCAGTTATACGGAGCAATATATCAAAACAGGCAATGCACTGCATACACAGTGCATCTGTAAGTGGCATGAGCAAGAAAATAATACAGTTAGCACTGACACAGCAGCACATAAATACATAGTATAGATCACTAGGCCCATTTTGGAAATAAGGAAACTAAGCTTTCATGTACCTTTATGGCCCTTACTTTTATTCTTTTTTCCTTATTTTCCTCAAAGAGTCAGAAAATTGTTCATAAAAATAATTGAAGGCCTAAAGCTGTACTCAGTACCTACATCCACAGTTCTTGGTGGTCCTCATAAAACTGCTGGGCTGTTTCTGAGTTTCCCGAAGATATCGGATTATCTGGCCATAGTTAGGACATTTGCCTGGTTAAAAGCAAACTGGAGCTCCAGTGCTAGCTATGTTGATGACTTGTGCATTTTATTTAATGGCTACTTAACATTAAGTCTGTACATGGTGGCTTTTGTCTTAATCTTGGAGCAAAATTACCTGCAAAAGAAGATGTAGGCTTGAGAACTGTGAATGAAAGGATCCACCTCCTCATAGCACTTCAGATACTTTGCAGTCCCGAGGGAGTGGTAGAATTTGGAAGTCACTCAACTCTGCCTCCTGGCTAGGGTTTAGTATCTCTTGCCTGTCTTCACAAATACCAACACTTAGCTGTCATCACACTTTATCCAGAATAGGTGAACTGCTGAGGGTTGCCAATGCCCCTGCAGGGAGGAAGTCAACAGCGCACTGCACAAGCAACCTAACTAAAACCACAGTTGGAAGAGTCACTAAGAACCCAAATGAGAAGGCAGGATCCCTGATCTGCCATTTCTTTGTCTTAAACACACAAGAATTTTTGCTTCTGTTTAAGATAATACTTTCTTAATGTCTTTGCTTTGCTTTAATTAACAGATATTTTACCTCTTACCTCTAACTGTTTTCTGATGCACAAAATCATTCCAAGCGACAATCTTTCTTTGAAAAATTGTTGCAAGGGCAACATTTAGCTCACATGAAATTTTAAAACACTAAGGACCTGACAATCAAGCATATTTCTTTCCTAAACTAGGAAATACACTGTAATCGGAACAGTCTTTCCAAATGCATGTGAAACTGAGCAAGACAGAATTTTGGTTTTGCCATGCACCATGTGGGATCAGCTTTGCGCTGTCCTGTGTACAGGTGCAGACACACCTCATGAAGTCAGCTCACTGACAGCCACTCTCAGGCTCTCACACTGGCAGTGTAACAGTAAAAGGAATGAAATTTGGATAGTAAGGCAAAGCTAGTCCAAGATAGCTATTGTGAGCAAAGAATATAAAAATCTTGGTTAAAGCAAAGCAGGTTTTGTAAGCTTGGAACACAATAGAAATATAACTGTGAGACCATCTGCCATTTGGCCTCATACAATGCTGGAAGGATGTCTCCTGGAAAAGCAAATTTGTTGAACGATATAGCAAGTTGTCCTTTGAACCTGGTTTCAGTAATGCTAATGATCCTATGTCTTCGTCATGTACCTTTAAAAAAGATAGGTCAAAGCATATAGTATTTTATAGGCATATTAAATATGCCTACACTCTCCACTCTAAAATGTGCTGTGACACTTGTGTTTGTTATGTTGGTAGGGGTGTTGTCAGTCTTGTTGGCTTTATCAGACTAAAGGACAAATCTCCCATTTGTTCCCTGACAAAGCCTTTTGGGAACTTGGCTTTTCTCTAAGTCAGTACCAGTGAGACTTGTCCAGCTACTTTTAGGATCAAGCGATATTTTCAGGTGGACTGGCTGATTTTGCTTATCTGTGAAACTGAAAAGTGGTGTGATTTGCTTAGAGTTGTCATCAGATTTAAAGAGAAAGTTATGCCCTCATTCCTTTTGTGGAATCTGTTCTGGACTCCGGTCTTCGAGGCTTTGGCTTTTCACTCTGAGATCGTTTAAAGAGCAGAACCATCTTGGCATCTGCAGCTGATCCTTGGCAAAGTTTAATGTTGCCTCAATGCCTGTCTAACAACTTCTGCTAGCAGAAAAAACGTCCTTGCAGATGGAGACTGCTGTTGCAAAAAAATCTTCTGCACCTGTGCTTGAAGTGTCAACAGAATTTGCTCTGTTATAGAGGATAGCAGCTGAAATGTTAGGCTAGTGACTTTCGTCATCAAATACACTTTAAGTTTTGACAGATTTGCCTTTGTTAGCTACCGGTTATATGTCTTGTTAACAAAAGGAAATACAACACAAGGGGGTCTTTATATTTAGAGTTCAGCTAATAGTAACAAGGGGCCAATTTCTACCTGTCTGCACATGAATGGCATTTTTCGCTATATTCTTTTGCATTGTGTACCGTGAATGTATCAGGGACATTAGTATCCTAGTGAAAAAAGTTACAGTTTGAGTCTCACTATACAGTATAATATAAATGTTATATATGGTTAAATTTCCTTCTACCAGTAGTCTCTATCACTGTACTGTGCAGTTGAAAGGTAGTAAAGGTATGTGTGAAGGACTCTTTGCTGAAAGTATTTGTCAGCTACTATACACAGCCAAATCAAGTCTCCAGACATGTATGTTATATACCTGCTAGGATCTCAACCGTGTATTCTAATAGGTCCTATTGATAAAGGTACTAGTGATCAAGCTGTACCTAGTTCTGCATAAATAGGTACTTACTACTCGGTGTAAGACCTTCTTGTGTCATTCTTGGTTTCTCAGTCAATTGAATTTATCTTTGTTGTGATACACAGACTTAAAATTAATTTTGTAGAACTATGAAATATTTTGCACATTGGTTGTAAATGGATTAATTTCCATCTGATTTACTGGTTAAAATAGAGGAAATAACCATATGTTTTCTCTGTATATGCAATCTCTCTGTTAATGTTGATTAAGCAGACATAAGACTGTAGTTTCTTAGGCTTTGTATTTTTTCATTGTCCCATCTCCTAAGAAAAATTACCTATAGAAATGCATAAATGAATTGTGTCTGTCTTCTTTCTTTCCTTGTACCTACAAGGGTGCCAAAGGTTAAAGATACAACGTGAACCTTAATTTAGGATTGGAAGATTGCATCAGTCTCCCTGCCATCTCAACATTTAAGGTGCTTCTATTGTGGCCAGCTCCGGTGCTGCATCAGGTGTCCTATATTTCTAAAAATGATGGAATGAACCACCCCACCCCCCCCCAAAAAAAAGTAGTAATGGCATTTTAAGGAGAAATGACTCTCCTGGCTCTGCTCCCTGATGCTGACTGGATGAGCAAGGAGCAGGAGAGGATTAACAACTTCAGCTTTTGACTGCGGTGAAGCAGAATTGAGGAACTGTGAAAGAGATTGTGGCATGAAACTAATGGAGAGCAGTTTGGAAGAGTGAAGGCATAGATGATGACTGGAGAAACAGAGGGTGAAAGAGCCACAGTTACACAGATGTGGTTGAAATATCATAGTCATGAAGCAGGGCACAAAAATAAGGTCCCAGAGAGCTGCTCTTCCTTAGCGGTGTGATGGCTTTTTATTGTTTGTCTCCACAATGGAAAAAAGCTAGTGCAGGAAAGCTATGACAGCTCTAGACAGTGACTTTGGTTTTGATCAAGGCTCAGTGAAAATGGGTGGAAATACAAATGATTATTCTATAATGACAATAAGAAATACAGTTGATGACACAGGCTCAGATCTACTGACTGGAGAGCAGGGTCAAAGCGATAGGAAGACAGGTGAGGCCCATGAATAAACATCCTTGAGATGCCAGGGGAACAATAACAAGACAGCTACTGCTGATTATCTTTAGGTGTGTATTGAGGGGTTCAGAGCTGTGAATCAGTTGTCAGATATGTGACCATGAATGCAGGTGCTGATAAATTATGCTGCGTGCTATCCCAACATATGAATAGCAAAACTAAACTATTTCCTGAGTTTGACTGCACAAAGAAATGTTTACTGATTGATGCATTAAGTGTGTATCATGCCTAATAAAAGAGTTGTACGGTGTTCTAAAGAACATCTGGATCTTTATGTGCCAAGGATGTCAACCTGTCATGGACAACTGATGAGGGTAGAGTGTTTTAGTCAGATATTAGAGGACATGATAGAGCACTCAATTAGACCAAAACCATCAGGTCATTTATTGACACTTTGCCTAGGAGGCAGCAGCAAGGTTGTGACACCCACAGCCAACAAGAATATTTGGGCTGTAAGATTGGGGTGAGGAGGAAGAAGAGAAATTTTCAGGTGGCCTTGCTGAGTGGGGACTACACCTTGAGGGTATAGTCAAAGCGCAGAGGACAGAATTCCAACAAAGTTCAAGTATCACAGGCAGGTTTGGAGTACAAGATATTTGCAAAATGGCAAGGAAATACTTTGAAAAACATGTGAATACTTTGAAATAAAGGCTGATTGAGCCACAAATGCAAGAAATAATTTTGCATGGGAAGGGAGAAAAAGCAAGGCTTTTAAGTAGCATCTTATCTCTGTAAACCCAAACTGAGCCTAATCACACAAGTTATCAGAGGAAGTGCAAATAGGAAATCAAAAGACAGTACAACATTGTAAACCTTTGGATTATGTGGTACAAAAGTTAAGGGATGTGGTCGGTCAAGGATGAAGCAAATGCATCTGTTATCACATCTAGACACTTCCATAAAAAATAAAAAAATCCTTGAATTCAGGTCAAAACTCAGAGAACCTGCTAGTCAAAAAAATAAGAGCTGAGTGAGATGTAAAAATAGGAGATGACAAAGGAATCCCATATCCTGAGGGAAAGACAGGTAGTGATGTCCTAACCCAGATGGCTTTCTGGTAAGTAAATGTGAATCCAAATCTAAGGCATATTTGATAAAGTGCTAAATTTGCTTATTTGCCATATCTATATCCTCACTGTTTTTAGCCAAGGGACCTTAATGTATCCCTCTGACCAGGAGGGTGAAGGTGGGGCAGCAAGGAATCTGGCCTTTCTACACCTGGAGTTCAGAATAAGGTTGTCTGGTCAGTGGATATAGTTGTTTTTCATCTTTCCATTTCTCTAGGCCCATCAGGAATATATAAAAACACATTCAAATGACACTGTTACTTTCAGTGAACGATGGGAAGACCAGAAACATGTGATCAGGATTTTTTTTTCCCAATTTGGAATGTGATTAGGAAGAAAGATTGAGAGCAATCCCTGAGTAGTGTGTGCAGACTGTAAGTGAGTTTTGTCCTTTGGGCTTCTAGGCAAGAGTCATATAAAACACAGGATGGAGTAATGGCCAGATGCAATGCAGACAGATTACCATAAATGGAGAAAGAAGACAGATGTATGCTTTTGTCTTTTTTTTCCTCTGTGTGTGTGTATTTGGCTAGCTATACTGGGTGGTTGTGTCTAGGTTCTTGAAAGTGGTATCACCACTTCCAGAATAAAGAAAGAACAGCACCACTGCTGATGGTGCCAGATTTTCCAAGCCATTTATACTCCAGACAGATGCCTCCAGCAAGGTGAAGGAACTGCATTATATTGATATAATGTTAAGTATACTTTTAAATATAATATTACCCTATAGCACAAAGCTATTAGCATGAGAGCAAGCATATTCAGCCATTGAGAGGGTGTCCTTGCCAGCTGGTGGGAAATTACAAGCCTGACTCAGTATCTACTAAGCACTTGTCTTTGATGGATACTATGTACCCCATCATCCTGGGTAAAGAGTTGTAATTATAAATTACTGCCATCGTCCCTCATTCCACAGCTCTTTTCATTTAAACATGGCCTTGGGAAAGTATAAACAGATTTCTTTCCTTCAGAAGGAGGACGCTCACCATGTTTTTGGGACACAAGGGAAAGTTGCTGTGAGAGATTAGGAAACCTATATTAATGCTTATAGTACTTCCAGTGGAACTGAGTGTCTCTTTGATCTGTCCCCTGGGGAGCACTGCCCTCTGAAGTAGCCCCTCCAGCCACGGCAAGGCAGGCTGTGGCCTGAAGTGAAAAATGACCTCTGAGAGAAGGGGGAAGTAGGGAATTCCAAAAGCTGGCAGGGGTCAAAAAGCAAAAGAACAGAGGTGGCTGGGCAGATACAAGAGGTAGCCGCCTGGGGAAGAACGCCTGAAAAAGACAACCAAAAATGCTTGTCATGGGCTCAGATATGTGTGATGTTAAGAAAACATTTAGTGACAGTGGTGTGATGTACCAGCCGAGTCCCACAGAGATGTTCTTGGAGATACAAACCCCAGGTGTTCTGAGAGGCCTCCTTTCACAGGCAGCCTACAATGCTGCTGTTCTTGAGGTGAATGAGGGCAATAATCTCTCTGCCCACTCTATGCTTGCTGTAAGGCTGATGCCCAAATACTGTCACAGAGCATTTGTACGAGCCTGGGTGAGTCTGATTTTCAAACATGCTTATTCACCCACAGCTGAGAATAAAGTGAGAGCAAAGAGCAACTGGAAATTTGGCCATGGCATGTAGTGTGTATATATATACAAAGCTAAAAATAAGTGTCTGCTTTGGGCACAAGAATAACAGAGCATTCCTCTTAGCCAATAGCAGTGTCACAGAGAAAGGTAAAGGCACAGATGAAAAGAGACCATCTGGTGCCTTGATAAATGAAAAAGAAACAAATTAGGCATTGTGCAAAACCACATTTACCCTGGACCATGGTGGGTTGTGGGAAGAGGTCATAAAAGGAGAGGTAACAACAAAGGGCAGCAAATGCTGCTACAAAGCAGCAGATCTACTGCTCCTTTAAAACTAATCTGCTGCCTCATTTCCCAGGCTCCTTGCGTGTCAGGGCTATTTACAGGCTAGAATTTGCAGTGGAGGTCCATGATCCAGTAACCTTAATATTGAACTACGTGACACAGCTCTGGAGTGCCCTGTCTCTGTAATGCTCCTGAAAAGCACTAGATACAAGTGTTGGTCACTGCAGAGTTAAAGCTGCTTTGGCACCTACCCATGATTTTTTCCTAAAGAACCATCTGGATTAGTAAAAGAGGTTGTTCAGACACAAATCATCAGTTTTCTTGCAGATGTTTGCTATTTGCTATTTCTTAGTTCCCTTACTCCCAGTTCCTCCTTTTGCCTTCCACAGCTCTCTCACTTTGTCATTTGTCTCAATTCATTCTGCAGAGATGGTTTTAATTGCAAATATACTAGTGTCTGGGACTCTCAGTATAATTATTTCATTCTAGATTCAGAACACCAAGTTTTAGTGTCTTGGAGGTATATATTTTCTGTCTGAAATGAATGTATAAGATCATCTGTGGACTGTGCTGGGACACATTTCTGTCCTGGATGTACACAGTTAAAAAGGATCAATATCGCAACCTACTTTCCTCTTTGAATTTCATTTCAAAGGCTAAGTGTTTGAGGTCATGGACAGGGTATCTTTCCTTATAACAATAAGGTAATCATTTTGTTATAGAAAAAGAAGATGGAGAAAATGTGCTACACTACTACATTTTTGTAAGTTATGGACAAATATGTCCAAGGAAAAAAAATAAATGCTCAGAGAATTGAGCATTGCTCTTGGAAAAAGGTAAATTATGGGGATCAGAATCTGGGCCTCGATGTTGCTGTAGAAGAGAAATTATGCAAATGAGAGATAAGTCTAATCATCTCCAGGGTATTTTTATAAACCACATCATCCTCCTCCATTCTTCCCCTTTATTTTATCTCAGATAATAGCATTCAGTGCATTTTCTTCTACTTACCTCTTCCTTGGCTCCAGGGGTGGCCTTCCATTTCCCATGCAATTTACATGAAAATTAACCTTTCACATTGGTGCAAATCCATGTGGGTGGAAATAATGTAGTTTGTATATTGACCATCAACTAGAGGCTTTTGAGCAGACTCTGGAAGACATATAATAAAGACTGATTTACTATGCTTTCTGTAATAGTAGTTCCTTTCCTGAAGCTGTTCTGCAAGTTGTTGCCATACTGAGCCAGCATGGGTTTTAATATTTTATGAAATGTTATCCATGCATCTAGAAAATTTTTATCTGAAACAAAAATAATAATCCAAAAAAACATTGGGAAAGCAGGAAAATGTGAAAGAAAACCTAGGGCCTTAATCAGTACCTGTGTGGGAGACAACAATGTCTGCAGCAGGTAGCAGCTTCCTGAGGGACTGCTCTTACCTACTTGGTTTCCTCCTGCGAGTAGTGAGTTTAATGGATAGGGTGCCTCCAGGTAGGCAATCTCAAAACTATCATTTTTATTTTCCTGACAGAAAATTGCATCTCTTTTTCCTAGCAGAAAATGACATTTCCCCTAGAAAATTCTGATGCTTTTGCATAAGTGGTTTTCCTTGTCAGAGTACCTCTCTGAAGCAACATTTCCCACTGGTTTTGACAATGTAGGCAAATTCTTGAGCAAATTCTTCTCCTTTACTCATTTATTTTTAGTTAGCATGCTGCTCTGGCAGCACAGTGTCTCCCTAGGTAGCTTGGGGAACTTTCTTCAGTGCTACCAGATTATTCTGAGGATACGCGAGATGATTTACAGATGCTTCTGGTCTCTTTTGTCTGCTTTGGAGAATTTTCCAATTCAGTAGGAAGAATAAACCCTTTCTCTGCTCAGAGTAATGGATGAAGGTGCTGGAGGTGGGGAGGCTGTAATGGTCTGGCCCTCATTTCTACAGGTGCAACCACCTGTTCCTACTGTTACAAGAACTCAAATAAATAAATCAAAATTATTGTGTTGTAACTGCCTCAGCTTTTCATGCCACAACTACAAAAGCCTTGGATTTGTCTTCATTAGACTGTGGCCAGTCCAGCTAGCAAAGTCTGTCCATGTTCTTTGAAATGCCCTGCCTCTTGTTAACAACTTTCCTCCCTTAAGATGTGGGTATCAGCAGCATTTACCCAGTGCATATAAGACTCCATTTTACTTTGTTATTCTGGACGTTTCAGAGGTAGATATTTCTGGAGATCGTTTTACAGAGAGCTGTTAAGAGAAGATTCCTATTACCTCTTACAGTGCTGCAGCCTTGTGAACACCAGTGGTGCTGAACCACATGCTGGCCGCTGCTCCTTCTCATTCTCTTGGGGACTGTTTCATCCTCTGAGTGGAGGCTGATGGTTGGTCATAATCCTCTCCTGGTAATGTGAGGGAAGCTTTGAAAAAAACCAGTGTGTTCAAAATGGAAAACTACAATGAAACAAATGGTTTACACTACTAAAAATGATGACAATCATAGCTATAGCTAGAATCTTGAATTTTAGTCTCCTCCCAGAGAAGTCCTTAGAATTTTTGTTCTTAAATTCCCAGTCATAAAACACAGCAAAACTGAATGTGGATGTCAGTGAGGAACAGCACCAAGGTCCTGACTTTGATATTATTTACTTTCACAATTGAGTTTATATCAGACACTTGGTATTGCTTAAGTAGATATTTTAAAAATTTTATACTCTTATGCACAGGTTTTGCATTTAAAAGGCCTATGCTCAATGGACCTTAAAATTAATTGAAGAACATCATTCATCTAAATTATTTCAGACAATCTCTTTTGCTACTTACTGTCTTTGATCTTTTGTCAAGAAAGGTTTTTGTGAAGTCTGAATTCATTAATAAGGAAGATCCTCACAACCATCTGTGAACTACTCAGGAGCAAGTATTTCACTGTCCTCTAGAAAATGTTAACTGTGCGATGCTTTGGGGTACACAGGTGTTCCAATGCTGAGACAGACAATCCTATCAGATTGCAGGTGACAGGTGACCCCATTTTCTTTCACTATTTGAATTGCACTTGGATTTCCCCCAGGTTTGGCAGGGAAAGCATCTCTGATAAGGTTCATGAGAAGAATAAACTTCACATGCTAGTATCAGCTGTTCTGCTAGGAGAGAGAGGGAAAAAGGAATTTCCTGCACATGTCCTGAAGCTGGAGCTAGGTAGTGAAAACACAAGCATTATTACGTATGGCCCTGATTACAGTGATGGATGGTACTACACAGAATGTTTTCTTCTGTACTCTAATGGAAATCCAACACAGGCTTCCCTGACCTCTTTCTGCCTAGAAATTGGAAGCCCTCTTTTTCTCCTTGCATAGCACACCTACCCTGTCCAATGAGAGGGGCTGGATGGGCTCTATTAAAAATACTCAGGCCAGTGTCACCTGGTAGATTGTAAAAGGAGAGCTCACAGAAGGGCCTCATGGGTTTTATGCATATTCCTGAATTTCAACTGGAACAGAGCCTTGAGCTAGTGAGGCTGTTCTGTGCTGGGAGTATTGCCATCAGGAATGCTAGGTATTCTGTTTACTACTTGTGGCTGCTATGAAACCAGAGGACAGACCTGCATCATCTAACTTTGTTTTCTGGGGCATTCTTTTAGGAATACAGTCATCCCTTTCTAATCACAGAAAGAGACACTCACAAAGGCTGATTCTGCACCGCTCTCTAATCACTGCCAGTGGCAGCAGCTTAAGGTTACCAGAATCGTAATTAAATTTAAAGTGAACCTGGTCTGAACCTGGTCTGCATCTGAAACAGTGGTGAGGAATGAAGCTGACTTGCCAAGCATCTCCGGGCTGGCAAATGCAAATACAGACTTGATATCTTCCTGTTTCCCAGAAAGCAAAACTTGCTGCATCAAGGACATCGGTTACTGGGAACACATCCACAGTTCTCCTGCAACACTAGGTTTAAATCAAGACACCATTACTGATTCACTAAGACAGCTATACAGTAAGTCTCAGATACCTTTTCTCACCACAGATTTCAGCTTTCTCATAACTTATGTTCTTCAGGAGTTACGAGAACACTACTAAAAGGCAATTTCAGTGGAGAGGGAGCTTTATTTCTAACTGGCCCAGGACTGTGGACATTAAGATGGAGCCATTTTGTGGCACTTCCAATGAAGGCGAGGTAAAATTCACATTTGTGTTGGATTTCCCATAACTGCAACCCAATCAACAGTGTCTGAGAAAAAAGAGTCAGAGAGGGATTAAATCTCAACTTGTTTCAAGATAACAAGAAAGCAGAATCACAGATGAAACCTGGTATTCATGTACCCTGCTATATAGTATGAAGTAGAGTTAAAGATTTTTAGTTTTTAGCAGATCTCAAAGCAGTTTCCTTATATGCATTGAGTAAAGTATGTGTTTAATTGTTATGCTTAACATCGCTTCCACACACTTTTCATTTTCCTTTGACTATTCTGTCACATCTACCTCTGCTGTTGCCATTATGTTCTGTTACAGACTGAAGAGACAAAAGTTTTCTGGTGACTGGAAGGCTGGACGCAGTAATGCAGATGTGCTGTCCTTTGTCAGTAGGGATTGGCTAGTGATGCTGGAAACATATTTGTTGTTGCTGATGTTTTGTCAAAGACCCAAGGTAACTGCAAATATTATTTATAGGAAAGTAATTTATGTTCTTCGGAAGCAGTTTCTTTAGATTCTTAAGATGCATTTCTGCTTTTTGGAAACAGAGATAATTGCCAAAAGTGTCTTCCATCTCTGCAATTAGTTTCTTCTCCTAGGTAAATAAGTTCTTGCACAAGAATGTGGTGCAGCCAAGCTCTGTCATTTAGAAAAATCTGATGCCTGTTGCTGCTAAGATTGTCAGCTGTCCTGTGTCAAGTCAGACTAACTGTATAAATGTTGGTCCTCAAATACAGTTTGATCAGGCAGGTGGACTATTGCTTCAGTTGCTGATGGTGAGGCTTAGGCAGCTCTCTGAGGTGGTGGATGTTTCTATTCAGGTTCCTCTCGCAGAATGTGTGCGCTTCACTGCCTACACTTAGCTCTGTTATCAAATCCAGATGCACCATTTCTGCACACTCAGACCTGCATTCTTTCTGACTCAGGTAGTCTATATCTGATCTCAGGACTTTAACGTACTTCAGCTAAGTTTATAGTAAAGAGAAATGACAAAATCCCAACCAAAAAGACTCTACTTTATCTGTTTGTCTTGTAGTTGGCTTCTAGGGAAGGTTTGCATATGCTCGTAACAAAGCATCCATCAAACTGCCCTAGTTTTCCTTTTACATTACTGAAAGATATACAGACAGCCTGAGGAACCACACATGTCTGTAGCTAAAAGGTTACTGACTTGCAAGTTTTAACATTTATCCAACATACAGATGACTAGATAGCAAGAGATGGCATTTCTCAAGGATCTCAAAGTACAGTTCCACCATTGTATGTAACAACAAATAGAGTCTGAGAGGGGAAAAATCAGATGCCGTGTAAATGAGAGAGGCATAGCTGGCCTCACGCATATACAAACACACAGATAGATACACATACATACATACAACCAAACTTGAATTTTTGATTCAGTTTTCCTTCTCCTAGATCATGAAGGGTATGAAATTTGTCTTGGTCCTGCTGAATACACATATTTTTGTTTATTCCTTCTTTACATGATGCTCATCTTTTAACCCTGTAAATATTTATCTTATAGTTCCTAGTTTATCAGCTGGATTCTCAGAAGAGATAGAGAACTGTTTACTGCATTACTGGGAACTGTTTGCTGCATTATTTCTTGTGATGCTCTTTGAGATTTTAGGAAAATAAATATGTTTGAAGGAACCTGGATACCTCTGAGTGTTCTTGCACAGTCCCATAGATATCAGACTGATTTGTAGAGAAACACTGTGCATTTGAAAATTATCCTCACTAGCAATATTAGACTTTTAAGGATTGCAGAAAATGGGATCAATGAAAGACCTGTTTAGAATGTGCTCCAAAGTCAGAGATTCAAAACTACCAAGGCCTGGAAATTCTGAGAGATGCAAAAATTAGAGGCTTTTATTGCTAGAAAAAAGTGTCACTTATTCTCGTAGCAATCTGTCCTTTTTTATTTGGCAAATATATTCAGTGAAAATAATGTACTGAAGAGAAATATGCTTCTGAGCACAATGCACAATTACAATGATCAGGGAGAACAGAGCTGTTGAGGCTGTGAATAACTTCCTTTGAGTTTCATTTCAAGGTACAAATGACTGTGCAGCCTTTTCTGAGGTCCAGAGGCTGCATGGAAGTTCAACTTTTTTATTCTCCATTGTCATACTGAAAGTTGTCATTGCACAATTGCAATATGACGGGTAATTTTACATATTTGGTGGCATCAGCCCAAAAGCTTGGAATTATGCAACCTTTCAGATTTGGGACAGGAATTCAGATGGGAATTTCTGAAGAAACTCCCCTCTAATCTCATCTTTAATGCCATCTGTCAACCCATTGGCACATGCTTAAGATTAGCTTTAGGCATTCAAATAACTTCAAAGAACATATGTATTTTCACAGGATTAAACATATTAATGAGAGATAAGACAAGTATATTCTGGGTTTTCCTCTTGGAAGTGTGTTCCCAGCATTTGTCCAAGCCTGTTTTAAATGATTGCATGCAATATCTGGGTTCTGCTTTGAGGCTGAAGGTTTGCTGGAGATCCTTTGAGGATCCCGTCTCCCTCCTTTATTCTATGGTCTTTCTGTTAGAAAGCTTTCCTGGTACACAACCCCATCTTCTCTTTTACCAGCCTAATCTTTCCATACCTTTCCTATCTTCATTCCAGAAAGAAGACATTTCTTCTTTCCTGCTTTACATTATCCCAGTATATTTTGGAGTGTCTGCTTTAAATGTCCTTACATCTTTCTAATCCAAGTTGATTGATTCTTTAAAATTTTATCACATGTTTCATGCTTTCCCGTCCTTTGCATTGCTGGACCTTACATCCAGTCCAGTTGTCTTTACAGTTCTGGCTTCCAAAACAATGTCAATAAAATCACCAACCTGGAAAGCTTTCAAGAAATCCATGCCAGAAGTCACCTCTACTGAAGGAGTAAGTACAAGGTTCAGTAAGGTGCTATGGACCTGCTGATTTTTTTTCCATTATTAGCCGGTAATGTCAATTACTGTGAATGAACCGGAGAACACCTACATTTCAAAATAATTTTTTATTCTTATGGAGTCACAGTCTGATTAAACCCTTAGAATTAATTAGTTTACATATAGCTGATGAACCATTTGTTGTCTTGAACTCCTTATTTAAACATACCTACATCACTAGACCTAGGAAGAGAGAAGTCAGATATGGAACAATAGTGAAGGCTATGGGACAGTGAACAATAACTGTTCCCTTTGGGTGGCTCTATTTCTGTATCAGCCAAGTTAGATATATTAGATATATAGTCAAGAATAAACCAGAAAGGAATAGTTGTAAGCTACATGTGAAATCTATTGAGAAGATATGAAGATCCATTTGAAAAGTTTTAGGTCAATTCAGGCTTTAAGAATAAACATTTAAAGACAAAGAGTAGTGTCTGCAAGCAGTGTAACTCATGCATTTTCATTGGGTTAAGTGTAAGTATGGAAATATTCACCAGAGTAGATCTGACCCTCAGTGTTACCTAAAGCATATTCCTTATTCACAGAATGCCCTCTAAAGGACAAATATAATACGTAATCTTATTTGATAATATACATTCATGTCTCAGAAGATGCTGGGGAATTATTAGCCTTCGTCAGACTTCCTTTTGGCTTTAGCAATTAGCAGAAATGAAACTCATTAAGATTAAATTTATCCTTTGGACCGTGCAATATTTTAAGACTTTTTCTATAAACCCATAAAGCAATGAAAGGAGCCAAGCAGTGACTTTTCAAATAATTGTGCAGCGATTTAGCCAGCTCCTGTTGAAGCTGTTCAGACTATGAAAATGACCTATATGAAAATGAAATTTTTGGCCTTTAGAGCTCCTTTGAAAAGTGTGCCCTCTTTCCCCAGCATCTGAAAATTGCATGTGAGGATGGGGAATTGTTGAAGACGGAGAGGGGGAGCAGTGTTTGTGGCATTTTTTAAATTATTGCCAATATATGTTTTAAGTTAGATTGAAAGTATCCTCAACATGAAGAAAATAGAATTCTTTTAGTGTTGGGAAAGTGAAATTGCTGTATAATGCAGTGCTGCAGCCTTTCAGAGGAATAGCAGGGGTCTGTGCCTTATTAACCAAGCTTATTGATGCAGGTAAATGAAATGAAAGTCAGTAAATTGCTGATGAAATGGAGTTCAGCGGATTGTTTAGTCCATTCCATGCTGGATTGGTCTCTACCATACATTACCCTCCTCTCTGCTCAGATCAGTTTTAAATGATGGGACTCCTGACATTTTTCTTGTTACAGTTACAAAAGTAATGGCTTCCTTTTTCTGTTCACTTGACAGGCTAAAACATTTAAGTGGAAAGAACAGTCCTGATGGTAGACCAGTATTTGTCTGAATTGCACACTGAGTTCATTAAAGCAGCAGCCGCCAGTAAGTTTATTAATGTGTAAAGGTACCTGCAGATTGGTCTGGATCCCTGGTGGAAGATGAGCAGAAGTAGCCACTGTGGGAGGAATTCGATGAAGCTGCAGCTTGTCATAATTACAGCACTGGATGTAGCAGGCATAGGAAAAATACTTGTCCTTACTCATCGAGAAATATGTTATTTCTATCACACAGAAGGAAGAAACTTTGAAAAAAAAAAAAAAACAGAACTGAATATTTGTATCAGAAATTATTATCTAAAGTCAACTGAGTCCAGGAAATCCCTATGGAAAAAACCACTGACTACAATAATTTTTATACAGGTGTATACGCTGTAAGATTTTATAGGTTGATTAGGAGAGATCAGAGGTGGAATTTTCTATTCCATAAAAACATCTTGAGTAAGTAATCAAGAGACCTGTTGCTATTGAATACTAACAGATCTTTCAAAAATCTGTTTCAATGGCCAGGCAGGGCAGGGCTGTGGGAGCTGGAGCCTGATCCTGCTGCAGCGTCGCTGGGGCAGGGGTTGATGGCTTGCCAGCTGCCACTCACACCGGGTTGAATGGGGCACATGGGCTGTGCCTACCCTAACTACCACAGCTCTGAAACAGAATGAAGAAGAGTGACAGCAAGGAGATTGTAGAAGCCTATGTTAAAGTAGCGCATCCCTATGGTAACAGATCTATTTATATCCTGGCTTGGTGGAGGACCACAAAATGGGGCCCAGACCCACTGGTAGCTGCATGAAATTAGAAATAAAGGCCTATATGCTTTATTCCTTTGGAGAGTGCTGATGATGTTTAGGATGTGCATTTGTCCTAAGGAAGTGCAACCTCTCACTGACGCACGGGAAGGCATTGGAAGGATGAGGTGGCTGTTGCTTTTTCAGATTAGCTACTACTTGCAGGGCAATCATGAGCTATAAAGTATTTAAAATGCCCCACCTAATTATTATTTCTATGAGTGGTTATCAAAGCCTAAGTAGCACAGGTGACAGGCTTTTAAGCATGAAGTAGTGAGCTACCTAGAGAGAGATGTATTTCCCTCTCTTGGAGTAGGTTTGGAGTATTTTTTCATTTCAATCCAGCTGGCAAAGCCTTGAATGATGTTGAAACATCTGGAGGACTATCTAAATTCTTAAATGATGTGTGAAAGAGCCAAAGGATGAAGAACCTTATTTGAAGAAACCTTTTTTGCAGTTCAAAAGGCTCTGATTTACACAGGCTGGGTACTGGGTCACCAGTACAGGCTGGATTTCATCACAGAGTGAGTTAGAAAGCTCAGCATACTCCACCAGTTATTCCCCAGCTCTTGCGATGCAGCCTGACAGCAGAACCCACCCTGGCCAGACCCATTCCCAGCACCGTGCTTCATCAGCCTTTCCCCTGTGCTGACAAAGGCTCGGTGAGTCAGCATGTTGGAAGCCCAGTTAGTCAAATAAAGCCATTCCTTCTTTTCTGGGTCTGTCTTTTTTGTCTGGGATTCCCAGCACTGGAACCTTTCCCTGCTGGAGATGGGAAGGACAGTGCGAGCAAGCACTGCCTGCCTGTGGGACATGCCAAATCATGTTTGTGCTGAAGACAGCAATCAAAATGCTTAGGAGAATACATCTTCAGCTGCCTCAGCTCAGGGAGAGCCAGGGAGACTATGGTTACTTAGACATTGACACAAAGAAGTCCAGGGAATTTGGGTTAGCATTTTTCTAATTAATCTTTTAATCACATTTTTTTTTTTCAGTTCACAGTAAATCTATTTAAAGTTCCCTGCTGGTTTCAAAGAAGGAAAGAAAAAGGTTTTTAATTAGAGCTGCGCAGTTCATGTACCTAATGAATCAATAGTAATTGAATACAGTGAAAGCTTCTTCAAATCACACCCGTGGAGTATAGTAAATCCTTCCTTTAACAGGTTTAGTTCCATGCCAAGTGATCTTTTAAGAGGATTCTCCATCATATATTGGCCTGAATGTATGTTTTTTTCATGTATTCTCTTGAGTTCATCCAGGTACTATGTGCCTGGATGTCCAGTGGTATTAATTGTAGCTGTCTTTGAAGATGTGGGTATTAGACACGGTCACAGACACACTTGTCGATTAATACACTTCCTAAAATTCTGATATATTCTGTATGTAGTTTTAGGAAGTATTGCTAAATGGATTATCCCTAAATATTACTAAAAAGGGCCTATAAATTTTTACTTATTTTAACTGCCCCTTTAATTTCCCAATGGGCTGATTTTAATGGCCCAAAGTTAAGGCCAAAATATTTTCAATCAACAGGTCAGAAAAAACAAATTCAGGCCATCAGAAGGTGAGGCCTTCCTGAATAAGTGATGCTTTAGCATTATGTCAGTCACGCTTCTTAGGGAACGAAGAGAGGTTGATAAAGGAGCACACTTCTACAGATCAAGAAAACATTGTACAGTACAGAGTTTTTGGAGAAGATCCTTCTCTAAGGAAATCACCCATAGCTGCTCCTTCAAATAAAACCTTTCAGGTATGCATGCAGACCTGGACCTGCAGAACTTGCCCACACAGTTTTTGAGGACATTTTAAGGACATCTGAGGGCATAACCATACCAGGCTCAGGATACAGTAGTTAAATTGATACTGCCTTACTGATGAGGATGACTCCTCAGCCTCACACAAAGGTGCCTTTATAGTGTCTAGCCCATTTTGGTATGGTCGCAGATATAATCTGTATTGGCTTAGCTGTCTTTATCCTACTGTGACTTCATCTGCACTAGCAGTTTGCAGTGATGTACCTGCACGGTTCACAGGGCAGATGTACTAGTCCTGCTCAGTCCCCCTCCTGCGGCAGCACATGTCAGCCAGGTCGGAGGGGACTGTGCAGGAAGAGCTCAGCAGATAATGGAATACCACTTTGATTTCTCCAGTAAATCAGCTTGTTTAAGATTTTCACTGATGCCCACAGGATTTCTGTCTTATGCCAACCAAGGGGTTGTTCTGTCTTGTTATGGGATTTTATGTGGGGTCTTTTTGTTATAGATGAAGATAAACAAACCTTTTTGTTTATCAAAGACACTTTGACTGTGACAGAGGGAAGGAAGTTCACATAAACGCGCATCAAAACCACACTGTCCTTTAGAAATGCGCACCTTAAGGTAATTCATCCACGCTGCAAAGGTTCAGCTCTCATCACAGAGGGTAAAATTCCTTATCTCAGGAAAAGCCAAGCACAACGGCATTTGCCTCAAAAAGACTGCTTTGTAAGACCTAAATCAGAGTATAGGAAAATCTAAGGTTTCATTTTCAAAAAGCTCTCCAGCCTTCATTTTTATGAAGAAAATGCAACCTGAAGGCATGCCAGAAGGCACTAATATGATATATATATATAAAATATATTGCAGTTATATAATACATATGTTTTATATAATTGAATGTATTAAGTGTATTTAATCTCATGATTTTCAGATTAATATCCTCCTTCTCAAGGGTCTCTGTGCTGATTCTGGAGCATTCACAGCTATCAACATTTCTTAAGCTTTCCTTAAGAGAGAAAATAAAGAAGCTACAAAGCAAGTTTTTGGACCAAGTAATTTTAAATCTGAAATTAAAATACAAGCTTTTTTTAGTTAAGCTGTTCCCATAAAAAGTCTGATGTTGTCGCTGTGTTGTGGCTGGCCTGTGTTATGCCCGCCAGAAGTTAGATCCCAGCTTCAATGTCTCTTTAATGATATTTTTTTTCTTCATTTTCAAGAACTCTCTTTCTAGAGCTTATCATCTGCTGTTATGTATTAAAATTTATAAATTTCAGGAGGTTTGTATTAAATTTAAGAAACATTTAAACAATTTACCTATCAGAAGGGTCTTGATAAGGAATCTAGAAACCCTTAATATCTCAATGTGAAAAAGAGGGAGCTTAGCTGTGCTTATTTGAACTTGATTTATTACTGTCAGAAAATGTTGGTGCCTGGAGCACCTGAATGTCCTTCTAAAGGTAAATCCGGGCAAGTGGTGAGGAACAGCCAAGCCATTCAAAAACTTCATTACCTTTCGGACGGTCTTTTCTGACATGATAACCCAAGGCTGTAATGTGTTCTTTAGGCGATACTAATATTCCCAAATTGGATTTTGGCTGGAATGATCCATGCTGGAAGGAGCTGTACCAGAAGGCATTTTACAGGATTCCTTTCTAGTTGTGCAATTTTTTTATCTATTAGAAGTAGGATAAATGTAGGGGGAATTTCTTGCTCCACTGATGAAAAAACTCCCCCTAATTTTAGTTTGTTTGTCCAAGTTGATTTATCTCTCAAAAAATTGGTATAATAGTGTATCAATGAATGTAACAATGCTCACATGCCTCAAAACAACATTGTGGGGTATAACCGGCTATTTAATTTACTTCTGTGCTATGCACAGTGTTTCTGTCAATTCTTAGATTTCATATGTGTGTGTCAAAAATCAGATTGATAGCTAAACATAAAGAGATGCACACAGGGAAAAGCAATTTTAACTTCACATATAAAATGTTGTGTTTTGAGAGACCATTACCACTCAGGGATGAGACCTTGGGGACATTATAGATAGTACCATGAAATGGTCATCTTAGAAGCAGCAGTCTGAAAAGCAAACTAGTGTTCAGAAGTGTTAGGAAAGGAATAAAGGAGAAGATGTCATTATGACAACAAATATATTCATGGTTTGCCCACACCTTGACAGCTGTGTGCAATTCTGGTCCTCCCATCTTAAAAAGTACATCCTTAAAGGGGAATAGGTTCAGAGAATAGGGACAAGGATGATTCAGAGGTATGGAATAGCTTCTGTATGAGGAAAACAAAAGCATGTCTACCAGTTTTAGTTCAGGTCAGGCATCTGGTTTTGAAACAAATCTTCAAATCATCCTCAATTACTGCACTTCAGTTCAAACACAGGACAGTCTTGGAGGACCTGAACTGAATTTCTTTTGGATGAAACAAAACCAGCTCATGTCCTGGAACATGCTTAGTGCAGTTCTGGAACATGCCTAGTGCAATCCAAATGCTAATGGGTATACAATCTTCAGGACCAATTTTATGCTAGTTGGGAAAAAAGCCCCCAGAGAATGATGACTCTGCATCCATAGTTTTGTTTTACAAATGCACTCTGATTACCTACTGTATAACATGGGCATAGCTGACGTGGAATAGGACACTCAACCTGAAAAAAAGATGGTTTATTGGAGATATGAGAGAGGTCAACAATTCTGAGCGGCATGGAGAGGAATGCTAGAGGTCAACTGGTTGTATTTTTCAGATACAGATCCCATAGAATTAGCTATGACATTAATTTGGATCAGGTTCAGAACAAAGAAAAGGAGGTGGTTCTTCATGTGACAAACAGTGGAACTCCTTGGCAAAGGATGTTGTATATGGATGAAGTTCAGGTGGGTTTGAAGACAGACTGGACAAGTACTTGGAAGAGAGATCTACTGACATTTAATAACTGGGTTACCAGTTGTGTCAGGATTGGGAAATCTCGTTGGCTGAAAGTGGTTAGATTACATATGTTCCCTTTTCTTTCTCTTCCCTACATGTCCACTTGTGACCACTGCTGAACATCAGTCAAGGTAGGCCCTTGCTCAGAGCCAGTTTATATTCTTTCTTGTGTTATGTTATGTTCTTATATACCTTTATTTTTAAAGTAGTGTTGTAAAAATGATCTTTGAATAGACAATTAGACTTCAATTTTACCTTTGTGGCTGGTGCTGGTGATTTCCATACTAGAAATATTTCTCAAAAGCCTGTGCGTGTTAAATTAAAGTCTGTTTTTCTAAAGAAGTTTTAAATGAGTCATTTATATGATTTTCAGCATCACAGGCTACCTAGGCTCTAAATGACTGCAACAATAAAGGGTATTCATTTGAAGCAGCCAAAATTTCCTGTTGATATTTTATGTTCATTTCGATTTAAGCTTTATCATTGCAACACTGCATAATTTCATGGGTGTATAGAAAAGCTGGGTGTGTTAAGTGTGCAGTTGGAAAGGAGAAGAGGAGAGATCTGAGGGTGACCTCAAGTCTTAGTCTCAGTGTTTATGTCATTTATGATAAACCCCCATATTTTTTTCTTGTATCTATGAATGCCTGTGTTTCATGAAATAAATCCACCTTTGGGTTGAACTTGATGATTTTTAACAATAAACAGCAACACTATATTTGACATTTATGACACAAAGAAGGCAATGTCTGATTGTGATGGTAGAAGATTTGAAACATTGTCCTTAGAAAGATGGTGTAGTTAGGTGATGCTCTGCCAAAGCTGTAAAAGGCTTATGAAACTCTGAGTCAAATAAAGAGCAGTTGGTTTAGAGTGATGAATTAAAGGTCTGTGTTTTGTTCTAATAGTCAGAAATGGTCAGAAACTCTTTTTTTTTTTTTTTAATTTCACTCAGAGCACAATACTTCCAGCTACACCATGTTCCCAACTGCTCTTCTTGGAGGAAGTGTTGTTTATGGAGGGACAGTTCTTCCCAGTGTTGTACAGCTGTCCTTGCCGTGCTCCTTTGGAGACAGCAGGGAACAGGGTCTCCTGGCTGGCTGGTATGCCCTTGGGTGTGGAGCGTGGTTAGATCACAGCCTGGGGTGGCACAGCTGCAGGGAATACTTTTTATTACAGCTGAATGACTAAACTAACCAATAACAGTAAATATTTAATGTGAGTCAGGCAAGCCTTATGAGTCAACACTTCACAGTATTACAAGATGCATTTTCTTAACGGTTGAGGACCTTGAATTCCTGTAACTGTAGTCTGCTGGTAATTATCTCAGAATATGGGATGGCAAGATGTGACTGTTTAGCTCTGTCCGGGACCAGGTCGTCTGGGTGCTGGGTGATGCTCTGGCTCCCAAATGCTTGTGTGGTTTGAACTGTGCTTAACTGGGGAGCAATGCAACATTAAGACAGAAAAGTTACCCAAAAAGAACATACCTCCATACTAGGCCTCTGGCTTAGTATGCTGAAAAGACTTGCCATTTAAGAGATATCTAATTGTTAAGAGATATGTAATATACTTTTAAAAGATAGAGGGTTTGTAACTTATTTTTAGGTCAATTTAACATATAGTGGGAAAAGCATTTATACAGATATTGGTTATC
This sequence comes from Phalacrocorax aristotelis, assembly GCF_949628215.1. Taxonomy (NCBI): domain Eukaryota; kingdom Metazoa; phylum Chordata; class Aves; order Suliformes; family Phalacrocoracidae; genus Phalacrocorax; species Phalacrocorax aristotelis. The sequence goes on along the minus strand of NC_134277.1, from coordinate 135,798,806 downwards.
AGCACCATGCAGTTGTCAGTTTTAAAACTTGCAGAGGGGAGAGAGACTCATAGAACCTTCTGGAGGTGATTTAGAGAGAGCTGAGCCTCAAGAGGTTGATATATTCCTGCTGTTCAAGTTATCTTTTGATTGTGATAAGAACGACTTCATCACCAGCATCCTGCTTATGTAGCTGTAAATACTTGCTTTGCTCTAGGAAAAATCTGTGCCAAAGTTATTATCAATGCACATGATACCATGCACCAGGTGTTTTCAGTATGAAAAATGTCTTCACAATAGCTCAGTAGGAACATAATTTCAGAGGTTATTTTGTTTGTTCTCATTGTACCTCATGTGTATGCAAGAGGGAGTGCACATGCCCTTTAATGTAGGCAACTAGAAATGAGAAAACTGCTAAAACGCAAGAAACACCATGGTATGGCACCTGTGCAAAAACAAGGGGAAATCAGGATTGGGCAATCTATTCCCCCCAGAAATTTTTAAATTGAGAGATGGTATAAAGTGGAGAAACCTAACCTTTGACTCCTCTTTTGTTCAGAGGTTTGATTTTTATTTCCCTTTCCCTTCTAGTATGACAAAGATTTTCCTTTGATTTTGGAATGTTTCTGTCTCTGAAGGTAGAGGAAAGGGTTAAGGGTCTACCAATATGTCACCAGTTCCTCCTCTCAAAGGCTGGGGTAATGCATGGGAAGGTCTATATGCATGGCATTTTTGTATTTTAATCCTCTCCCATTAAATTCTAATGACCGGTTGCTAAAAAATGTCATGCATTTCCTGCTTGTTTTATGGGGAGCTGTTTTATAAAGCAGCAGCTTGGAAGTGTGCAGGAAGCAGTCATCTCTGGAATTGATTGCATTTCTGATGGAGCACTTTTGTACTGTATCCCTGGAGAAATGCTGCAGGTCATAATGGCTTATGTTCTCCCTGTAGCTGCAGCATAATAATTTACAGAATTAGAGCAAAGATGGAAATCAGATCTGCCATCTTTAAACCTCTTACTAGGCTCTGTTCACTCAGTTTTGGGTTTTTGTGTTTTTTTTATTTTGTTTTTAAAGAAAGCAGATTATTATTAGTGAAGGGGGGTGAAGGGGAGTGAAGTGTACAATACGGTGAAAACCTCTGGCTCTAAAACAGCTGTTGTTTATAAATTGTTTGGGAATATGACCTGCAAGAAACATGTCCAATTTGATCAAGTGATGTGGAAAGGGCAGTTGAACAAAAGCAATACTGCATACATTGGGGTGGCAGTAATGACCATGTCCCTTCTGTCTTTCACATGGATTCATTAGAAATTGGTGTCAGCCATTAAGCTTTGATTTTCAGCACAGATAAGTAATGAAGAAGCAAATAAAGGAAACAAAGGCTGGCCACACTGCAGAGCAGTGTGATGATCTGATTATGCTGAGAGGCTGGCTGCCTCTTTCTTGGCAGGCTGTTCAGTATAAGGGGATGCTTCCCTTTATTTCTGTTTCCATAAATCTGTCCTCAGTCAAATATTGATAAGAAATGTGTGGGTTCTACATGCACCTTCCCTGGAAAATTGCTTTCCTTGGTTCCTGATAGAAATCAACAAGACAGTCCCCTGAGTGAAATCTTCCTGATGTGCCAGATTTTGTGACTGCCTGGGTGTGCAGAAAGCATGCAGAAAAAAGCTTTTGAGGCTTATAAAACACATGGCATTTGCTGTGGCTTCTTTCTTCCCATTTGCAAGTGTGTTGGTCCTGAAGAATATATAAAAATAGTGATGGTTTTTACTCTTTCTGTCTGCAGATGCCTGGAATTTTAGCATGGGACTAAAGACCTGTGCCAAATATTAACAGGCATTGGGCATCAATCATTCTGCTAGTATCAGGCTGTCACAAGCAATGTTTTATGACTGGACTGGTGTTAGCCTGAGCAGATTTCCCATGACACATTTACACAGTAGCTCAGGCCAGTTTTTCTTTAGTACTCTGGTAATTTGGGCGTTTAGTGAGCCACCTTGGCACCAAAATTGCACGTGGGCCAAGAAAATGTACTGCTGTGACCAGCGAAGGGCAAGGATACTTAAAATATACTAGTAAACGTACCTCTGGCTCCCACTATAACTTTAGGAAGGTCACTTACCGTCTCATTATTTCAACTTGCTCATTTAAGAAATGGTGATAATACAATGTCATTAAGTGCAATGGAGGTTAACAAATAAATATTTGGAGGGCATTTGGAGATTTCACATAAAAGGTTTTGCAGTACCAATGGCTGAGAAGGCTGCAAAGTCTTGCTGGAAAAGTCCATAGCGGTCACCCTGACACTGCTTTTGAAAACTCAGAGAGTGAGCAGTGGAGAAGGGGGCCTCAGGCTATGAAAGAATGTGGAGGCAACACCCTCAGTGGCAGAGCTGAGTCCCTTTTCTTCTTCCTTTTTTTTTTTTTTTTTTTTTTTTGTGCTGAGTAACACTTAGCATTGTGGTAAATCCATTGGTTTCAAAGCTGCTTATGTCAGAGAATGTAGCCTGCTCTTTCTCCTGGAATAATAAAAATAAGCATGTGATAGGGATGGAAAAAGGGAATGTGCAGTATTTGACTAATGGAAACTTGATATAATTGATACGATTTTCACTAATGATGTCATTACCTCCTAATCATGTACAATCATCCTTACATTAAGGAGGAAAATCAAAACCAAAATGCAGCTATCTTAAGCTGTGGTTCATCCTTTTTTATAACTGTTCTCCCAAGCCCTAGATTTGTGCAGCAGCTGAAGAAGTACAATGTGAACAGGTAGAAAAACACTTGAGATTTTTAGTATTTACCTATTCAGCAAGGTGATTTGAAAATTCACATACATGATTTATATTATGGCATTCTGTTGCATGTTTTGCTTATTGCAGTGGACACTGGGCTAAGAAGATGACAGCTTGAGAAAAGCTAAGCTTGAAATTCCTGTCAGAGTTGAATGGTAAGGACCTTGTCCTTTTTTCTGGTGCCCCTTTTTGGATGGTTTTAAGTATGTTGAATTTGATAGACATCCATTCTTTCTCTGCCTTTTTTCTATACTGAAAAATAAAGTAATTTCTTGAAGAACTTGTTACCAATTGTCTGTTAATATTTGTATTTGAGAAAGGAATGATATTGGAAAACACAATATTCATGCGTCATTAATTTTGGTCATAAGACAGTCTGAGGTTTTGGTTGCAAAACAATCAGAGAAGCTACCTGATCTTTAGTTTTGAACTTCCTTTTTACTTACCGAATTTTTTTTTAATGTGGTGAACACATAGTCCTGGAGAGTCACATCCCTATTTCAGTGATTTTCCTATTTGCGTCTCTGTGCTATTAGGAAATAAAATTTCATTATGTTCCCTTACATTTGAATGAAGCTGGGCTCTCTTTGCAATGCAGGAAAGAGGAGTTGTCACTATTAATACATCTATTTTCCAGGGGTTAATTAGCCATGTCTTTTATCGTCTTTATAGCAGCAAAATGACAATGTGATGATTGTGAGGACTCTCAGATTGAGTAATAAGACTTTTCTCATGGGGAAACCAAAGAAAAGTGTGGTCTACACAAGTAGGCTTTTGCCCATGGGGGTCAAAGAGGTGACTGCCTTTCCCAGGCTCTTTCCTTTCCTTCTCCCTTTTGGGTGGGGGAAGGACCTTATCTGTAAGTTCAGGCAAGGTGTTAAGAAGGAAGAGTTAGGAGTAGACTGATTAATGCTCCCTTACTTCCAGACAATCTAGTCTTCAGTGGAATGATGAGTGCTTGCTTATTTTTCACCTGCCAGTAACAGATATCTCCCTCTTCCCGCCCCCACCCCCCCAAAGGAATAGCCCTAGATGCAAGTTTCAGCAGAAAGAAGCATCCAGGAGTATGAATGCAATTCTTTTGGCAATTTGTATAATGTAAATCTTCCCACCATTGTTGTAAAAAACCAGCAGTACATTTCCACTTCTTCTCAAGCTACTATCTGTTCCTGAATATATATTTTACGTTAACACTTAATATTTACGATGGGGTCTTTCTCTGTGCATTAAAAAACAGAAGTAGCACACCTTAAGAAATCATAGCATTGGGATAATGCAGTGAGATCTTTGTAAAGAAGGTCACAGAGAGCGAGGGCAAAGTGACATCATGTTTAGTGAAATGCCTCCATAGCAGTCTCATCCCTTTGGATGGTGACTGATTGTATAGCAACATACCCTAACCCTGGTGGAGCCAGTGTGTCTGGTAAGGACTCAAAATTCCTATGAACAGACCAGTCCCTAGCTAGAGAGTCACATACTCAGTGTCCAGGGAAAAGTGTTCATCACAATGCACTGGCCAAAGAAATTTAGGTATTAATAATTATTTTGCAAGCACGGTATCTCCTTGTTCTATATCTCCTATCTTTTTTAAAAAAGCCATTTTTATTTGCATATTAACAAACAGGCAAACCAGTGCCTTACTAGCTAAGATTTTTAAGTACGAGTTAAAAAAATGCTTTAATTTTTTCATCGTTTTTGTCTATCCAGGGTCCATTCTTACCCTTGGGATCTCACGGTGAATTTGTTTTGCTAGATTAATGAGTGGTCCGTCATCAGAAATCTCTTCTCATATGAATATTTGTAGACCACAAGCAAGTTGCCTTGTCTTATGAATAAACTAAAGAAGGCAAGCCTTTGAACTCTTTCAGGATAAGGCACGTTTTCAACAGATTTTTGACAGTACAACTGCTTACTACTGGTATATTACTAGTAGTCATACTTATGTGCTAAACAAAGGAAATATTCCCTCAAATACCTATTTCTATATGCTCATTTCTGCTTACTCTCCTAGTTATGACAGGATACACATACAGCTGGTGTAACTCATTATGTTTTGGGACTCTGAGATCCTCCTTATTGTCACTGCTTTCATGAATTTTTTAGGTAAGGTTCATAAATGTGTGACCCTCCATCTGGCTATATTAAAATGTGATGTTACTAGATACTTTGTGGTCTTCATTTTCTAAAAGATAAACTCTAATGGCCTCTGTCACTCGGTAAGTATGACTGTGGAGAGTAGGTCATACCAGAAGCCTCTCTTCTGAACATATTCTGGCTTAAGTTATTTCATTCCCCTTACCAAAACTCTGTTTGCAATTTTAGGTCTCCTACCCATTCATCTGACACTGGCAGGGTGGTGCTCCTGTATTTTGCTCCAGCTCTGCACCATGCTGGTAGTAGAGTTTCTTATATATCTTCTATCTATCCATCACTTTGCTGAATCAGCTATCACCTATGCCCTCTTATTAAAATCCACTGGAAGGTAGAGGAATAGACTAGAAATTAGCCCATTTCGTGGAAAGGGAAAAAGATTGTACATTGTTGCACTATTCCTGCTGCAAACTTTCTTGCACATTCACCTATTTTCCCTTCCCAATGAGCATTTCTTTTCCCAGTTTCATATGCCTCTACCTCAGCAGCATCAACAAATCAAAGGCTGTAGTTGCACAGCTTAATATAACTCTGAATCCTCTGGACATTTCTGCAATTAAATCTTGAAAAGTAATTTCTGTTAAAATATTTTTCCATACAATATAATGTGTTCCAAAACACATTATTTTTTTAACATGTGCCTAACCATTTTAGTTTAGTGTGAATTTTGGATACATTTTCCTATTGTAAGAAATGTATCCATTAAGCTGCACGTTTATCATTGCTCAGTTTCCTGTTAATGTTTATCCTGCAGTTATCTTCAGCAATAGAACAGTGAAAGGTTGTGTTTATGATTTGGTGTTCATTTATTATTAATCTAAGTTTTGACAGACTCGAAGAGTCCATTGTTTTTTATTGTGGCACATAAATGAGCTAGAGGAACTGATAGATTTTTCGGGTTTGATGGAAATAGTCATATGTATTTTTCTAGAGTACTGTTGTTTTTCTAACTACACTATCTGCAAAAGGAGATAATTGCTGGGATTTTTTTCTGCTATTTTTGATTTAAAAGTATATAATTGTAAGATCAAATAAAATTCTATTTCAAGTTTAAAAAGGAGAGGGAAACACAATAAAAAGCACACCATAAAACATCTGTGTTCTACTGGCATAAGCTGATTAAAAAAAAACAGAAAAAGTCCTGTAATATGCAAGAGAACAGTCAATATATTTTTCATGCTCTCTAACTCTGAGGACTGTAAATCACATAAAAGTGTGGTAGTTTTGGTACATTTATAAATTCCCATATTTTTCTTGCATCAGAATTCTTTTTAAGGAGATTCTATTTCTAATGATTATCCTCAATGTTGTTTTCAAAAAGTAAGTTGTGATCCTAAATTAGAGTCCATCTACCTTTGCTACTCTTGGGGAAATTAAAACAAATGAAAATGCCTGCAATAACAAATGATAACATTTAGCTGTTATTGGGTCTGGGTACTCCAGATCTTGAGTGCTACCAGATACAACTGCTTTATCTACGCTGTGTCCCCCCTCAGTACATTGTCTCTGGTATAAGACCTTCTGTTATTTCAGACTGCTGTTACCCTCCTGCTGTTTAATTCTGAATATGTCTTAGTAAGAAGTATCTTATTCATACAGATAATAACCATTTACCAACTATCCCTGAATACGCGTGGAATCTTTGAGTCTTTAATTAAAGCTGTCATCTGCTCCTATTCCCTTAATCAGACTTACTTGTCCTTAGGTTTGTTTGACCTTTTGAGAAAGCAATGTCAGGTCTGAAAAGCTTTTCGTCTATTTAGTGACTAATATCTAGCAATACAGATAGAAAGAAAATCTATAATTTGACTGGTGGCAAGGCAAGTCAGAGTAGTAAATTTAGATCAATTCATGGTTTACATTCTTGGAAATGGTTTTAGCCTTTAGTGCACTTTAAATTGATGCAAAGCAGTTACTGAAACAAAGATAAGGATTTATCAAACATCTGTTCACAGTTAAATATAGTAGCAGTATTCAGGAAGGTGTGTACCCACGTGACGTTTTGCTAAGCATGTTTACTTTGAAACAGTTGTGGAATCGCTAGTTGAGGTTATCTAAATTAAGAATATTGCAAAATCAAGAGATACCTGTGCAAGTGAGTAGGCAGATAGTAAAAGTAAAATTCTTAGACTTTTGGAGTCCACAGAAGACTGACGGTGATTCCTTTGCCAACAGGAATCCAATAATTCAGTTTTCTTCCCTGTGTATGCCAGCTAAACTAAAACCTGACAAGCAGAAATGTATCCTTTGCTTGATCACACAAGTAAGTTCTGTAGGTGCAAAATACACAGGATGGTTTGTGTCCACCCCTCTGTGAGTGAAGCAGTAAGATTTCCCTCTTCATTCTCTGCGTACCCCCACCAGAGGAAGCCTGCAAAAACACCACTTCTTGTTCTTCCCCAAGGACCAGCATGCTGTGAAAGTTGTAGTGCTCTAATGATAAGGTATAGCCCAATGGAAGTAGGGGGATCAGACTTATAATCAAAGTATTCTTGCAGCAATCAGTAGAAAAGACCCAAGAAAGCAGAAGGGAAAACAGTTCTTTAAACCTTTCCTAAGCTTTCTTATTTAGTCACAGGCAGGTGGGCGAGCAGGCATGAGCGCACAGATATATGCCCCCCACAGCCCCTCTCATAGCATGTGCACACACTTTTGCTCCCAGTCTAAGTTCAACCTGGAATTTAAAATGGGAAGACCACCTTGCGCTGTGGGAAGAGTGTCTGTATGCCGTCGCTGCCAGCGATGGCAGGAGAGAGGAGGACACTGGAATTTGAAACACAGGGAAGTGCATCCTAATGGCTATTCTCATAATCCTAACAATGTTAGCCTGTCTCCATAACAGCATTTGATTATGGGGGAGCCCAAGATCACCCCATGCATGATCACAGCCTTCTTAGCCTGCAAATAAAGCGGTGAAGACAACAGAACGTTAAAAGCCTAATTCTTTTCCTAGATCAGTTTTGAGCAGCGAACAACTATCAAGAGCATATTACTCTGTGGTGATAAGGAATTGGCTTTCATGTTCATTGTTATAATTCTGAAGGTTAAATTTGGTCCCTGTGTTAGAAGCACTGAAGCAAGTCTTCAGCCTGGACTAGGGTACTTTGTTACTATTTTAGATTCCTCAAGAAATCCTATCTGAGTCCCAGCCACCGAGGAGGCAAAGGTTTCATTGCAGGACTGACCATGTCTGCCATCCTCTTTTTGTTGTCCCGGATACTTAGATGACCTTAGATGCTTAAGATTAGGCCACTGAATTTCACCCTGGGACTGAAGTCACCCTCTCTTTACTGCCACTGTATGACACTGTTTTATGGGCACCAGTAGACAAATTATGATATAAGGTTTGACAGTTTTTCCTGCCTCTATAGTCATGTTTGTCAGGAGAAATCCATCACCACTGTGAAGGTGATTTAATAGGATCCATATGAGAACATATGCAGGTAGGTAGATGCCACTTGTAGATGGTAAATTATGAATAATTTATCTTAACTCTATATGCTATAACACTATTAGCTCATATTCTGACAGATTCACATCATGTCTGATAAGTCAGTCACTTTATTCTTTGGAAATCACAGTGTTAATAGTAAACAACTAAACAGAGATTGCACATGTGATTGTACACGCCCCACATGTCTGTTAGCATCTTCATTAACTTCCACTCTAGAAAGCAATGATTTGACAGGCTGTAGAACATCACTTTTTTTCCCCTCTGGAACAACAAGAATGCAGTTTGAGTGTGCTCTTCAGTGTATTGGGTTACATCTTTGACATGACTCAGCCTGACTTGACCACGAGATAGTTGACTTACTGTTGCATGTCTGCATTGAGACTTCACAATAATTAGATCACTAAACTTATAAAACACAGGTCGCTTATTTCAAGACAAACAGAACATGAGACTGCATGGCATCTGTAATACCAAAACGATTCACTAGATGCACATCTGTGCTCCTAAAGTTTACAAACTTTATAAATCTACCATCCGACACATCCAGGAAATGCTTATGTATGCAATGTGGAGGAGATCAATACCTTGTTGGTAGGAGATTGCCTTTCCGTTAGTCCGGGAGATCAGCGTATTCAGAATAAAGGGGGCAGGGCTCACTGTTGATGTTTTATGACCAAATTGCCTCATTTGTTTTTTTTTTCTGGTAGTGTCAGGTGTTTCTGTTTTACATTTTGTTTGGTATGCACTTTAAGCAGAACATCCTAAACAAAATGTAATAGTGGTCTGATTTCCTGCCTGCATAGATTTCCTCTCTGTCTGTTAAGAAACCAAAGCAGAAAATTCCATTTTAGTAGATTTGTACTGAATCTGCAAGTGCCTTATAGGGAATCAAATAGATGTTTCCTGAAAAAAATGAGGCCACTAGACAACTTTGATACATTTTAACATACGAAACTATGAAATTTGACAGTCTGTGTGTGTAGTGAAGACAACCAGCAGTAAGGGTTAGAGATAGCAGAACTAGCGTTACTAATACATTGCTGGATTTAGCCAGGAGATTTAGGTTACAGGGGTCTGCCCTTGTCTGATATGTGATACAGAGTAAGGTGTTATCCTCTCTGTGCTTCTGTTTGCCAGTCTTTAATGTAAGCATAAAGCTGCTGACTTCCTTAGTGGGGAGAGCGAGTGAGCGAGTGAGGGAGAGAGGGAGGGATGGATTTTTACTCCTCAGGGGTATCACTCTGCTGACGCATACAAAGGTATTATAGACCTGTAAGGGGAGGGCAGAAAGGGGCATTGTTTGGTAGAAGTAATGATGTTATTTATGTCAAGATGAAAGCCAAAATTGTAGAGTAGGGACGCAAGGTGGGATGCTCTGAAAAGGTGATGCTGCAGAACTAAGTTGACCAGAATTAGATTTTTCTCTTTGCAGATTATTTCCTTGCTTGACAAATGGCCACAGCAGACAGTTTATCAAAAGCAAGATCAAGAAGGGACTTGATTGCAATGTCTAAATGTTCTCCTGCATCAAAAATATCCAAGAAGAAGAAGAACCGGTGGCTGGAAGTCAAAACCTCAGAAACTAAAATGAAAAATAGCATGCACATTCAAATTGAACATGGACGGCTATTGGGAAGATATGCTTTTGCTAAAGTCAAATTATTGCACTTAGAAAGGGTATAACTGAACAAAAATCTTTGGCCCCTGGTGGAAAGATGCTTTAATGATTTCTTTGGCTTTAATATGGGAAGCTATGGCAACACATGACTGCAGTAATAAGGCTCTTTCCCTTCATTAAATGTAGTAGCTGATATTGAAGAATCTTCCACCGTCCTCTTCCCCTGAAAGTCTCGGCACAGAAATTTATCTCCAGAAGCAAGGCAGGTTGCCAGGTGTTGAGCTGAATGAATGGCTTCTTACTCATTGCAAGTGAAGATGGCTGTAATCAGCCGACAGAAAAAAAGCCTTTCAATATGGTAGTGATCAAAGGCAGAGCTGAGGTTATTTGTGCACCTTACTTCTTTAAAATGTCATAATTTTCAATGGTCTAAAACAATATTGATATAGCCCAATTCCTCAACATTTTTTAAGAAATTAAAAATAAGAATCTGCTTTTTCTTCTGGATATGTTTGGTTTTGATTTTGGTTTTGGTTTTTTCATTCTTTTTTTTTTTTTAACTGAATTCACAGTAATGAATGCTTTTCTTTAGTTTCAGGTTTATGATTAATGTGCACACAGCACAAAATACAGAGTAGACAGCATGCAGTAGATAAAATCACTCTCTGAAAGACTTTCAGTGTAAAAAGATGACGTACATATCAATCATTTTATGTTTTCATATATTTGAGTTCTGGTTAATAAGATGCATTGCACTAGCTGCAAGAACATTTCCTGTAACCTTATACTAAAAAATAATGAGTTTAGATTTGTGCATGTATAATTGCATGAGCTTATAGGTGAAAGGCATCCTACTACAAAGCCAGATACATCCAAAATTTGTGCCAAGATCCCTAGATTCTGCATCACTGCTGGGAATTTGGGCTTTTTTGCAGGAGCTTCAGATAAGTTTAAATTAAGATTAGGATTTGAATCTGGACATGTAATCTTCTCTTACTACTGCTATATTATTTTGTGGTGTTCCCACACTTTCTGATGATCATTTCCTAGGTTCGGAGTTTCAGAGTCAGCAGCCCTTTAAGATAAATGATGTTGCTGAGATCTGTGTACTATTGTTTTAGTCTGCTTGCTAGTGCAGGAAGACATGAGTGTTGCACTTGATATTCAGCTCACATTCTCAGGCTTTTGCTTGCACCACAAAGGCTTCACTAGAGCTGCTTTTGTGCGTGATGAAAGATGAGTACCTGGAACATATTTTGCAGCAAGGGATAAACTGCAAAGTCACCAAATCATGTAGCGTACAGGACCCTGCCTGTAGGAACACATCTGTCTCTGTGAGTTCACATGGATACTTAAGTACCCATGTGGATGTAATGAATGCAAATGAATTAACTGTGCATAATTATATGCTTACTAACACAGAGGGAAGCAAGTTAAAATTTCATTTGTCATGCTGAACCACATATATTTGCAATCCAAAGGAGCAAGGCTGGGTGGGCTTTTTTTGTTTATTCTAGCAAGTGGGTGACTTCTTTTTTTAAAAAAAAAAAATTTTTTTTTTTGTAAATCATATCATCATTCACCCTGTAATGAGTCAGACAGATCTTTGTGCATGGGCAGGTACATTTTCAGAATGTTTTTACTCATTGGCAATTTATGTCTTGAATAATGGATGTCAAATAAACTTGATGTCATCAATTACAGGGTCATCTGCATCTGGCTAGGGATTTTGTTTCAGTTATATACTGTCGCTACAGAAACACAGATAACAAAATGCAAAGGAAAATGATGATTCAGTATTCTCTTACAAACCGTACTTTCCCTCAGTTGAATGTGAAGGCCGTGAATCCCTGTGCCTGAGAGCACAATTGGAATCATTAATTATGAGCATGAGGCAGAAGGTTTCATCTTCATTTAAAATTTGCCTTGGGGTAACAGGGCAGTATCAAACACTTGTCCCTGGCTTCTGGGCATCTTTAATTACCTGCCTCCAAGTTTCTAACCACTGGGGCTCCATCTCTGTTTCCATGACAACGTCCCTGCTCTCAGAATCCTGCACCTTTCTGTCCACACTCCAGTCACTTGGAAACCCATCCGGGTGGTATAAACAATATGTAAATAATACGGACTTATAGAAAGGTGAATGCAGAAAGGGCGTTCATTTTCTCCCTTCCCCTGGTGGATCCTGGGAGGCGAATGGCTGTGGGGAAGCCTGCTCGTGCACGAAAACCTGAATGGTTGGCTTGGGTGTCTTCCTGGATGATAAAACCTTCTCTCCGTGACTTGTTAAATCCATCAGGTTTCTAGTGAAGTGTTGAATGGGGAGACAGGAAAAAAATAAAAAGGCAGTGGAAGGTGGGGGAGGGAGTAAAGAGGCTGGGGAAGCGCCTGTCTGGCTGCTGTCAGCTGAGACCAGCCTGAGCACCTGAGGCTCTTGGCTCCCTGCTGTGTGGCTCTCATGTCTGCCTGGGGCTGAGCTGGGTGAGGATGCTGTGGGAGGAGAGCGCCCAGGGCCACAGTCCCAATGGGGTGTTCAGGACCCCTTGTGCAATCTGCTGTCCCCGAATGGTTCCTCCCAGCTTCTCCAGACTGGAGTACAAGTCTGGATTTGGGTCTTTCTGCCCCCAGGGCTGTGCTGTTAAGACTTGTGGGTCATAATGTATGAAGAGAATGGCAAACAGTATGAAAGATCACTTTCTTTTCTGCTGCCTGTTGTTGCACCTGAATATGCCGGCCCTTTCCCATTGTGCCAGTCTGACTGCCTTAGCCAGCCACAACACACATGGGGTTTCTCCATTCTCAGTGGTTTAAAGAGATTCCTTACATCCAGGAATTCCTGTGCGTATAATTGCAGTTACACTGCAAAATTTGCGCTGTGATTTTAGGGACCCCTTAGAAACAGGTGTGATAGGAGTAAGACTCATCTGTCGTCACTCCTGTTACAAACCCTGCAAAACAGGAGCTGTTCGCAAGTGTCGTCTTGCACCCTGTCACCCAAAGTGTTGCTGTGTGCCATTTTGTTGCCAGTGCAGGAATGACTTATATTTATGTATTAGTAATGGACTTAGCACAGGATGTCATTTATTGGTAGAGTATGCTAGAAAGTAAACCAACAGATTTATGGATATTCAGCTGACCATTAAAGAGCATGCTAAATCTTACAGAAGATGACTTTAGGAAGAAGAGGGCAGCAAACAGACTATTGACCCATTGGCAGTCATGTTTATTACTCACTGCAATAAGGATTGTCTGTGTCTTCCAGCTAGAGATGAAGGCCATCTGGGCTGAGGGCAAGTTTGCAGACTAATACAAAGAAAGATCTAGGTAAGTGGAAATACATGTGTAGAACTTAGTATTTACTGTCTTTTTTTTTTTTCTTGCTTTTTATCTTGATGTACAGCAAAAAACCAGTTTGTTTTTAGGAACCTATTTTGGGGTAGTTTTGTTGCTCTCAGTTGTTAAGTTCTTTAGGCTTCCAAACTTAATTTCTTTAATTAAAATAGAGGGAAGATTAGGGGCAGAACCACAAACATTTGGTTTTGAAGGGGTAATGCTGCATGGGTTTGCCAGGCTGAAAGCAGGAAGACAAGAAGTCTTTCACCTGACAGCTGTGGGGGAAGGGCAAAAAATCATCTCTTATAGAGCTGGATCTGTAACACTGAGCATATGTAAAGCAAAAAAGAACTGAACCCTAAAAAAAAATACCGTTTAAGTAAGGATCATCTCGTATACAGTGGATGCATCATGAAAATTTTGAGGTTCCCATCTGATTATGGCTGTCATGGGTTTCCTCTTAGTGATTCCAGGACTGTCATTTGCTAAAGTTGTTCCTCTGTTAATATCTGTAGCTCCTGGCAGCAAATTAGACAGACAGACACATACACACACAAAAACAAACATACAACTTTTTCAGGCAACTCAAAGAAAAGTGATGAGAGAAAATCTGCCACTTCCCATTTATTTTATAGTTATGTACATAATACTACTATAAACGACCAAAACCATGTAATTAATAATTTCTGCATACTCGTGCTTTTTTAATATATACAGTGGCACTTTAATCCTTGCCTGAGTTTCTTGCATCCAGCCATTTACTATTTATTAATTCAGAGTTTTAGGAAACACTGTGTGAAGAAGAACAAAGAGCAGCTGAGGAAGGGGCTGTTGTTGAGTTGTCAGGGTCATTTACAGGGTCACTAGAACAAAAGACTCAGATTCCTCCTGCAAAAGGATGGGGACCTGTATGTGTAGGTGTGAAACACTGAAGCCCTGGCTCTGTATGCCCCTGGACTTTATGTCTCCTTACCAGTTTTGCAAAATTCTCTTGCGGGAGCTGAAGCAATAACCTGCTTCTAACACTGAATCTAAGTATTTAAAAAATAAATAAAGGCTTCTAAAGGCTACTCTTCTAAAACTATATTTAGGTGCCTGAACAAGTGACCTGATTTCTGAAGCACTGAAGTCAAACTCTGAATTAAGGCTTTTGCTGACATTTGTGGGAATTGTTATGTGTAAGAACTTCAGAAAATCAGGTCATTCATACTGCAATTCTGAATTTGGAGTAGGAGTCTGATTCTGTGCTCTTACTTTTTGAAATCTCAGTGTGCTGGTAGTCTATGCTCAGGTGTGACTTTGTTTGGAGATTGGATACAAGTTTAAAAAGTAGCTTGTGGAAAGCTGACACCCGCACCCCCCAGCCCCATCAACACTGTCTTTGGTATCTTTTTAAGGGAAAGAGACCTTAGAAGTACAATTTAAATGTGATAATAGGAGGTTAGGTTACATGTTGGCTAAGGGAAAGAAACAGGACACCTCACAGTCAGCCCACTTCTCTGCCTAGCTGAGGTACAGGCCTTAGGATTTTATATCCCCTTTTCTTTTGGGGCTTCCTCCTGTGTTTGCCATCTCCAGTGTTACTTTACACAGGGCAAAAGCAGAGACATCTTGTATGCCAGTGAAGCCCTGTGAGAATTTAATTTACTTCAGGCAACATGAAAACCACTCCAGTATCAGCATCCTGGCTGTGATATGTCACTGTCCCACCAGGGACAAATGCCACTCTGATGGCTTCCTCACCTAACAGTCTGCAGCTGTCCTGCCGTAGCTCAGGATTGTGGCTTCAGTCACAAATCTGCCTCGAGCCTCCTGCCTGCCAGTCCTACCTACCGCCTTGCTTTACCTGGGACTGCCTGCTGGATCTGCACTCAGATCTTCTTCACTGCAACCTCAGGCTCTAAACATGAGGGCAGTGGGTCCATGACCTGGTCACACTAGTGGTAGATATCATCTCTGATGTATATGACCACTGGGTATTTGTTCAGAAGGGATGTATCAGATAGGCATGTAAGGCAGGAAAACAGAGAGTGAGGTTACTATAGAAAAATTCAATGCTTTTCCTTGGTTTTGATTTAGTACTTTTATACCACCTTGGTTTTGGCGAGAAGGCTGTGAAGAGCTATTTGCAACAGGAGTTACTGCAGCTTAGCATGTCAGCTCTCTGTTTATGTACATCTGTCAAGGCAAATGCGACTGTGGTTTAAAACTAATGGATTTTACTTAACAAGTACTACGCTTAAGGTTCAATTACCAAGGTTCATCCTATGAAATAAGAAAACAATTTAGTCCATTTTTTCTCCTTAGTACTCAGTATCATTATATTCTCTGCCTGCTTATCTATTGCTGACACATGGCAGTTTAAGCCAAGAAACTTCCCTAACTAATGATGTGAGTTGCAAGTGTTTGTAATAACAGAGAGCAGGAATTCAGATGTTGTAACAACTCATATCCCCTGTGGGTTAATGTGGCCAGGGGACATTAACAGATATCCACTGGAGGGCCGTGTGTGCATTCAGGCATAGGTTACTGTCTTTCCTATCTTTCCTATCTTTATCAGTTAATATGAACTTGACAGTATTCATCAAACTTATTAACTTTCTCACCTCTTTTATCATCTTATTTATTTGGGTTGTAAGTGCTTTGGCCCATGGAAAGAGTCTTGTCTTCAATTAATGCTGTTTGCACAGGCCTCAGCTGCATCTTTAGGTAACATTGCCATATGATATTATAAAGTGATGATTACCAGTGACTAATGGGATAATTCCTGTTCCATATAAGTAGCTCTGTAAAACTGTATGCGCTGCCATACAGAAAATGGCTAAAGCCTGGTCATGTTCTGGTAAAGAGTGCACCTGAACTTCAGTTGCGACTTAGTATGGCCCTGCTTTAGAGATATACAGGAATTTAGCAGGGCACAAGGAAGTTTATCCTAGAAACCCCAATTAATCCTTCTGCCTGGAGCCCACTGAGACCCCTCCAGTTTTTTCAAGGGTGCATGGTAGTCTGTCAGTGACTGCAGTGGGAGCTAGTCACCACTCTTCAGCTTCAAAGGAATACCTGAAACAGCTGAAATGTGAGAATGCCATGTAAAACTCTGCTTTGAGATCTTCCTAAGTTATCAAACAACTATCTTCACTACTGTGAGTGCTGTAATTCTTGATTGTGTTGCCATCCCTAGTAAACATTTTAGTGGTGGTATTAACTTTGTATGTCATCCTTATTTTCTCCATTGCAGACTGCTAGCCATGGTGAGAGAGAACTACTTCACCTTTAGCGATGGTGCACTGGTCAAATACCATGCACATATGTATTGAATAGTGAAATAAAAATAATCAAAGTGGACAGTATTAATGTCTTCAATGCTTTAACGATGTCTTTGTTAAAGTTGACAAGCCTGGGCAGGACATATTGCAACATGCAGTCTGATCACATTTGGAGAGCTGGTGCTTGTGTTTCTCTTCTGACTCTCCCCTCATTCCATGGGAGGTGAGCAGCTGATGCGAACACTTGGAGGCCTGGATCCAAATGCATGTATTTATGAGAGGCTATTCTTCTGGTTGCCCATCCCGTCCAAGACGGTGATTATAGAATTAATTTTGGATACTGAAACACAATGGTCTTGTAAAAAGGTGCATATAATTTAAGTATTGAATAGAATAGGTGCTCTAGCTAGCATGTTACGTGAGGTAGAATTTACATGTGGTTGATATGTATGAAAATAATCTCTATAAACAGAAAAAAAAAAGAAAGAAAAGGTTTTGTCTTATCTAGTAAGCTGAACAGGGTATGTTCTCTAGGGTATGATACCTCAGGGCAAGTACCATAGCGGAGTTTATATCCACATTACTAAAATTTCAGGAAATTGTTAGGAAAACCTATCTTGAGACTCTCACCTCTGTCTTCTTTTAGATATATTTCTTCCATTAATTAATAGATAATGCTTTTTCATTTGAGTCTCTGTTTCCTGTGAGCAACTGTAGTTAGCTAAGTCCTTCTTTGAAGAGGAGGATGGATTTTCTATGTATTTTCTTACATTAGGAACAGAAAAAAAACCAAACCCTCTCCTGGCATCAAGAAGCCTATATTTTCATGAATTGTAATCACTAAGTTTCTCTTATGTTTAAGTACACTACTTCTTCCTCCCACCCATTTTTTTACTATCAAATGCAATGAAGAAAATAATCCTGGAAAAAAGTCAGTCCTGTCACTGTTATGTACTTATAAATTCTTTGAAATTAAAGGTGTCTTTGTACTTAGCCCAAGAATAGGAGTGTAATTTCATTCCAGTGGACTAATTACAGCATTTTTTCATAATTATTTTCTCTTGTAAATGACATTCACTTTTATGGCTGATGGACAAGGATGTTCAAAAATGTTATATCGAAGTTGTGTTTTAATGGATTAGTTTGCTTTCAACAAAGAAAATATTTTGGTGGGAAAGTTCTGAGTTTTCCCAAATATTTTTAGCACATATAATTTGAAAACAGCAACAAAACCCATTAATATTTCCAATCACAGATGTGTCATTTTTCTTTCTCCTAGGCAATGTTAAATTGGTTGTTTGACAGCCCCATTATCCTCCATAGCTTGGGTTCTCAAGTTGACTTGTCCCTTACTGCAATTCTGTGGTTTATTTTTTTTCCTAATAATAAACTACAGAATTTCAATAAGAGGAAAAATAATTTTGCATCTGAGAGATATTCTCTAGTTGTGGAATCACTCTTAGAAATAAAAGTAGGTAAATTTAGTTCCATAATTTTTATAATCAAGAGAGTCTGTGGCAACCTCTCTGCATGCTCTTTTCAGTTTTCAGTGAAGAATTTACATGTTTTGTTTAAGGATAAAATGTTTTGGTTTTGAATTTTTTGCAAAGTTGCTGTGTTCTGTGGGATGTGCATGGAAGAACATGTTCTCTCTACCTGGCATGTAATTTCTATTTGGAGCCATATATACATATATACATATACATCAGTGAAATAAAAGCAGAACTATAGTTTTACATCATAACTATCAGCAGGAAAAACACAAAACATAGTTCAAAGATCCCAGTGGAAGAGCAGGAAATCAAAGTATCAAGGTTGTTTCCATTTCTGTTTTCAGCCTAGCTAGCACAACTGGGTATGTCATATTTTGTACCTAAAATTGCCTTTCACCACTACATATACCTGCACAAATATAGACTAATATAAATATATATAGGTATGCAGACACATATATATGTGTACAATGGATGTGCCTGAGTATTCAACAGTTTAATATGGAAAAAACTACTTCTGGGATAATGGAAGCAATTCACTTAAATCTTAAGCTTCAAGTCATTGACTCCTCAATTTTTTCATTCTTAGATTTTATTATCATCATAGGCTGTAGATGGAGAAAAGATAAAGAGAGTCTACACTTTTCTGCAGTGAATCACCTTTCGGTGTATTGTGGACTGTTCATTGCTGGAATTTTAAGAAAAACCTTATAAAATGTAAGAGAACCTCCTAAAATCCATATTATCCTGTCTGCTTTCTGTATAATTCAGCACTATCCATATTAGAACTTTCACACAATTCTTCCTAGACTTACACTACATGCTTATGACACCAAGTGATTTTTTATGGTGTACTTTGATAAGCAAAAAAAGGGAAGGTTGAATTTCAGCTACTGCAATGTGCAAGGACCCACATTTCCACCTGCTCAAGAATAGGCATGCTTTTGTAGGTTGTCTTTGGGTCCATTTTAAAACTATTTTTCTTATGACTTGAACTGGAATTTGGGGATGAAATTATCATAGAATTGTAGAATCATAGATTCATTAAGGTTGGAAGAGACCTCTAGGATCATCAAGTCCAACCATCAACCCAACACCACGAGGCCTTCTACACCATGCCCTGAAGTGCCACGTCTCCATGTTTTTTGAACACCTCCGGGGATGGTGACTCCACCACCTCCCTGGGCAGCCTGTTTCAATGCCTGACCACTCTTTCAGTAAAGAAATTTTTCCTAATATCCAATCTAAACTTCCCCTGATGCAACCTGAGGCTATTTTTTCTCATCCTATCGCTTGTTACTTGGAAGAAGAGACCAACACCCACCTTGCTACAACCTCCTTTCAGGTAGTTGTAGAGAGCAATAAGGTCTGCCCTCAGCCTCCTCTTCTCCAGACTAACCAACCCCGGTTCCCTCAGCCACTCCTCACAAGACCTTCTCTCCAGCCCCTTCACCAGCTTCATTACAAACTTTCTAATTTTTGTCCAAAGCTGTGAAGAAAACAAAATATTTTTGTTCATATGACTTAAAAAATTTAATGAGAGAAAATTTTATGTCTTGAAAAACTTGTCTAAGTGGAAAAGATGGTGTTTGAAACTAAGTAAAAGACATTTTTATTTACTTCTAAATGTAAGATTTTTTTTAATAGCTATGGTTGAGCTATTTTGACTCTTCCTTGAAAAACAAGTTCAGACACGGATAAATCCCTGACAAAACCAGAAAACTTGGGCTAAACTGAAAATGAAACTATAAAATAACTTAATTCAGGCCTTATATTACCATGAGGTTTACCCAAAGGCTGACTCTTGGTTTAGAAATTTTTGCTTTGGCTTGATTTGAGAATGAAATGTTTGTATAATTTTACTTGCAGTATTGTTTTAACCTGAACAATGCAATCTCTAGGTCAACTGTGTTCCCATAGACAGGAGGATGAGAGCTCAAGGATTTTTAAAATTACTGTTATTATTATTCACAAAAAAGGTGTCATCAAATGCCTCAATCATTCACAAATTCATATTGAATTCAGATACAAGTGCCCACATAAGAAGGAAAAAAAGACTTTTCGATTTTTAAAATACTTTGTGTTTAGAAAAAAGAGATAGTTTTAAAAGGCTAAACAGATTTAAATACAAGTGCAATGAAACATTTAATTTCTATTGCAGTAAAATATTGCGGTCTGCCCATCCTTCAACTTAAAAAAAAAATGTTCCCGGGCAAAGGGAAGCTTTTTATTTTTTCATTCTTAGGAACAGAAATACTTTTTTTCCCCAGATTGTCAGTGAGAAAAAACCAATTTTTTTCAGCAGACTTGAATATTAACTGTAGAGCTAAAATTATGAAAATGGAATTTATTAATGTAGATGAATGTGTAGTTACTAATGTAGGGGAATGTGTAATTTAAATTAATATTTCTGATGATTTAAAAAAATATTTAAAACTTTCCATTAGTGGAATCAAAATAAAACCAGGTTCTTTTTAGCAAAATATATTTGTCAAGAAATATAAGTGAACTTTATTCTGAGCTGTGAAGGTAGAAGAATGTTTTTAACCTTTTCTAACCTTTGCATCTTACGCTGCTTCTGCTCCTAGGCCTGCTGGCACGGAAGAGGACCCTGTCTGGAGCGTGGCTCTGCACTCCAGGTGCAGCACTCCCACCACATCGATCCTTCTGCAGGGTGCTGTGGCAGACAAGTGTGGCTTCTTTGCTCTTAGTTGGGTTTCCTTCAGTTTTAGTGGCCGTCTGATTTCTTTCTTGCTCCAAGAGGGGCCTCTCTGCAGGAGGGCCTATAACATCTTTGTGGAAAAGGTTATCTTCCTTTTATGATAAGTCCTTTTTGATCTTTTCTCAGGCGTGCAGCTGAGTGGCAGTTAAATGACATTCTCTTCATGTGGCAAGTTCAGATATTTGCAGGTATAAGGCTGCTTGGTCACAGTCACCATCCATAGCTGACCAGTCACGAATTTCTCTAAGCTGGGAACTGAAGAGATTATTTCCAATGACTTGAGTTAAAGACTTTCCACACCTGGTTATAGACTTATTAATGTTTTGTTATTTTTCAGTCTTCTTTTTGGAACTAATGTTGCTCTTTGATGTTTGCTTTAATCTTCCAGTATAAACAATCACAGTGAAATCTCATAAACCAAACCCCAGAACAGCTAGTATGACATTTGTTCCTCTTAGATAAGGACAACATGAATGCATTTGGCTTATTTACATTTGTATAATGTTAAACTTCTAAGAGATAATTAAACTGCTGTGTTTCATTTGTTTCAGTTAAAAACACAAACCAAGGATATTTATCCAAAATTTAAAATACCTTACTCCTGCTTGTGGAACATTTGGTTGTAGCTGTGTTGTGTGTTGCTTAATCAGATTGGATCCAAAGACTGAAAAAATATCTTCTTTTTAAGAACTGGAAAGGACTCCACCTCATTCTGGTTTTAGCACACTTCCCATTTTTCCTCTGGGCTAGTTATCTCAGTAAATGAGCACATAGTTCAAGTTATAGTTTCAAGAAAAATGTTTGAAATATTTCTTAGAGCTCAGACTTAGAGCCCTAAAAATTCCTATCTTGGGTCTTGCGGTGGAAACACAGATTGCCAAGCTGCCCAGTAAAAATAAATCTGCGCCCTTAATTCTCATTCATTATTAATCCAAATGTCTGTCTTTCTTCCACTGTCAATAGCAGACTTCCACAAAACAATTCTGCTTCTTTTTTTGGTGTCCTGGTATTTTATCTTCATTTTGCTGAGTTTCACTTGGATTTCTAAAACATAAGTCGAGGATAAATACTGGAAGTGGAGCCTTCCTGGAATATTTGTAGGAATGCAAATCTTGCTAGAGTGTAACCAGAACTTTTATGAAAACGGGCTATCACAGGGACGAAAATGAAAATGTATGAACACAGGAGATATCAAAGTCAACAGAAAACTGAGGGAGATGATAAGAAGCAGGAAAACCAAAACCAACCTTAATCATGCACCTGGAAATTGCAGGAAAGGAGATAGATTCTATTCTGTGATACATTTCAGCTATTTCCAGAGCTATTTTTAGCAGTCAAGGTAGAGGAGTGTTCACTCAGCCCTATGACTTTGTGCTCAGAACTTCTCAAACTGTTTTGTTTTGTAATAACATTTTTTAGCACTTGATTAATATGAAAGTGTTTTCTTCTAACTCTGAGGTCTTACCAGGACACTGTTTGCTCTTTCAGAGCTATGCAAGAGCAGTAATTACTTCTCCAAATACGATGCATGTGTTTCTTCTCTCATGGTTTGGATGGGTCAGGAGCAAGCATGGGTGAAACTAGGTAAAGAGGCATGAACTTCACAAGAAAGCAAAATGATGAATTTGGGAAATAAAACATTTTTTGTTTTAACAGATATTTGACTACTTTTAAAATCTCAGTGAACTTGCAGATATAAATAATGCTGAGGTTTTGTACACATGTATGCAATTAGTTAAAGGCTCATTTGCTTATCCAGAAAAGTTTTCCTACAGCTGGAAATGCTTCAGGGCAATGTGAGCTGAGTAGCTGCTGAGTGCTTGGGACTGTTTCCAGAAATATGGTGTCCCAGAGGTTATCACACAACAGAGCAGATGAAGCGAGCTTTCAGGAAGGTCTGTAACATAGTACACTTAAGGTCATCTCTAGAGGGCTAAATCATCACCTTTTCATTTCACAGAAAGCAGTTGAAAAAGAAGAAGAAGAAGAATGCCTTCTTTTTCCATGTGATGGGGAGACAGGGAGTCCTTTTTCACCATTTCTGTTTTACCCAAGGCAAACGCATTAATCCCTGTTGAATGCAGGATGCTGGCAGCAGTGTAGCAACACTGCATTACAAGAAGAAGGAGCCTTGCTCACAGGAGGAGGGAGCCTTACAGGGCTCTGTGCTCTGTGTACCTTGAGCTGTTGAAAGTCAGATGCCTAGTCTCAGCAAACGCAAACAGAGGCTAGAATGAATAACTATCTGGAGACAGCCACTTTTCTTCATTGACTACAGGGACAGACAAAATGACTGGCTAAGATACAATGCCTTTCAAATGGCTAAAATTAAGGGATGTGAATTCCAGTCAAATGCTACTGTTCAGTACAAATGTACAAGGATGCTGGGGGTTTTTAGGCAGCTGCACCAAGCCTTTTTGGTTTATTTCATTGTTTGCGGTTGTTGTTTTCTTTTTGTGTGTGTGTGACAAGCACAGCTGAATGCAAGGAAGTGGAAGGGAGTAATGTTCTGTAAAGAATCCAGTAGGAAATAATGCTGAGGAGATCTGTAATATGTACTTGGGTATTAATGAAAGGTGTAGGTGAACGCTGCTCACCAGACCTTTTAGCTTACTGCTGATGTTTAGTCATTGCTGAAGGCTGGGAGCAAAATCTGGGATTTCCTTTAAAATGGTCAGTGCTCCAGGTTGTTAGCAAGAGGTGGAGAACAGAATAAAAGGAGCAAATTACAACAAAACATGCCTCAGTGTGAAGATACAGAATGTATTACAGCAGGCCAACGATGAGTATATGTCCCATGCTGGGAATCGGGCATGCCAAGGGATGTGATGGATTAGGTCTCTAGTGATCTATTGAGAAGGTCAATGTCTGGAGGATATGATACCACCTATGTAATTGTGACATGCAAAGGTGAAAACATGAAAGCAAATGCTTTCATGGGATGAAAAAAATCCCTAACAATTAAGCAAGTACTTGTATTTTTTGTATAATTTATTTTTCCATTTATCTACACCTGATTGCTATGTTAAAAGCATAAGTAGCTCTTACCACGTATAATATTGATTCTTTGATGAAATGCAGATATTAATGGAGTAATATGCCCCTTTATCTTGCATATTCTTGTGAAATTATGAACATGAGTAAAAATCTAAAATGAAGATGATGAATTATTATTTTCCTATGATTATCTGATGATTATTTTATTTATCTCTAAGCTAATCAAATAGAAATCAATATTATTTCTTTTTTAGCATTTTTCAGACTTTTTGATCATACTTTTTATCCTGGGTATGCTCTCCATTACACACATGCCTCTGAATTTGAGAACAAATTATCAAACTCTCCATGTGCTAGTGGAAGTGCCCCATGCATTGTAGTGGGGAGGATCAGCTGGGAGACAGTGATCATTGGAGGGAGTGATCTGGGCAGGAATAGTGCCTTTCCCTGCCCTTCATCATACTGCTGCAAAATTAATTCCACTGGGTTGTCTCTCTGCTCCCTCCTATCCCCTCATCATCCCACTGCTGGCTTTTCTTTTCATATTGCATCAAATGTGAAGCACTTGACTTCACCTTGAAGACCCTTCAAAGCTGCACCTTCCCTAAAGATCATCTATAATTCACAGGAAGTGTCATCTCTCAGCCCTGATAGGTCACTGATGGCAGCTTCAACCTCCACTTTGTTAACATTTCAAACAAGCACTTTCATGTCTTCTCTCCTGCTGCCCCCAATGAGCTTGCTGCACACCTCTGTGAAGCTGCCTCATTACCCTCCCTCAGACTCTGCTGAATGCTCTCCCTGGCCAGGGTGCCTGTGACAGTCTCCAGACAATAAGGTTGCTGCTGGGCTGAGCCTGCTGTTAGCTGTACTGCCCACCCTGTGTCTCATCACTCCCATCTCCTCCCTAGCTGGTTGTCTCTTCTCTCATATTGTCAGGTTTTTGTCCTTTTTCTTTCCCTCGACCTTTTACAAAGCCAAACAAAATGGGGTCCTTGTCCATGACTCCTAAACACTGTAAGAGTAGAAATGGGACTAACACTCATGAGCTTAGTTATTTAAGACCTTATAGTAGACAACCTTGGTTCAGTTCAGAATTTGTCAAGCACACACTTTGTTCGGTAAGATGTGATTCTGTCCCACTGACTTCAAATGGAGAGTGCGTACATTTATTTTTAAGCGTGTGGTTCAGTGTCTGGCTGAACCAGGCTGTTAAACAAGCTGCAATTTTTGGTGTAATCAGCCACGTTGTCTTTGCAGTGGCACATGCAGGTCCCCCATTGCCCACTTGCTCTTTCAGCTGCGTGCAGACACTTCACAGGGAATGCCATAGGCACAGCAGCAATTAACCATACAAGTAGAAAAGGCAAAGAAGGCTCTGTTCTAGGGCTGGTGCTTGGCAAGAAGGTCGTGTCTTCCATTCAGGGTTAATTACAAATAACCTCTGGTTTTGCATAGCTGCATCCATGCACATGTGAATAGAATTAAAAGGAAGTGGAAAATGATATATGGAGTTCAAAGGGAGGCTGGAGGCCTGGAAAATGAAACTTATCTAGCACCTGTAAATGTGCTCAGGCAGCCCATCATGTTACAGAACAAGAACACATTTGTCTTCTGACAGACCAGTGACACCTCTGTGATTTACTCTATGTACCAAATGCTGGAAGAGTCCAGAAGAGGAGAAAATGTGTTCTGTACAGCAAGGCTAGAGCAAAGGAGAGCATTATTAGTTGCTTTGAATTTGTGGAATAAAATACTTTGGGAGCAATATAGCAGTGCTGGGTGTATTCTGCAGAGGTTTAAACAGACAATAATGGCACTCTATAAATTTATACCTTATTTATGGAAGGCCCAGCTGATTGTATTTTGGATTTTGTTGCTGTTCAGGGTGGCAGTTATACACTCTGCTCATATGAGGCTGCAAAGTATGAATACAGTAAATAAAGTGGCAAAGGAAAATTTAAAGAAATCAAAATGAAGAGTATGGGATGAATGCAGTCTCCAGAAATGCTTAAATCCAGGCTTGACTGAAATCTTCTGCATCTCCTGGCACAGTCATAGAAAGTCAGGGTATCATCTGAGCTTGTGTGATCGGTTACTCTGGATCTACTAGCGGCTGCACATCTATCAGGTTTGCTCTTTTGGCCAAGCGACACGTAATTCCACATTGAGCCCAGGACCCTGCTGCTCCCTCCTGCCTTGTTGACTGCTCTGCCTTTCTCTGGACAATATTCAGCTCTAGGGGAGCAGCTGGTCACCTCCTGTGTGCTCAGTGCCATGGGTCACAGCACTGTGAGACTACTGCAAAGATCCCACCTCTTCAAGGTATTTTTTAACCCCTTTTTTAAATCAATGCACAGGCTTTCACCAATGCACAGCCTTTCTGCTCTTGTCAGAAAGCCCTCAAGAATGTAAAATTATCTGTCTTCTGTAAACTACAAGAACATACCTACACTTTTCTAAACTAACTTCTTTAGAGCACTATTTGTGTAACTGCTATTTGCTTATTTAGATTTTTCAATAAAGTTTGGAAGGAGTTATGAGGAGCATAGGTTTGCTTGTATTATAAAACATTA
Source organism: Phalacrocorax aristotelis (assembly GCF_949628215.1). Lineage (NCBI taxonomy): Eukaryota > Metazoa > Chordata > Aves > Suliformes > Phalacrocoracidae > Phalacrocorax > Phalacrocorax aristotelis. The sequence goes on along the minus strand of NC_134277.1, from coordinate 135,772,414 downwards.
TAATTATATATTATAATATAAACGTACTATATTACTAGCTGCAAGTAGGAAATAATCAGGGATTACCTTTAAATAAAGGATAAACAAGATTATTTCTGATTCCCCAGTTATTTCCTGATTATCTTTCTAGATGAAAGGTACCTAAAGTTTTAAAACGGTAAATTGTGGTAAAAATGAAAAAGGGTGAAAAACATAAAAAGTAGATCAAAGGTTAAGGAAATGTGTCAGTTACTGACTGTGACAAATTTTCTAGTAAATTAAGAAATCAAAAGGCTGTAAATTGTCCGAGTCCAATTTTTATCCAATAGAAAGGCTGGTGGATGTAAATTCCCACTCAGGAAGCACATTTTATCATGTTGTTCATGTTTCTGTAAGTTACCTGTAGCAATTCTCAGCAGAATCTTCTCTGTGGGAATGGCTGAAGCAGACTGCATTCAGAAGTCATTCCATACCTGGAGGGGTGTCGTTAGTAGACACAAGTGAAATCATGAAATTGTAGCTGTGAAAATACAAAGTTAGTCCTCATAGGACACCATGTGACCAAGGAAGATCCATAATTTTTTATCTGTTAAGCCAAAGATGTCCAGACACTGAGGGGACTACCAGGCCCTACTGGCCCTGCCCGCCTCCCCCAGCCCTGCCAGGTCCAGGAGCCCCATTTTAGCACAGGCCTGGGCACCAAGTCTTTTCCCAAGCTATATATTTAGGTTAACCTGTGTCTAGTCCTTGTTCCATGGATGGATGTTGGACCTGCGTGGTAGGCTTGCCTCCAGCCCTGTGTCTGTCTCCATCTCCTACAGCTCCTTTTCGGAGTCCCTGGATGGACCCTTGTCGTGACTCATCACCTTGCCTCATCTGGAACTGTTAACCAAACCTCTCCCTACATCTGTGAGCATGGACATGTGCAGATCCTGTGCGACTGTGCTAGGAAAGGCATAGTCCTGCCCGTTACAAACCAGCAGTGCACCGTGTATGCTTTAATAGCATGTCTCTTCTGAGCTTGGCGAACCTTCTTCTGTGTGAGTCATCCCCTTAACAGCAGTGACTTGCGTGCATGTGCACTCCTGGAGAGTAAACAAACATTTCATGCTCTGACCTCAAAAGCTATGTTTTAGTGAGATATCAAAAAGCCAAGGTTTCCTGCTGCAATACATGTTATCCTGTATAGTATTGCAACAGGACAGCTGTTCGCAAATTTTAGGGGCATAGCCCCAAATGCTGCCTTACTGTTAGGGGACTTTTCTTCCTAAACTAAGTAGTAAAGGGAGAGAGAGGGAAGATGATGCTAGCTGGCTAAAGGTTTCAGCCCTTTAATGCTCTCTGGAGGAGCCTCCCTCTTGACATTGTTTACTGGACCCCAAGAGACAAGGTCCCTGAACTAAAGTTTTCCTTTACAAGTGCTGCCCTTAGCTATATCTTTAACACACCATAAAAGGCCTGGGGTTGAATGTTTCAGTCCCATGTTTTGAATTCCAGTACAGTAAAAGCAGACTTCTCAGCTCCACAAAACAGAGTTTGTGCCTGTAGGCAGAATGACACAGAATCACAGAATAGTTGAGGTGGGAAGGGACCTCTGGCGGTCTTCTGGTCCAACCCTGCTCTCAAGCATGGACACCTAGAGGAGGTTGCCCAGGACCATGCTCAAATGGCTTTTGAATATCTTTAAGGATGGAGACTCCACAACCTCCCTGGGCAACCTGTGCCAGTGCTCAGTCACCTTCACAGTAAAAAAGTTTTTCCTGATGTTGAGGTGGCACCTCTTGTGTTTCAGCATGTGCCCATTGCCCTAAGTCCTGTCACTGGGCACCACTGCGAAGAGTTTAGCTCCATCCTCTTTGCACCCTCCCTTCAGGTATTTATAGATATTAATAAAATCACCTGTGAGTGTTCTCCTTTCCAGGGTAAACAGTCCCAGTTGTCTCAGCCTTTCCTCATAGGAGAGATGCTCCAGTAACTTAATGATCTTCATGGCCCTTTGCTGGAGTCTTTCCAGTATGTTCATGTCTCTCTTGTAGTGAGGAACCCAGAATCCAGTTATCCACAATCTCTGTACCATAAAAAGTGTACCTAGGGAGATGTTGGCTTCAGATGTAGCATGAGGCAGGATAGAAAGGCTGATTCAAAGGAAATTCTCATAATGATTACAGCACAGCCAGAGTCTTGGCCATCTTCAGCATATATGGGGACAAACAAACTTGTTTTGTGTATCACAATTTCTCTGGCTGAGTTAAGATGTTGAAGCAAATAATGGTGTTTCACATAGTCAAAAGCACCTTGGACTGGTTTCAGAACTTTAGGATAATTTGAAAGTATTCACTATTTGAGTCTCAGAATGGACCTTTGCTAGAAAGTCATGAGATTTCAGTCACATCAGCAGCTACCATGGAGAAACTTTCCTGATGTATCACTGTGATATCACTTTCACGTGTGCCAAACTGAACAGCCAAAATTCACTTAAAAGTGTATTGAAGCACATAGGTAACCATATACTTTCACACAGTAACAGACTTATGTTCACAGTACAAGGTTTATACAGACAATTTAGTGATGAAATTTACCACAGCTAAAATTATAATTTAGTTTCAAATTTGTTAAAAAATCTCTTTTTAACAAATCTCTTTTAACAAACACATTTCATTCAGTAACCTTCTATACATGTGGAAGATACCAGAAAAACTGCAAGAACCTCACAGGCTTAAAAAACCAAACAACCCAAAACAAGGTAGAAAATATGATTGCACTGCTGTTAAGGGATTCCAATTTCATCTTCTGGTAACAGTATATAGTTATTAAACCACAGGAATTTGTCCATAGATATTGTGCTAATGGTTCCTTCAGACCACATAAGCAGTGCTGCTGGGAGTCACAGAAGAGTGACAGCTCTGCTGACCACAAGCCACTTCACAAGTCAAAGAGTGCTGCAGCACTGAGTGTTTCTTGCTGACTGTTAATGTGTTTCACTAAAAAGTCATGATATACTACATTGAATCAAGCTGTATCTTACATAAATAAATTTGTTTCATTTTGCATAGTAATTACTTGTGTTACTTTCCCTTGAGAGTCATCAAAATTATGTTTTGACAAAACTTACAGCATTAGTTAGATGGCCAACAAACCATCACTGCTCATGAGAAATAGGTGGTGCCTATCCATATTTCATCTCTTGTTGTCGAGAGATAAACCAATATGAAAAGAAATAAAAGGGTTTATGAATTAAAAAGTAAGGAAATCCAGCTGGTATTTTATGTGAAGAATAGAAACAAAACAAGTTAATAATTTGGCTTAATCTGTTTTAGTCATCTCAGTTAATAGTACATTGAAGAAAAAGTCTGTTGAACTTATACAATAAGTAGTGAGCACAAAGGACTACTTCAAATGCCAAATATTGTGAACTTTCCATAGATTTGTAGACATTGAAGTGATTTCATGGCAATTACGCAATGTATTCCTTACATTCCTTTTTTAGTCAAAAAGAATATTGTCATGTATATATTTTCACTGGTACATACTGGTATAATGCAAAATTTAGAAAAATCAAATGAAATGGCATTTCAAAACAAAATGAAAGTATCTTTTAGTCAGAAAATATCATGGTTATTCTGACATGGTCCAACGTGTCTTTCCTCTTTTTTTTTATTTCAAAATTAAACTCTAGCAAAACCCCTGTGACAGAAGAACATGCATGAGTGGAATGGGATCAAGTTCATTACCTTTTCCTGTTATTATGCGGAGGTCCATTCAAATGACTGAGGCTGTCTTACATCTGAAAGAGTTGTGCTCCTGACTGTGCTGGAATACGCCTACTGTTTTACTCTGGGCCGTTAATGTATAATCGTTCATGTATACACATTCATATATCCATTTATGTGTATACTCGCAAAGTGCACTTCAGACAAACTTTTGTGAAAGTTAGATATCAGAGCTCATGGCTATGTTCATTTTACAATGGTAATTTATTTAATCATTGTTGAAATTAACCGCTTCTGCATATGGCAAAAAAGTATTTGCAATCTGTGGTGAATGTTACAGGAACCTGTAAATGACTTAGAAATAGAGAAGTTTGAGGATACGCAGTTATCCATTATGTTTTCATTCTGAACGGTTTTATACTGTCTCTGGATAAGTACTACCTTGGAGATCAGTCTAGCTTAGTTAAAAAGCAAAAGAACAAGCACAGTAATAAGCTCAGGTTCCTTGTCTTAATTAGTGGAAAAATATTTTGTGTCAGATCCCATACAATGTGATGATACACTGATCTGATTCAGCCTCTCTCTGCAAACTGAAGTAGAATAGAATGTGCAGTGCCTTAAGCACAGAATGGTAGATAGGTTCTAAGATGGCTTTACAAACAAACAAAAAAATTACTGAAAAATTGTCCTAATCAAAAAAGATAGTATACTCATGACTGAGCAACTGGATAGCAAGCCAATTTTTCAGCTCTCCTTACTTTACATCTCAGATTTTGTCCCTGAAGCCACTGTAATTTGAATGGACTAAACTACAATTTTAGTAGCAAATGCCTTTTAAAAGGAATTGATTCAGCCTTCCTCTTGCCCTCAAGTTGACTTCCAGTGCAGCCGCTCTGAAACACCATAATTTATTGAAGCTGCCAATGTGGTCCATTAAATTGGTCTGCACCAAACAGTTTGCTAATGACACTGAACCTTGTTGGCTGTTTTTAACGATTATCTCAAATAGTGTTTGATAGTCTTCTCACATTGATCACAACGATGTCTCCTTTGTTCTTCTGGCAGCAGCTGTGTTTGTCCTCTCTGGGATGTATTACTCCAGCGCACATTACTGATGGATGATGATCATCCTTTTCTGGAGTAGGAATGAAGAATAAATTACCTCTGCTGCTCACTTTTTCAGCCACAATCAGATTATCTAGATCTACATTCATCAGGTAGACTCTCCACTTCATAAGAGAGGTTGCAAAAAATTTTGCTTAGAGGAACATGCACTTCAAATCAGCTCTTGAAATGAGGATCCATACTTAGGAGACTTGGGGTGACTGGGTAAGACTCTGGGTGACTGGAAGAGATGATAATTGCAGCTGTGAGTACATGGATAGGGGAAGGCATTTTTATTGGACTAGACAGGAGGAAACCTCAGGAAGTTGTTTGTGTCAATACTTCACTCTTTGATGTAATTTGGACCCATCATTGAAAAAACTAATGTGGTTTAAAACTTACAAGTTGTTTGCTTCCTCTTCCTTCCTGGTGTTTACTTTGAAGTATTTTGCTGCAAGCACCATGGCTGAAACTGTTTAACTTCATGGTAGGCCTCCTAGTCTTTCTTATGCATTTCGAGGAGCTGGTTATTTAGTTTGAAGTTTTCTGCTGCTTTTTTTTGTTTCTTGATAGGTGAGAGGAAGCCAAATTGATCCCTGCACTCACAGAAAGAGAGGAATATTCTTGTTTCCCACAGATTTGTGCCTGGCATCTTCATTGCCAGACATTAACAGCCAGTCCAGAGATTGGAAGGGGATCCTTTCACTGACAGAAAAGGAAGACCTAGGTGGATGAATCGAGCATCCCCATATGCCTGTGTCCACGCCCATTCCACACCTGACAGCACTGAAAGCTGCTCACCATTTCCTTTTATCTGTCCTCGATATAGAGAATATATATTATTTGAGGCAGGAACTACTGAAATGCATAGCCTTTTTATGAAATTGAGAATGAAAATTGTTTTAAGTGATATAATAGTATAGGATATGGAATCCTTCTTCAAAAGACACATATTTAAAGATGTATAAGTTTTATTTTTTTAAGTAATCCTGTGTTGTTTTGCATGTGATGAAGCTGAGAACACATAATTCTCTGGAAGTGCCTAACACAGTGTCTACTGTTCATTACAGTCAATAGTCAAGTGACTTATTTTTAATAGACTCAGACCCTTGTGGTATGTATTAGACTTACATGGACTGAACCACCACCATGATGGTCTCGTGTCCTACATAAATTTTCCTCCTTTCAGAGAGACAGCATCTCTCCCATTGATGAAACATCTAGTAACAGTAATTCTCATCTTGCTTGAGAACCATTATCTGTATGATATGCTAATGATATCCAGAAACAGTGTATTTTGAAGAATTCAAAGTCAGCTCATGAGATTAACTGCTATTCTAAGAAATGTTTTATTCAGAGTGCATCCGCATAATTCATTGTACTGTTTTGTTCTCTTGAGGCAAATCTACCGCTGACTATACAATCCACAAAAGAGGTATTTCGCAAGTTGGTTGGATAACTGACTGGAAAGAAAAAAGTAAAAAAGCACCCCTCTCAAATTCCATATAACAGAAGTATATAAAAATACTGGAAATTATCCATGTTTTATGTTATATCATGCTTTCAGCAAGAAAAAAAAAGCTGCAAGAGAAATATGCATGAACACCCTAAAGGGAGATGATCAAGAAATAAAAAATTTGCTCCCGTCGGTTTGCAGATAGAACTGACATTAACATTCACATAATTTCTAAAAATAATACTGCATGTTTGTTTCCAAATAACTCAATTTATAGTGTAAGGCCACATACCTCTGAAATGAAGTAAGAAATATTTGTTATGTTGGAATTAGACAATTTTATGAATTTGTTGCTGTTTAAGATTGAAATACAGAAAGCAAGTTGAATTTAATTCCCTAAGTTTGAAAAATGGTTATCCAGCCACTAGGGAGTTCTGACTTATGTTTTTTGGAAATTAAACAGAACTATTCTAAGATTCATGATGAATGTGAGTATATGCTGCTGTTTCATAACACGCTGCTAGAGAAAGTCAGCCAAATATCTCTAAAACACTATACAGAAACAAAATCTTCCTTTGTTTTTGTTAATGACACCATTTAAGTGATCTTTGAATATGGAAATGGACTTTCTAAACCTCTTGAAGACTGTAAAGATTTGTAATTGAAATAGAAATCAGTATTTTGCAATGGGCTGAAGACAGAGGTGAACTGGGAAATGACAGAATTTCTACTAAGAGGAAGTTATTTTTGTTGTTCACCAAGCAGAATTTCTGAAGCAAAGACCTGAATGTTACTGGCCGAGAAAATGAAGGTTAAATAAAAGATGGCATAGAATATCCCATCAGCAGTAAAAGACATTTTAAAAAAAGATCAGGAAACTGGAAAGTTAAATTTACCCTTGTGTGAATATATATATACACATGTACATACCCTCTCTCTCCATATTTTTGCCTATGCATGTAAGCATTCATGTGTTTATATGTGTATAGATGTAGGCTGATGCACAGAAGCAAAGCATTACCTCCTTCTTTTGAGAAGAGAAGCATGGTCTGAAATACAGAGTCAAAAAGGCAGTAGTACCAGCTTTAAAGAACCTGGAACTGAAGTAAGAAAAACTATGACATGTTGCAGTGATGTGTTGTTCCAGGGGGCAGAATACAAGAAGCTCTTCAGAAGAAATAGCGACTTGCAGTTCTCTCCTTTTACCCAGCTTTTTATTTTCACAAACTCTTAGGAACTTAACAGTCTTGGAGGCTTCTGTTCCTCTTTCGTATTTCATTAAAATTGCCTCTTAGATAAAAATGCCTATAGAATGAACTACGTCTTTAGGAAACCAGACTGAAAAAATAGATTTAAAATGTCTAATTTGTGCTCTTGAATGGAATAATTAAAGGAAATTTTTGCCAAGAAAAATTAACAACGTTGAGAAAAAAGCCTTAAACACTGCTTAAACTGATGGTCCCTAAAAATTCAAGACTGTTTTCTAAAATACTTTAAAGTGTTTTTATCTGTGAGACTTATAGAGAATAATGAAAACTGTGGCAGCAAGGACTTAAGATCAGTGATCACAACCAAACCACAGCTGTGCAGGTGAAAAGGCCTTGTAACCTAGTGACCCATCTCCTGTAGTATCTATTGGCATGGTTAAGGAAAGAAGTCCAGGACATCAAGAGCCTTTCTCTAGTATACTCATGTAGCTTTTCATTCCAGCTTTAGCAAGGAGGGGATGTGATAGAAAGCCTTACAAGAAAACCATGTGCTGTCTCTCTTTCTTCTGTGCAACAAACATATATGGTAACACCTTGAGAACAAATGAGAAAAGGGAGAAACCAGACGGAAATGATTCATCTCTGTCCATGTCCTCCTCTATTCCTGGGAATGGAGAAAAGCTTCCAGAGAAAAGCTGGAAGAGCTCACCAAACTGTTCATCTTGTTTTAGCAATATCCAGAGTTGGTGAAAGCACTTGAAAAAGTAGTTTGACAATAAACCATGGACTTGTAAGAAAATTTCTCACTTCACTGGAACACATCCTTTCCTCACTGCCAGACCCCTTTTCAGGAAGTCTGCAAAGGAGGACACCAGAGGGGAGTGACAGTAGTTTTCTTTGGCAAGCAATTTCTTGATGAAATTAAGAAAGTAAAATATGCTTCACACAGGTCAAAGGCAACACCACTCTGGCCCCTGTATCAATTTGTGAAGCTTCTTCATCACAGGGAGAAGAAAAAAAAGGAAACAGATAAATCCCCCAAGAAGTTAAATTACTTTAACTGTGACAGTCCCAGACCTCGAAGCTGTTTGAAATACAGAACAAGAGAAATCATCCCTGTCTTGTTTCATAACAAAAAGTAATGGACAAAATAAATGAAACAAATGTATTGATGTGGAAGCAGTCTTCCAAATTTGAGGACTGTTTCTTTTCTGAGAAAGCTCTTGCAGTCCAAGAGTTTTCTTTCTCTTTTCATAAGTTTTACCTTTAAGATAGAGAAGATTCAAGTGCCTAATTATCTTTTAGGAGTGGGTTGCTCTGTATTTTTAAGTAGTCAAAATGTGAGAAAATCTTCTGAGTGTTACTTGAAGTTACTCAAGAAGAGCTCTGTAACAATTTACCTTTTTTTTCAGATTTTAAAGGTTCAAATAATGTGCTTGCTATTGTCTTTGGGAATTTACTCAATAAGAAGCTGTTAATTAGTAGAAGCATGCAATTATTTTTTATTCCTAGAGAAATGTGTCTATATTCTGCTGTTTTTAAAAAATAAATCAATATCCAAATAGGCAATATCTACATGATTCAGTATACTGCTTTGTTAAGGGTCAAAAATAAACATTATGACAGATCCATTGTGCAAATTCTGGGCAGTAGTAAAGACTCAGATTTATCTACAGTAGAAACAGATGCGAATAAATAATATACCATCTAGAAAAACAAACAAGAAGAATTGAGCAACATGATTAAAAAATTGTATTATGGTCTCCAGACATTTGTTTTAATATCAGTCATTTACTTGCCATCTCAATCCTCCAAAACAGAGAAAATTTCAAACTCTACCCAGTGAGAATAATAAACCAAAGAATATTTTAATGCATACAAATTTTAAGAGACTTCAAAAGAATAACAAGACACAAATGTTAACAAATGTGTATATATTTTTACGATCTCCAGTCCATGTATCTATCCAAATTGGATTTCCTATTGACCCTTGACATGAGTCTCTTTGCATATGGGTAGTAGGGATTTGCCAGTACTTTACTGCTAAACATCCCAAGTCTTCCAACTACGTCAATTGATCCAACTTAATTTTTCATGCTCCAGGTCAGGCAAGTCAGCACTTGTTCCCTGGTCTGCTGCAGACTACTCTAGGATCGTGTGCAAGAACAGCAAATAATACAATGTTCTGTATTTTGAGTGCTTGACTTGTTGCTGGGCCTCAGAAGCACAGAGAAAGAATATTTGCGTGGGGAAAAAATAAGACACACATCACCTTATTTATTCTAGCTGGAGGACAGTACAGTGGGTTATCGGAAGGAAATACAAAGGAAATGGATGAATGGTGGGAAAACATAATACGGAGTCTTATGAGAAGATTAATCCCCTAGAAACATCTGACAGCAGTCTTCTATATTGATTTTTGGTGTGGTAATTGTGACAAAAGTTAATTTAGTAATTCACTCATGTGATGATGCACTCGATATCTTGGCCAGTCTGATGGTGGTTTGGCATAGCTTCCAGAAGCAGTAAAGGCCTGAGCCATGGCTGCACCATGACCTCCTCTAGTTTCAATCTGTTCTCTGAAAACCCACAAAAGAACAGTGACACAGTGAGCATCGATGCGTATGAGCTTGGAACACTGATCATGTGATTAACACATGAATAATGGGTGGCTTTTCCAAGACTCATTTATCAAGGTACAAAGCAAGTAGTGGGTACAAGGAGTCTCCTGCATACCTTTTTCATTGCATGTAATTTGATTACAGTCCAACCACTTCATCCTGTAAATATGACAGCCTAAGTGAGCCTTCCTTGAGCTTTCACTGCTAGGCAACGTGGCTGCATGGCTGTGATCCCCTTGAGCTTGGACAGCTCTCAAGGTTGCTCCTTGAGGCAGAGAGACCTTTTACCAATGACAGACTTAATATCATGCATAACCTTGTACCTTGTAGTATGGTACCTTGGATTTTGTCCTGGTAACTGAATGCTGAATGGATGCTAATGAAGCATTACATAAATGTTGCATATACAATCCCTTAGACACAAACTGTTGTCCAAGTCTGAGACTAAGATTGGACCTAGCAGCACCTACGCTCCATCAGGAGTTTAGAAAGCAAGGGGGTCTACTCTGAACCTCGTGACTCAATGGGAGGGTCCTCCTTAAGCTTTTGCATCCACGGTCTTTCTGTGAATCATTTTAACTTGAGTGTAACCCAATTTTCCTTTGTATGATTCTTCCATGCAGTAATTAGTAGAATGAACCTTGCCATCGAACTTTGTTAAGTCGCAGCTTTACAACACCATATTAAAATCACTTTTGCTAATACCTTTGTTGGGGGTTCCTCAAGCATTCCAAATCACCCATTCATGACCACTCAGTAGCTCTTTTGAAGTTCAGTTCACAGACATCTCAGTGTTGCAACCTTTACTTATATAGTGAGCAGCAGAAACATGAGTGATAAAGTAATCTTCACTATAACACAGAGGAATAGCCCCTGTGCTGGGTGTCATGGCTTTGTGCAGAGTTTTTTACCTAGGAAGAGGAGCATAGTTGTTGTATGAGAATCAGAAATGTGGCCCACGTTTTCTACTCTTTTCTTTGTACTGAAACTGAAACCAGCTGTAATATTTCAAACTTTTCTTTAGCTTTTCTTTTGATATGGATAATTATCTACAGAATCACTGAAATGTTACAGACTGTTTTCATTTGACAAAACATTGTGTGGTACTTCCTTGCAGAGATTAGTCTTATTTAAGGAACACGATTGTGTGAAATATGTGTCATGGGCTTATCTTATCCATGGCCACAGGCTTTGAGGTGCTCCAGCACAACCTCATGCACAGCCACTGATGCTTCAAGGTGTACCTGCTGCAGCATGGACTTACTGACATCTACAGATGCTTCGAGGCGTACTGTCTCCAGCATGGATTTATCCTCAGGCTACATTCTTTTCAGAGGCATACCTGCTGTGGCACAGACATAACCTTGGCTGCAGATGCTTTGAGAGGTACCCGCTCTGGTGTGGACCATGGCCACAGATGCTTGGGGGTGTCCTGCTCCCACATGGACTCATCTGCAGGTCTCAGCCTCTTCGACTCGAGTTCACACTGGAGTTCCAGCCTGCCCAGTACAGCAGCACAGAAACAGCAGCAGAGCCCTGGCCACCTGCCAGCCCAGGCGCATCGCCATTGCTCATATGAAAATGTTCCCAGGCACAGCAGAGTAAGGTGATAAGCAGCACAGCAGTATAGAAAGCAGTGAAAGCAAAAAACAGCCACTAATAAGTACTAGACTCTAATACACAGTAAGGCAAGTAAGGCCCATGGCAAGCACAGGAGCCTGCCAATTAATAGCTAAACAGCAATAAGAGCTATGAATTTGATCTAGCACATTCAAATCAAATCCATTGTTATCTCAAACCCTTTAGGCCCTGTGCTGGGTGCCAAAAAGGACTGTCTTGGTTAAACACTATCTGGCAACTAAGCCCCACACAGCCGCTCGCTCACCCTACCCCCACCTGGCAGGATAGGGGAAAGAATTGGAAGGGTAAAAGTGAGAAAACTCATGGGTTGGGATAAAGACATTTTAATAAATAAAGCAAAAGCCACACAAGCAAGCAAAGCAAAATAAGGAACTCATTCACTACTTCCCATCAGCAGGCAGGTGTTCAGCCATCTACAGGAAAGCAGGGCTCCATCATGTGTCGTGGTTCCTTGGGAAGACAAATGCCATAACTCCAAATGTTCCCCACTTCATTCTTCTTTCCCCAGCTTTGTATGTTGAGTATGATGTCATATAGTATGGAATATCCCTTTGGTCAGTTGGGTTCAGCTGTCCTGGCTGTGTCCCCTCCCAGATCCTTGTGCACCCCCAGCCCACTCACTAGTGGGGGTTGTGAGAAGCAGAAAAGGCCTTGACTCGACTGTGCAAGCACTGCTTAGCAATAACAAAAAGATCCCTATATTATCAACACTGTTTCCAGCACAAATCCAAATCATAGCCCCATAGCCCATAGTAGCTACTATGAAGAAAATTAACACTACCCAGGCAAAACTGGCACATATGACAGTTGAGGAATATTTACATTTCCAGTATGTGCCATTTCTTTTTTTGGTTGTAAAGTACAATTCACTGAGAACACCCTGTTTCAGCTAAACTTCTATTCGAAAATATTTCTCAGGTCCAGGATGGAGCTTCAGATCTCAGTAAGAAAAACAGTATCAACCCATCTTCAGAAGATGAAGAGTCTGGTCAATGTTGTTCATTCAGCAGGACAAAGATTAGGACTCAAGTTTCTGTTTTAGAGTCTGTCATATCCTGGAGGATGCCCCTGTCCCTGTTACTGTGTGTTTTTTCTTGCTGACGTTCAAAACAAAATAACAGATTTTTTAAAACCCCAACAAACAACAAACTGAAGCTGAAAATGGCATTAAATTAGTTTGATCATGAGACATAAAACAGCTGGCTGAGGTTTCTAAGGCCATGTTTATGCCAGTATATTAAAACAGCACAGAAATGCCTGCACCCATACCATCAAACACGGCAAAACAGGGTGGCCACCTCTACAGTTTTAACTGGAAATGGGCCCTCACCCATACCAAACCCTGAGCTGTGGGTGGGAGAGTGCTGTGTGGCCCCTGCTAGGGTTTGTTTTAGCATTTGTAAAAATTCAGATGGTTTTGTTTCCTTGCTTGGTGATGTTGCTTATTCCTGCTAAATTCCCAAGGAAAAGTACATCCTAAAAATATCTCTGTATAAAAAAAATGCTAATCTCCTGAATTTATCAAGCAGGGACTCAGAAAAAATGGTGTGATTAGTTTTAAAATGTTCCGCATAGTTTTTCAAATTGTGGGTTTTTTTATTTCTTTCAGTTTTGAGGTGAGACATGACACACAACTAAACTATGGAAGCTGCCTGAATATTTTAAATAATTTTCTAATATTTATTGAGATAGTAATGTATTTTGCTTCACTGGCCTTTTTGTGTACAGATTCCATTAAAATCTGAGGATCAAATGGCTGTGATTGTCTAACATGAATGCTTATAGCAAACAATATAGAGGAAAAGTGTTTTAATTCAAACTTGTAGTAGTGGTCATATATAAACCAACCAAGAAACAAAAAAATGCTGTCACTTATTTATCGCTTATAATTAAGTAACAGCATTCAGATATTAAGCAGCTAAATTTTTGTATAGTCCACCTTATTTCTTACAGAGCAATTGCAATCGACTGTGTTCAGAAGAGCTACTAAGGAATTCTTTACTATGATCTTGTCAAGTGTTTTTGGGAGAAAGTGGATTATTTGTGTTTGCCTCTTTTGTCCTTGCAAAAATCCTTGTGGAGGGAGTTCAGAGCTGCTACTTAAGATATTTCCATCTTGGACTGTATGTTATAACCTCTTTCTTAAAGGAAGATCATTGATTTTTCCTTTCTATATAGCAAAAGATCCTGGCAGCATAATTTTCTCTGGGTTGCTACCTACTGATATTCACTGTGAACCATGGAGCATGTCTCAGTTCAAAGTCTGCCATTGACTCGGACTGGCATTTGACTAGGTTTAAAGTCACAATATAGTAGTGCAGTGGAAAAAAAAAACCCAGACCTTCATAATCTGCTTGTCACTATTCCACGAGAGAGAGGAAAGAATAAATTATTAATTGTGAATCAATTCACAATTGATTCACTCAGCCTGCTCTGGCATGCAGCCTTTCATAGTGTACCATCTTTAAATGAACTGCTCCCCTTTCCTCCTCCCAGAAATGCCACCAGTTCTTAATGCACAGTGACACTCAGTTAACATGATAGGGAAATTACCTAAATGCTAGATATGGCTCACTGAAGACAGCACTTCTTTTATACCTGCGATTATTTTATAGATATTCTTTTCCACAATCAAAAGGAAAAGATCTCCCAAAGTATCTTTTGTGTGTTAAAAGGAAAATAAAAAAAAAATCAGAGCACGAATATGTTAATTGTAAAACAGTTCAGTACTGAGGGTAATCTCTTAGAATATAGCACTACCTACATGTAAGCAGGTACAGTGCAAAGATCACTAGGCTATTAGCTATTCCACAGCGAAGTTGTCCCTTTCTCTTCCTCTGTAATAAAAATTCTAGCCTAAAAACCATGGAATGATGAAAAAGATGGGAAAAAAAGATTGTTTCCATAAACACTTTCAGCTTCAATCAGTTAGCATTTTCAGATGGCAAGGTATTTCATTGGAAAATGTCACAAGAGCTTTCAGTCCCAAGCTTGGAAGTCAGTACTGTTCCCATACCTAAAATACGCATTTTACACACTGGATTTGGTTGGTTTGCAATCTGTTCTCCTCCTTCCTCCTTCTCCTCCTTCCATGCCCTTCTATCTCATATGTCTACTGTCTTCTTTATTGCCATGCTTCAAATGTGAGTGATCATGTTACTGCATGGCCAGGACTTAATAGTTTGCCATTATATCATGCAAACACTGCTTCCACATAATTCATAGCATGCTTGACTGCCCCCTCTCTCCATTCCTTGGACACAAAACTAAGGGAAGCATTCCAGTGACCTTAACAGCCTGTGAAAACAGACCTGGATTTTACAGGTTTGAACAAGTTAGTGCAGGGCTATTATTCTAGCTGAATGTAAATACCATCAATCAGCTTCACAGTTTTCATCCATTGTAAGACTCATCAGGCATTAATTCTTTCTTTGCAGTCTCATTTTTTATCCTATGAAACCCTCCTGGGTAAGCTCACCTTGGCCTGTGAGGTGAAAACTTTTGTGATTGAGAAATTTCTTTGTGTTTATTTTCGCAGACCTTTTTTTTCCTTCCATTTTTGCAGATGTCTTTTTTCCAAATGGGCATTTCCTGAGGTTTGGTAGAATCATACAAAAGCAAATAGCTGGTAATTAGCTATACAGGAGGGTGTTCTGGATGGACACCTGGGAGAAGAGGTCCTGCCTTCTGCTACATAGCCCTAAGCAAGTCATTTAACTGTTCTGTTCATCAGGGAGATGGGAAATGTAATTCTCTTTTCATTTCTAGCTTGTCTATACTATGAGGACTCTAGGGTGGCTGCTACATTTGCATACCTTCCCTAATATGTCTGTGTTCCCCATAGCTTGGTCTGCACCCTGATACTAATTACCATGGCAAAGATCATGCAGAAAAATGGAGTTTGAATATAATTTCTCCTGATGCTTGATCTCCATAATCTGTTGCCAGGCTCTGCTGTGCAGAGTACAATTTCAAGCAAACTCTGTTTTAACAGTTCTGTATTCTCAAATGATATTATCAGTTTGTGATTGAAATCACTATCACAGTGCTGCAGCTCATGACAATTTTCATTCTGCTTTGTTGCTTCAGTGAGGTAACATAGGTTTGCTTTACTTAAGATCTTCCAAATCTATAGGGAATTGATAAAAAAATGCAAGTGCCCCTCCCTGAGGCAGCCAACCAGGAGACAGTGATGTTTGGCACATCAGCACAGCAGTGCGCAAAATGGATTTCAGGTTTCTCCCCATTGATTTTCCATCTGAAGCCACTAATCCATCCCTGGCTACAGCTGCAGTGCCATCACAGGAGACTGCAGGTATAGGCTCTTGAGCAGAACTTACTGCCTTCCCTCAGCATGGAACCTATTCCCTCAGAGGTGACATCCTTGAATCAGATGCCATGTGCCTTCTCAGTCCTGTTTGACAGAGTGCATGGCTTTAATAACCAGTTTCTAAAAGTTTCATCAAATGACACTGTGAATAATTTATTGAGGATAACTGCCAGCATTCAGTGTGTTGCAGCATCAATCTGACCGTTCTGGATCCACTGGGGCTGACCCTGGGCTCCCTTACACTCATTCAATATCAGGCAAGCTTTAAATTGTGCTTTTTCAGAGCTTTTAGAAATCCAAGGCAACTCCATTTATGTACCTAGACATTTCTGTAACAGTTGTTTTCCGTCTTATTTTTGGCCTTGAGAAAATGGTTCTTTCTTGTTGAAGACGACTTTCTTCCTTTTGTTTTGCAGAACATCGTGTATTATACAAGATCTGTGGAGTACTTTTAAAGCACGCTGTGCTGACAAAACATGCGAACATGCAGTTTTAGTTATTCATCCATTAGGAAGGCCAGAAGTCTAGATACACCAGTGTTAGCAAAATCTTGTTATTCTGAGGCTGCCCATTAAAAACAGTAGAAGTCATGAAGGCAGCCTTTTATAAAAATGTGAATTGTGACATTTGCTCTTCTTATTGTTTATTCTTTACTTCACATTTCTGAAATTAAAGTAGGGGTGTACTTTTCCTTTGAGCTAGCACTTGGTGATCATTCTGGTAAAGCTCCCCTGCTTAACACTCCCCAGGCAGTAGGCACCAATGTTTTAAGGCTAGGGTAGCCTGAGTCAAACCCTAGCAACATTTCTGGCTTTGGCTGCCTCTATGAGTGCCGCTTGTAAGGCCCCAGCATTACCTAGCATCTCTTTAGAGAACTGTCATTTCTCAGTCCAACCAAAAGGCCCTCCAAGAGCTGGCTTTCTCTATAGGACACTAAGAAAAAAAACCCAGTGAATAATCAGTTTGAGGGTCTTTGGTTTTTTTAACACTTCTCCTTATCTTTTCTTGGAGCACAAGATCTTCTGTCACACGTTGGCAATGAAACATAAGAATGCCAGGTGCAGCAGATCCACGTTAGATGACACATCTCACTGCCTCTACCTTCCCTGTTTGACACGGGGTCTCCCTGACTTGCCAGTGAATGCAGTGGCTGCCCTTGATCCTCTACTATGCTCCTGTGCAAGCAGGAGCACTTGGGGTGAAGGCTGTGCTCTGAGTGCCTTCGCATCCCAGCCCAGCACCACTGCCTCTGCCTCAGCACCAAATGCCTCTGGGCCAACCTTCCCTGGCATTGTAGTCACCAGCCAGGCTGAAATCCTCCTCAGGTGGGCCCTGAAGCCCCTTGGAAATCAGATTGGCTCCTGAGGGCAGGACGAAGCCAAAAAGTTATGAAGACACCTCCTTCCTTTTGTACTTCCCACCTATCTCAAAACTCCTTGGAGTTTCCCCAGGCCCACAACAGCTCTCTAAGCCCTTTTGGGATAGCCCTCTGTCAATAGCTTCTTGTGGAACCTTTCTGATCCTTCTCAGGTGTCGTACCTGGGGCCCAGTTATGTCAGTGCTGCAGAATTTCAGTTTTGGTATTGCAGGTAAAAATTATTTTGCCCTCACCCATGAGATAGCGATGTATGGTTTTGCCTCCGAGGAGCTCTGAGTGAGCTCTGTGTCATCATATAACCTGTACTGATATCCCTATGTTTCCTAGGGTCTTAAACATGCCCATGACTAGAGCTCTATTCTGGTGAGTACTCTGGCTGTCAGATCTCTACTTTGATCGCACTTCTACTCCTTAAGGATGTGTGACAGACGAAGCAACTTGCAAAGCTTCTAAAAGCAATTATTTCTTAGGTATTATGAGAAAAATACAAATCTAAATTGACTACAGAACATCTCTACTCAAACAATATACTCTTTGTAAAGATTTTTTTTATCCGACTTGAGTGATTTTGGGCTTGTGACCAAAATCTTGAAGAAACTCTTGTCCTCTTCTGTCTCTTCTACCCCATACATATTTTATTTTCCAGAACATGGATCATCTTTTCACCAGCAGATCTATAGCTGTTATTCTATAATTATTCATACTGCTTGAATAACTTTGATGATAAATCAAGCTTTCTGAGGAAAGGTCTAATGACCATTCATTTCAGGGACTCTAGTATCCATCCATCCAGGATGACTGGCATGAAGGATACCTATGACCACAGTACTGGACAGCTTTTCATTTTATAAATGTGTTAGAGTTGAAGGAATGAATTCCTAAAGTGATCTAGAACAGAAATGAGATTTCAAAGACATCCATTTAAAAATTGTTATTACAGAAGTGTATTTCCATGGAAGTGTTACAACAGCCTGATTAGGTTTAGCTTTATTTACTTTGTGATTACTTCTTCTTCAGCCCCAAAATTTTCTCTTTTTTATTTTGCCATTCTGTTCTTAGCAATTGCTATTATTTGTTAAGAAATATTCTTATCCATTATGTAACATCTTTGCAGATCTTGTGATCTCTGTGAGGGAGAAGAGTGACAGAAATTGAGTGTGAAGGAAGGCAGAGATCATGTGGGAGCTGGCTTGTGCTTGCAAGGGCAACTAGAGTCTAACAGCATCACAGGATTATTGAATAAAACAATATAGGTTCAGGGAACTGAAATGCATCCTCATCACATGTCAGAAGTTTGCTGGGATGCTCTGTTTTAATATAAAAACTATCCTGATGATAGAACTTCAAATTTGCCGTTAAAGCTTATCATGACTTATTTTAGCTTGTGTTGATTACTGCCATTTTAGGAATAGGATCAATAAGGACTCTATAAAGTGTAGACATCAGTGTGTGAACTATCCTGCAACTCTTAAGGCATGTTAATTCCCAAATGAAGCTGTCTTTAGCAGGCTGCTCAATGGAGCAGTGATTTCAACAGTAAGTGATCTACATTAAGATCCAGCCAGAGACAGATTTTGGTTTTCAGTGGAAGTGTGTCCAATGAATATGATCACCTTAAATGTATTTAAAATTAGTACATTTGCACATAGTTAAAATGCTTTACATCAGTTGCAGTGCTTTTAACACTTCTGGATTTTATAATTCACAATTATTGAGTCAAGATTTACTCTAAGGTTTGGATCTTACAGAGCAGGCTTATTAAATAGGAGATATCCATGAGAAGACTATGAGATTAACACCCACTGTGCACTCCTATAGGAAAAGCTTGTATAATGGGATAACCTCCAGTGCAATATCCAGACACAGGTCCATATGACACAGATGTTAGGCAAGATAATGTACCATCTGCATTTGGCTCTATTGAAAATATTTTTTCTTTTCTTTTCTTATTGTTGCTTGCCTTCCATGGGCTATGGAGTCAATTCAGCAAAATTAATTATCCTGTCCTAAGATAGAATTGCACAGCTCTCTGTTGAGAGTATGAAAATCATGCCTTGTTGGAAGGGATGCAGGAGAAGTTCAAAAACTGCAACACACTGCTAAGTATCAGTGAATATTTGACAAGGTTTATTTGGCTAATCCTTACTTTCCTTAAAAAACTTTGGGAGTGGAAGGGCCAAAGGCAGATTGTCTTTTGGTCTAAGCTAAAAATAGCCCACAAAGTGCTCCTGGAATTGAATTTTTGCTCCAAGAGTCAGAAGGGAATTCAGCAACCCAAAATAATCAATGTGTACCATACCCCAGTTACAGGTCGATCCGTTTTGTTTAGTTCCTATTTAAATATTTCTTTAGTATATTCAGGTTTATTTTACAATTTATTTTAAAATGCATACACCTGCAACAAGGAGTTGCACAATCCAAGACAATCCTCTGCTCTAGGAGTGATTTTTAAGAGAAACACAGAGCTACCAAATGATCAAGGGACCAGAGCATCTCTCTTATGAGGAAAGGCTGAGACACCTGGGTTTGTTCAGCCTGGAGATGAGGGGGGATCTCATCAATACTTATAAATATCTAAAGGGTGGGTGTCAAGAGGATGGGACTAGATTATTTTTAGAGGTGCCCAATGACAGGACAAGGGCACAAGCTGGATCACAGGAAGTTCCACTTAAACATGAGAAAAGAATTATTTCCTGTGAGGGTGACAGAGCAGTGGCACAGGCTGCCCAGGGAGGTTGTGGAGTCTCCTTCCCTGGAGACATTCAAAATACACCTGGACACATTCCTGTGCCCCCTGCTCTGGGTGTCCCTGCTCAAGCAGGGGGGTTGGACAAGATGATCTCCAGAGGTCCCTTCCAACCGCTACCATTCTGTGACTCTGAAATTTTAGGCAAGACAGACTGAACAAGAGATAGAAATGAATGAGATGTGTTTGACTCTGGAATCTGCTGACTCTAAACAA
This sequence comes from Phalacrocorax aristotelis, assembly GCF_949628215.1. Taxonomy (NCBI): domain Eukaryota; kingdom Metazoa; phylum Chordata; class Aves; order Suliformes; family Phalacrocoracidae; genus Phalacrocorax; species Phalacrocorax aristotelis. The sequence goes on along the minus strand of NC_134277.1, from coordinate 135,752,025 downwards.
GGTGGAGAGTGAAAGCCACATTTTTTGCATCACTATGGAGATGAACAAGATATTGTTTCCTGCAATCCATTATGCTTACAGCAGTTGAAAAATGCTGACTGCTTACTCCCTTCTGTGAATAAGTTCATGGAAGAGCTTCACAGAATATCATGTTATGTTATGAGATCACCTGCAAAAATGGTGCTAGATGTTCTGAGGGTGAGTTGGAGTGATGAATCTCTGACTGATATACAACTCAAGCTATATGAGTTTGGGGAGACTAATGTCTGTGTGGTTTTCGTCAGAATCATTGTTATAAAAAACAAACAGAGGAACAGCTTTTTGTTTGTTAGCTTGCCATAGCTAGCTCATCATTTGCAGTGTGGTTGCACTTGCCATACTTGTCTGGCTTTTCTGGATGTTCAGCTGGTTTTGGTAGGCTCTTTCTTTCTTTCTTTCTTTCTTTCTTTCTTTCTTTCTTTCTTTCTTTCTTTCGAGCTTTTAGTTTTAATCAGACAAGAACATAATTTTGTTCTGGTACAGTAACTGGAATTCTTACATGAAAGTCTTTAATATATGTCTGTGTAACAGCTGCAGAGTGACAATAATGCTGTTTATATCTAATGTGTTTTCTCTTCATTCAGGCCTGTTTGAATGAATATTTAGTATTTAAAGCAAAATATAAGAAAAGTTAGGAGGATCAGTGTGAACAGCATCTTTTTACTATATACTATTTTTCACTTTCAATTGGTTACTACTTGTAAGAGGCATCTAGAAAAATTTCATGTGTTTTCAGAATACTGTGTGTGGCCCTGTTATGAAGAAGCTAGAGGTCATGACTTCTTTATTCCTTAAAATATGTTCTGTAGAGGAGTGACTGTGTGAATGGCTCTGGGACAGATGCGATCCAGATCATTTGCTAGTGAGTAAAACCCAGAGGAGTGAATGTCTGTGCTTTGATCAGAGGAACAACCAAAGGTGATTCAGACAAAACTGACTAAGAAAAAAATGCATACTGTCTTTCCTTTCTCTTTTTTCCCATCTTTTTCTCAGTTCCTTCTCTTACTTTTCTCCACATTGCCTTAATCCTGCTTTGCCTTTTTTCTGGACTGTGATGTGTCACAGAGCATAAAACATGTTTTCAAATACAGACAGTTGCAGCAGATGTTGGGTAGGTCTCTGTGATGTTTGAGGCATTCGGATACAAAGCAAGAGGAAATCCTTATCTAGGCATAACTGAATCATTAAAATTCCTGGGAGGATCTCTCCCACAGACAAGGCAATAGCAGGAAGGGAGCTGGTGCTTAATCCAAAACAGTTCAGGGATCCTTAGTGCAAACCAAGACTGGTCTGAAAAATGTGGTCACTGGACTTAGATTATATCAAAGTATAGCCTTTCCAAGAAAGGAAAAGAAAGGAAAAGGAGAAGAAAAAGGAAAGGGGAAGGGAAAGGGGAAGGGAAGGGAAGGGAAGGAAAGAAAAGGGGAAAAAATAATATAATATAGTATAGAGAAAAAAGAAAAGAAAAAAAGAAAACTAAAGAAAAGAAATAGCTAAGCTTTGGCAGCTGGGTAACTGGGACAAAGGGTATGACCACACTAAAAAAAATGTTTGCTAGGATTTGTCACTGGCCTCTAAGGACAGAAAGCGCATTCAAAGCCATATTTTTACAGATAAAAGAGGCCTGTAGAAAAGTTAGAATGCCCTGATCAAGAGGAGTTTTAATTACTCCTACACTGCTAGGGATCTGAACTTCAGAACTGAACTGAGTCCTAGGCAAAGAAAGAAGTTTGGAAAAAGAGAGACTGCTTACCCATGAGTGCTTAAGAACAAGTGATACACTGCAAGTCAGAGACAAGATGGGTCTGCTCAACAGGGAATAGCATAAAAATATTTTATGAAGTATACTTCAAGGGAAAGGAGCTGAGATGAAATGACTAATATCTGATTGTTTCAGAAATGTGCAAGTGACAAGTGATAATTAAGAGATTTATAGTCAAAGCATGTGTGTACTTAGAGTCCAGGATTACATAATTTTTTATTTTCCTCCTGTTTTGATTTAATTTTGGAGAAGGTTCCAGAAGTCTGTTTTCAATTCTGTTTATTCTCTGCCTAGGGAAGATGAATTTTGCTGCTTTAAACTCTATTTGGTGACTGATGTTCTGAGCCATTTTAAGATGATATCCATCTGATATGAGATCCTGCTTTTGTCATACTATTTACAGCCAGGCAGTGATCCATTAAGGCATCTATTTCCCAGACTCCTGATAAGAGTTCCACAGTATTGAATGTGTCCAACCCCAGGTAAAGAAACAGAAAGGCAGATGATGCTAGGAAAATAAAAGATCTAAAGACAAAAGGAAGACACAGCTGACCAGAAAGCTTATCGCTTGACCTGAAAAAGGAAAATTAAAAGGTATGAGGCAGCAGGGACCCCTTATATGTGTACCAATAGATGTAGCTTTTTTTTTTTTTCCAAAATCCAATTATTCTCATAGATCTCTTAATCATTAAAATAAATATGCCAGATTTTCTTGTGCTTTTCAGTCAGACTTCTAAAGATATTTATTTAGAAGAAATACAATCGCAAAATTATGAAGAAAGACAGTGTCTGTAACTTTTCAGGAAATACAGTTCTGCAAGTATTTATTGTCTGTATTGTTAAAGGTAACCTTTAATCCTAATTTAAATAAGAGTTAATATTTCAAAAACAATTTTAAAGCTAATGGCAGATGCATGACTGTGTATCTTACATTATTTCAAACATTTCAGACACGAGCTTTTCTTGGCCATGGCACAGTCTAACCCACTCTTCCTCCCAGCCTGCCCATTGCCTCCAGCAAGTTGAAGCAGTTTGGGAAAGCAAGGTGAAGACCACATGGGGGATACCAGCAGATCCAATTCTCCACTCAGTTATACAAGTGCAAGGAGCTGCAGAATTCTGACCCTGAAATTCACTGCACAGGGGCTGGTACTGGGCATTTGCAATCCCATTTGCAGGATCTAAATTTCCAATGCAGCATAAGCATGCCACAAAATTTTCACTTCCATAAATTTGCTCTTACTTTAAGTAGTTTTGTCAGAAGCAGGTAAAAGGTCTTCTGTATTCAAAGCCTCACTAATTCCACAGCTTTAGCATTTGAAAAAAAAGTGTATCCATAATTCCCAGCCTCCATCAGCAAATGACTTTGAAGAAAAAAAATCTCATAGTAACAGAGGTCCAGGATACTATCTCAGTATAACCAGCCTCCTGTTAACATAGCTGACTTGAGTTGCAAAATTAGATCTTGAAAATTCTGGAGCATAAGACACCTCAAAATGTTATAAACAAGTATTAGCAAGAATTGTCTTCACAGATTGAACAACAAGATCACATCCTGGGCATATAGGAAGTGTATCAAACAGAAATACACTAGTTTTAGGACACTCCAATACCCAACAAATGCATAAGCCATTCCCCAGTGCTCTCTGTATCCCTCCCTTCGTGTTTTTCCTTTAATCGACTTCAAACTTAGGATAAACCCCTTTACCATTAAAATCAATGAAAGTTCTATCAGGAGATCTAATCTCGCCTTCAGGCTTTCATCTGATTTCTTTCTTTCTTTTCACAGCCCTTATGTTTTGTCTCAAAGCACACAGTGCCAGCGTAACTTTAGTCCATCCGTTCAAAAGTATGCTTTATATAGTCTGGGGGTATAGTTTCTAGAATTTAGAAACTATGAATATAAAACCAAAGCTACTGTAAAAGTAAGCTAAAAATAGACAGTATCTATTGTGTGAAAATATTTTCAACAGTAATTGCATTTTTATATCTATTGTATCCCTAATACGAGAATCTCAGGATACTTCTGATAAACAAAGAGGAGTCACGACTATTACTCTCTGACACACGGCAAATGTATTTTCATAATCCGATTCTACCAGGTATCAATAAGCCTTCAGTTTGAGCACAGGAAAGTAAACAAGGTGTAGAAAATATTCTATTTACTTACAAAAAGAGCCATTGTTTGGTAAAATACAGAAAAGATATAGGTGAAATAACACTGAGCTAAAGGCCTGTAAGTCCCAAAGAATGTGTTGAGCTTGGATATAATCAATGGAGAAATCAATATGCCAGAACTCTTGGTATGGAAGTTAGATTTAAATCATAAATAAAATAAGGCATGGATCTGACTATTCTATGTACTGACCAACTTGAATAAACACCTGGATCCTGAGAACGTTGACCACAAGGGTGTATTTTCACATCTTTATCATACTCAGTATTCTTTCCCCTTTGTGTTTCTGTTTTATCGAAGGATAAAGTATAAGTGGATATCACTCACAGAACAGAATTTAAGAATAGAAGTAGCTCTTTCTTCCCTTTGCAAAAATATTTTGTCAAGTTAAGGACTTTGACAAATAATCTCTGGGGGAAAAAAAGCTGTTTGTAGCTTTTAATTCATTTTTGTCTACGTGACTACTAATTTTAATCTCAAGATACCCAGGTTTTTTCTTATTTCTAACCTTTTGTGAATTTTCTATGTTTTTTCCATGGTAGCAGAATGGTCCCAGATCTCTGTATTCAAAGCCCTAAATGGTGTTTCACTGGCTGATGTGAAGCAACATGGTTGCACTAACCTCTTTCATCCTTTGGTCCTACTTCTTCCAAAAGAAGTAACACCAAAACAAAGAACTCTTCAGACAGATTTTTGGTGGCTACACAGTAGATTCAGGATTCATTCATTTTCTTCATAATACTGGGCAAGGTTCTTTTCTTCCTGAAAAGCATTGAAGGAATTAAATATAATAACATAAAAATGTGAAGTATTGCAGTCACTCACACAGTGACCTGGATCATTCTTAAGGTATACCGCAGATTAGCTGGGGGGTTTTAATGGTTTTGGTTTTTTTCAATAGGAGCAATTCAGAACTGGTAATTTGTCAAGGGGCCTTGGGAAATTCCTCTCTCCAATCTGTAAACTAGGCTAATATTGATCATGTTTCTCAGGAAAGGGTTTTTTCCCAAAGGCTTAAAAACACTTTTTCAAGCACAGGTATGGAACATGGCTATATGTTAAACACTTCTTGTTTAACGCGGGCGATAAAAACATCTTAGTTGGATGCTGTCTGTATTTAAAATGCCCCAGTCAATACAAATGTCCCTGGAGTGAACACTGGGGTAGTTAGTCCAGCGATGCTGCACTCTAGAAATGCAGGCATGGCACTACTGTTGGTGTTATGCTGTCAGGAGAAGTAATCTTCATAAAACAGAAGGGAGGTTTGATATCTGGGGTATGCAGAGAGAAGTAGTTACTGTATCTTAATTAAATGATAAACCAAGGGTGTGATTTTCTACCAGAATGACAAAAAGATGTCAAAAGATGAGACAAAGTATGCTGAAAAGGTAAGAACTATGAGTGAGTGCAGAGGGCTAGGATGTTAGATGTATGAGAGCATGTGTGATGTTGCAACACAAAAGAAGTGAACGATATAACTTCTGAAAAAAAAACCCACCCAACCTCTTAATAAATAGACCAGTGAAGAGGTAACAGTAGCTTGATCAATTTAGCAGAACTGTCTGTAGATATCTGCGTAGCAGGAACACCAAAAAGAGGGAAAAAATGTTTAAAAAGAGACAGGTGAAAAGAAAATATTTTATCCATGATTACATTAAGATTAATTGGGCAATGATGAATAAAGATGGAAATTTTAACTCCACTCCCTCTCAGTGCAAGAAGGTGAAAGGACTCATGAGTGTGCTCTACAACAGGGTACAAGACGAAGAAGTGCATTTATTCTGCTTGATTGTAAACTACTCATTTATTGATAGCTTGAGCCCTGGAGGGACTTTGTACAGCCCTAAGTGAGGCCTGCAAGCTGAGTACACAGAGCAAAAGGAATTTGCAAATAATAATACACTGTGGTGGAAGTTGCCTAAACTGTTCAATAGGAAATGTCAAGAACAAAGGAAGGTCTTAAATCCTTGCATATGGTGATGTTGTAGGCACCTGACCTACTGAAATTTCAGAAATCTGAATCTATGCTAAGGACATGCACGCAGGATGTTTCAAAACAGATCCTCAAATAATTGTAATGCAATGTTTTGTGGATCTATTCCACAGACAGAAAATAAAAGCAAATTTGGAAGTTCTTGACTCAGCAGGGATAATGACTCAAAGAATCATTGTCACCTCTGGGTACTGGTCAGATCTGCTTCTGACCCTGTACCCTGCTCCCACATCATCACAAGATGGTATAGAGTCTTATTTTAACTAGATCTGGAGAAATATGAAAAGTTGGTGCATCTTGAAAAACGAGACAGAGGTTTGCATCTAAGTATACCAAATATATATAGAGATAACACATTTATTTGAAACAGGACTTCTACAAATGCAAATGGTATGCATCTGCATAGCTAGTAACTCAATTTTATAGAGCTGTAAGCTGGGGAAAAATGTAACAGAAAAGTTAATGGAAGCATTTAATAAAGGACAATGAACAGGCACCATAAATCTAAACAGGAACTGACATTGGAGAAATGTATGCAATGGCTCACTCAATACAGGAAGGATTCCTTAACTGCAGGACATTTAGCATAATGCTGTTATGTATAAAATGGCCCATACATATGCTAACAGATCACCAGCAAGTTTATTTTAACTTCCATTGCAAGACAGTTTTGAAATCTTTCATAGGATTTGCAAGGATTCTGAGAGCCTAAAATAGATGTTTTAGATGCACATGTGTCAGGATGGCAGGTGTCTAATTGCCGTTTGTAAAGTAAAACACCAGCAATGCGAAAAGCTCATCTGTGATCTCCAGCTATCCATGAAGTGCTCCCTTGAAATTCATTTGCCCATGGGGGAGGTCTTTGTTACTCTTGTTGCCTCCTCTGTGCAGAGATGTATTCTGCCTTCCTTGCAGAGGACAAGAGGGAAGTGGCCGAGGGAGATCTAACCTCAGTCATGCAGAAATCAAGCCCATGTGCTTTCCTAGAAGATGTTTCACTGACAGCTTTGAAAACTAATAATAGAAGCATAACCCTCTTATGACAACTATTTACAATTTCAGGATGCCTGTGGTATGAGGGTGGAGAGTTTGGTCACCCGAAAAGGAAGGCCAGACAGTGTGCTGCTGGTCCTTTGGCCCATGGACTTCCATAACAAAGTTTTTAAGACCGGAACTTGATTGCAAGCCAAAGCAGTTTCCTGTGTTTCCCCTAGGATCAGAAACACTTGCCCAGAGAAGGGTTTGTACACGGGACCATTTCAGCTGGAAGGATCTTTGCTTGAAGCTGAGGCTCTGCCTGCTGCTTCGTGAAGTTTTGGAAGAGACCATTATAAGATCTTTATAAGATGTCCCTGAAATACACTATTTTATTACCTAAGGGCCTGATTCAATTTTTTTATTCATCCTTGAATTGAGTAGCACTCCCATCGACATGTGCTGGGCTCCTACTTGACTAGAAATTGAACTTGGACTTCTGAGTGTGATCCACAAATAATAATTTTATATATTGAGAAGGAAGGAAATGTTTGTTACAAAAATGCACAGTATATGCAGTTTCATCTCTCCCTGTGTCTTTATATGTGTGCACACATTCATGGACACACATACACACAAACACACACACTGAGAGAGGAGAAACTTCCTAAGTAACTTTCTGTAGTCATTTACCAAGTACAGGAAATTCTTTCGATGGTTTTAAATATGTTTCTGAGGTCTAACAATTACCTAGGAAGGTTATCTATACAAGGTATCTATGTGGTGCATTATATAGCTGTTAAACAAAAGAATACATTTAGGTAAATAGTAGTATAGGACTCCTATAAGCGAACAGTAAGTGCTGATGGAAGACCCCTCCTTTCAGATTTTATAAAGGAGTTATTTGTCATTATAAGTTATAGCTCTGATAGTATTGGAAAATCCATGTACTTAAATTGCTATTCCTGTATGAATTCTCATTGACTTCAGAAGAAATAAAAGAAAATAGGTCTGGAGTGACCTCAAGAGGTCACTGAGTCTATTCTTTGCCCCAAACCAGAAGCCACCACACCTTAAATAGATGGATTTTGTCTACTCTCCTCTTGAAAACTGCCAGTAGTAGAGGTTCTGTAACCTGTGTGGACAATCTGTTCCAGTGCTTTGTAACCCCTGTGAGTAGAAAGTTTTTCTCAACATTTATAAGTTTCCCTTGCTATCATACAAGCCCATAACTTTTTATTTCCCCATTGCATATGAAAAATAATTATACTTTCCCTTTTTGCAGCTCTTTTTATAGCTTCTCTCAGTTTTACCATCAAAAAGCAAACAGACACAGTCATTTAAATCTTTCAACTCAGATGACTGTTTTGTTTGGGAAATGCTGAGTATGGCCTTCTTCATTGTCTTCCTGTGGATTTCCTTCAAATGACCTGTCATGGAGGCCTTGGGCTTTTCGAGGTGGACTCCCATTATCTACTCATCACCCAACAGAATTGGCACTGAGCTCAGAGTAGATCAGCTCACCAAATCCAGGTCTACTCCACAAAAGTCCTGATATTTATAGAAGTGGGTGTTTACCACTATTCATCGTGCTTTTACAGGTAGAAGAAAGTATTTGTTATAAGGTGCATCAAATGATTTATTTTAAGTTATAATCACAGAACCACAGAATCACAGAATGGTAGGGGTTGGAAGGGACCTCTGGAGATCATCTTGTCCAACCCCCCTGCTTGAGCAGGCACACCCAGAGCAGGGGGCACAGGAACGCATCCAGGTGGGTTTTGAATGTCTCCAGCGAAGGAGACTCCACAACCTCCCTGGGTAGCCTGTGCCACTGCTCTGTCACCCTCACAGGAAAGGAGTTTCTTCTCATGTTTACGTGTTCCAGCTTGTGCCCATTGCCCCTTGGCCTGTCATTAGGCACTAATTAAAGGTACAAAATAAATTTTTCTATGAAGGTTAATTAACCACACTCAACATTTTTTGTTTAATCACAGTATCAGTAGAGATTTCTTCTCAGTCAGCTAGATATTGATTGCTGAGAATATTTTATGTACTTTAGTAATCTGGGTTAGAGGTACAGATGTGAATAAGGTATTCATTGTTAAATAATAGTTTTCAAAATGAAAGCTATTTATCTAATATGCAAGAAACATCCTGTAATTCCAATATCAATGTGCACTTTAGCAGTGTTAGATGATTGTTCTTCCTAGTAGTTGCCATATCCTTAAAGGTAATATAGGGTGTCTGAATATCTATGGCCAGTGTTTCAGCATAGTAAGCGTGGAGATGACTGATATCACTGAAAGACATTTGATCCTGGACACATGTAATTATCCCAAGGTACAACATGGATCCAAATGAGGTTCAAAGCTTATCTGTTTGCTTATGTTGCTTTTCAGAACAAGAAGTTAACAGGCATGATCAAAGTATTGATGAGCTGGAAATTTATTTGTTGATATTACGTCAAACATTTATTTTGTAATGAAGGAGCTGGATTTTCTAGTCATCTAAAATGGTACACCACCATCAAATCTTACCTGGCAACAATGAATTTGTCCCTGTATTTTCAAACTGGGCGTGTTCTAAAACTTCTAGCTTTTGATTCAGAATATCCCAACTAAGATAGGGCAGTCAGTTCTTCTGAACTCTTTCAGCTGAAAGAGTTTATTACTTTTCACCTCTCAAGATGAACTCATATCTTGTCATGACTCCTGGTTCAGGGCTATGGTTTCAGGCAAACTGCACATCTACAGTGTTAGCTTTCCTTTTTGGGAAAATAAATAGATTTTTGAAAAGAAAATATGCAATGCACTTTTATTCTGGTCATAAAATGAAATTCCAGTGTTTCTTTCTCTTTTCTCTGTATTATAGAGTGATGTGCTCTTTATAATTTCTTGCCAAAAGAAGCGTTATGTGCAGTAGATCAATCTGTTTTTAAAAATCACATACTTATATAACCATTCTGCTTTAGAAGCTGTTTGAACATTAATGATTTTGGTATTTCTATTAGCAGAACATAGATAATGCACTTCGGAAAAAAAATTTGCCACCAAGTTTGGCTGACAGTCATATAGGCCTTTGTAATAACATTGTGTGCATAAGGGAATTCAGCTCTTAACAATGGGTATCTTTGACAACAGAGTAATAAATGTGCCCACCCCACATATTTTCTACAGCAATGTAGGAAAATTGTATGTAAGTGAAATAATTTCTGATTTTACATAAGTCACCAGACATATTTGCAAGTGTATGCTATTTAGCAATCCAAACTAAACACTCTGGAATGAGCTAGCATTTTTTATGAGATCTTTTAATAAGACATCAAAAAACCAAAGCAGCTTTTCCTAGTTCTTCAGATTAATTCATAATCGTCTGGGGAAAAAATATGCTGTGAATCTATTCTGAATATAAACATCTTCCTTATAACCAAGCTGTCTTGGCACATGTAGACAGAAGCCAGTTTGCAAATAAACATACACATTGGGAGAAAGATTGGAAGGAGCAAACTGTGTTATGATGTTCAGCTGCTGGTTATCTGAGGTGACCATATTATATGCCTTTCCATAACGTCACTTCCCATAAATTGTTCAAAAACCTTGATCTTAAAAACACTGTTTGTTCACGTCTACTATTTCTATGTGAAAAAGTATTTCAGTACCTTTCTTCTATGATGCATCGAAATTTTTCTCTAGCTGCCAGCCTAAGAGCAATGCATGCATGTATTGATATTCCCAGAAAAGGCCCCATCAGGACAATTGGTTTTGGCTCCTAAATGATCCTGGCTGTGTTGTGTGTCTGGCTGGGCAGGCAGTAGTGTCATGACATCATGAATAGAGTATCTTTCCACATTGCAAAGGCCAAAAATGGGTTGACAGTCAATTTTATTTTCTTTTTTTGTCTGTCTCATACAGTTTGTTTGTCTGGCATCTGTGCACAATTACAGAACTGTTAAGGTTCATGGAGGTCAGATATATATGTATTTCTCATTTTTATCGTGGACCAGTTGCTGCCATAAGCTGCCTCTGAGACAAACTAGCTCTGAGCAAATAATGCTACTGCATGCTGTTGCTTTAATGTCATCATTTATCCCTCAAGTATTTATTAAAAGACAAATTTAAGAGTTTAAACAGTAATTCATACAATATATCAATAACTAAATTCAGCAACAAACTGTATGTTGCTGTAAGAGTTTTCATTTGTGGATTACCTGAAGTATACCCTTCAAAGTTTCATTGTTCTATCTGTTGGTCTGGTAATTGTCTTTTGTCTTGTGAATAGCTGTGAAATGAACAATTCTGGGTATTGAAAGAGGTCTTTGTGTGTATTTTTGTGGTATATCTGCACGCCTGGTTTTTTCACCCCAAATGTCTGCTCAGTTCTTTTTGTAGTGTTTATGTATTGTTCTTTGCTACTAACATTTGAAAATTTTTCAGCATTAACTTCTAAATGGAATCATAAGTCATTTATTTTAGAATGCACGCTGAGAAGTAATCAATTGTAGCATCATTTTATTGATGGTGTTTTGAAAGTCTTCCAGAAAAACTCTTTGCCTTGTTCTGGACTGATTTATGCTAAAAATATTTCCTTGGGTTCCACAAAAGCTGCGTTTTATTGGTTGGCATCTTACCGTCCTTCATTGGCAGTAATAATAAAAAAAGGGTAATGTTGCTCATAAAATACTTCAGTCATTAGCACAATTTAATTATTCAGATAAGTACAATGTAACCATTAATAAGACACTGTAATGACGTCAAACACTACCCACGAAACAGGAACGTTCAGTTAAATTCCCATGCAGATTTAATAAACTGAAGCCTTGTTTGTGATAAGAAAGAAAAATATTAAACACAACTGCTTAATTACAAAGCAAAAGTGATTTCAAATTAAGACAGTCAATACAATTTATGAAACAGGGCAACAATAGTGAAATATTTCATTCTTCTTGAATTATTTTCTATTTCTATTAATCTCATAGCAGAAAAATTTCCAGAGGCAAGATAGACCTTTATTAGAACCAGGTTAAGGTTTCCTGCTTTAGAGGATGAATACCAATGAACTCAGGAAAAAAAAAAAGAATTAAAATAATCAATATGTCAAAGCAAATGTATGCAGGATAGCTGCAAATGGTTTATTAGAATGACAGTGCTATTGTATTTAAAAACCTAGAGACATCTTTGGGGAGATGAACCTATGTCAGATGTGAAAAGAAGCAGAATTGTTAAATATTTTCAGTATTTAATGAAACCTCTCATCTGAAACAGGGTTGCTAAATTATTTATTGAAAATCTAATTAGTAAGTATAGCTCTTAGAGCTTGGGTTTAGTCTTTCTGAAGTGACCTATATATATCTTATACAACAGGATATCAGAAGAACTCCAAAGATTGAAGAAATTGCTAGGAGGTATTAAAGTAGCGATTTCATCTGTCCATGTAATAACATCTGCATAATTTTCCTCTCATTTACATTATCGGGAAAGCAATAAATTTTGTATGTTAAGAGACCAAAAAGTTCTAATTCCTCCTGTTCCATGAAAGCTCAGGTTTTTGCAGTTCATGCGGGATGAAGTGCCTCCAAGAAACCAATCCTAGGGACTACTGACATGATTTTTGTTCTCTCTTTACCAGCTTTTTGACATTGAGTAGTGTTTTTCTGACTATAAGTTGCTGGCAGAAGTTTTGCACTTTCTGAAAGCACGAATTCTTGCAGACAAATAAGGCAATGGATAGCTTTTGCTATGGTGGTGGACTTGTTCTAAAAGGTACTGTGTTATGTGCAATGCCAGTAAAGGAAAGAGTAGAACCATTATTAGTCATGATACCTGGAACCGTCTGCTATGGCTTGACAGAGAATTAGAACTGGTCTTGAAGGTTATTTTCCTCATTCAAACTGGACTGATATATTGCCTTTTCCATTCCCTTTTCTTACTTCCTGGGGAAAATAGTTTTTATGTGTATATGCATGTGTATATGTGTTTGTGTGTGAGAGAGAGAGGAAGGGAAGAAAAAAGTATAAAAAGCAACAATTAGTCAGAAGAAAGATACTTGTCAGAAGTGAGTTCTGGGAAAGAATCTGAAAAAGTTAAAAAAGTCTAAGTGGTCAACCGGAGTTTTTTTCCTATATTCTGGTAGATGCATCATTTAAGGCATTAATTGCCAGTGAAAGAATGAGACTATAGGAAGAGAAAAATGACTGATCATGATTAAAGCACTGAGTCACAGTCAAGCATCATTAATACTGGCAGGTTACTGGTTCAAGAAAATATCGGATTTCCAAGATGTATAGAGAGGCAGACATATTATTTAGAAAAAAGTTTTTTTTTTCCATTAGAAGTTCACATATTATGAAAACTTGTCTTCTCTTAGTAAACTCCACATATTTCACAATGAATTTTCTTTGAAAAATTAAATAGATGATGAAAGACAATAAAACTCTCAAATAATCTGAACTGGATTCTTCCCACAGCTATAGGAAGCCCTTTTACCAGACCAGATTAAAATATTATAAAGAAAGATTCAGCAATTTAAATAGTTGCATCTCTCAAAGACTATGAAAACAAGAGTTTTGAAACATAATCTCCATTGGAGCTGTGAGGGGAGATCCAGGCTGGGGGCTCAGGCCTCCACGGTCCCTCAGAGAGGCCTGTGGGCCTGGGAACACACTGAGGCATTTTGAAATCTGCAAAGGTCATTTCAGAGGGAAGGTAGCTGGGAGTAAGAACAGGGAATGCCCCCATGTCCCTTGTCTTCGCAGCCCATTTAATACAGGTCTCATAGGTGTTAGCATCTTGTAATCCTCAGCATTACTAAATGGGGGTTGGGGTACGTAAAGCAGGGTGACTGGGAAGGGAAAATAGTTTCCAGTTGTCCAGCACCTTACCCCTTTTTGTGCTTGCATATAGGTTCTCACAGCCTGTCCTCCCACCGCTCAGGAGAGGAGCAGAGGAAAAGTCCATGTTTCTGGAGCCCACACCTGTGTATGGCTGGATTGAGAAGGGAAGGGAGCATGTGCCACTGTGATACAGAAATATGGAGAGAGCAAGACAGATCCTGCAGCACTTAGAGGAAATATAACTGTGTCGGAATCTAGAAATGGACTTTTCAGGGAGAATATATGTATACTTTTAAAAGCCAGATTGGAAAAGATTAACAGGGTAAAGATGTGCTCTCTGCATGTTAATGCCAATGGGCTGTGCTACAGACCAGCATTTGTCTTTATTTCCCTGTTGTTAGCTATTGCAGGTGTTCCTTTATGCCTGCATTTTCATATCCTGCCTTTAATATAATTTAGCTGTTTTTCTCTCATTTATTTTTTTATATTAGTCCCAAGAAATACATTAACTGCCCTGCTGGTTTAATATTTCCTCCTTGCTTCAGGAAGATAGTTTTCAATATTTTGTGCAAAGATGAAAACATTCAAAGTGCTTGCCTTTCTTGTATTTATTAAAGGACAGTATTTATCTCGCCTGTACAGTGCTGGCAGTTTTTCCTAGAAATACATCTTCCATTTGGGAAATCTTAAACTCTAATACAATAAATGTAATAACAGCCACCACAACACATGAGCAAGACAGACAGATACCAAGTGAGCGAGAACTATAAGAAGCCAGGTATTGTTTTGATCATATGGAGACAGGTTGTGGTCATTAACAGCTTCTAAATCCCACTGAAAGCTCATTATGCCCACTTAGTTACCATTAACAATTTCTTTCCATTCTCTCCAGAAATGCAGTAAACCAGTTACTAAAGGATCCATTCTTCCATTTTCTGGGGAAATGTAAGCAAGAATGCGAGAGGGCTGATGGCTATTAACAATAGTTTTTCCACTTAAGAATTCAGGAGGGTCTCTGAGGAGCTGAACCTGTGTCAAATGTGAAAGGGAAGGGGTTTGTGAAAGAATTTCATTCCTATAATGAAATCACTGACATGAAATCTCCCAGTTGCTGAATTATTTAGAGGAGGAAAAAGGAGTAAGTAAATTAGTTTCTCAGAATCTGCTTTTGCCTTCCCTAAAATCATTGTTTCTTTATTTTCTCCTCACATATTCTGGTCTGGAGGCTTTTTACAGCTACAAATTCCAGGTGGACTTTCACCCAGTATAGGCTTTTAACAGTCTCTTTTATAGAGTAAAACATACAGTAGGAAATAATGAAGATAGCCAACAGATTAAACTTGGGATACAATGGCCAGTAGCAGCAAACAAAGAACCTTTTTGGGCATGTACATTTTATGTCAAGGAGACCTGCAAGGAGTTCTCATATTGACCAGTGTGGGTGTCTCAGCCAAAGTTCTCCTCTCTCTGAATTCATGTAGGCCAAGTGGACCTTGCCTTTCTTTGCCTTGTCTTTCAAATGAGAGTTGAAGTCCAGGTCCTGACCAGAGCGGGCTGAAATGTGAGAGCTGAGTTTATGCTCTTAAATGTCTGTTTATTTTTCAGATGCTCTTTCACTTAGATTTTGTCTGAGTGGGGTTTGCGGGTTGAATTTCTTTGTGGAGATTTGGCTAGAGCTCAGACACAGCCTGCAGAAGGCTTTTCTTCTGCGCCTCTCTGGCCTTGGGACCTGACCTCTCTGCACACATGTGTGTTTAAGTTCATCTGTTTTTCCAGAATTTCCCTAGAGTTTGATCAGGACAATGACAAAACACCTATTACTGCAAAAGCCCTTTTA
The DNA here is from genome assembly GCF_949628215.1 of Phalacrocorax aristotelis. Lineage (NCBI taxonomy): Eukaryota > Metazoa > Chordata > Aves > Suliformes > Phalacrocoracidae > Phalacrocorax > Phalacrocorax aristotelis. The sequence goes on along the minus strand of NC_134277.1, from coordinate 135,736,411 downwards.
CACTTTACGTAACACTAAGGGTAACGATCACTTCTGCCAATATGTCTTTGTAAATAAATATTGATTGGGCATTTGCCTTTTGTTTGTGTTCAAACATCAGTGTTTATGACTCACTCCATTCTTTGCGATTTTCCTTTGCACCGTATGCTAAGATTTCTTTAGTGAGCTACTGCAGACAAATCTTTTCTAATATGTTTTTTCTGTCTCCTGTGCAACATTAAACCTCTACACCCTCCCCCCTCCAACTCTCAACTTTTTCACTTCAAGCCCTAATTACTCATCTCGACTGTCTGCTGGTTGTTACTTTGTCTCTGTAAAGTGTGATTGCACATCTAACTCACAAGGTGTCATCTCTTTTCCCTAGTGGTTATCCACAGAATTTTCAGTGGAACTACAACAAATAATGAACAATATACACTTCTGGAAATATAATGAAAATACAGCTATTTAAATGGGACTGAGTATTCACAAAAGATGAAAGTTAACTCTTGGCAGAATTCTGGCAGCCAGGGAGTTTTTGCTTGGTATGACTCCAGGTATTCAAAAGGAAATAATACACTGTCATGGAAGACTGTAAAACATCAATGAACCAGTAGTTGTCATTTCCAATAAGTTAGATATCATAGCTGTATTAATTATAACAGTAAAAATTATTCATAATATGCATCTCATCACATATTCTTTTACTGCTTTTTCAAAGAAATAAAATTATTTTACAGTGATATTCAGTAAAGCAAACTAAATAGTGTACCCCTAGACTAACCAGAACATGTAGGATTAAAAAATGGACTACACATTTTCACTTTGCCAGATTACTCTGCTTTGATTAACTTGGGAACAGCATTGCCAGTTTTGGTCTTTGGATGATTTTTTTTGTCTAAGACCTCAAGTTATTAATTTTTTTCAGAAAGAAATCCTAAACAGATGTTTAATTTAGTATGAAAAACCTTAAGGTTACTTGCTTTAAATGACATATCACAAGATTACTGCAAAGGTTTTATAATCAATACTGGAGGAATAACGAGGAATAACATTTACGTTGTATCAGTCTGTCCTCCTCTCCTTTAGTATGCCAATTTTTTTCCTTCCTTAACGTGCATTAGTGATAAAAGCTGTTCCATATGATTATGTAATGGTGTGGAATGATCTTGTAGAAGTGTTGCAGGAACTGAAATAAGTGGGCTTCATCTGTCAGTGATGGTGAAGACCCATAACACCTATTTTATTTCTGAGATAGTAAGGACACTCTTTAACAATGCTGGAGCCCATAATCAAACCTTTTATTCCACAGGATATTTATAAAGCAGTGCTGTTACTTTTATTCAGAGATGAAAAATTCATGGCTTAAAATACCTGACAAGTTGCTGGTTCAGTTGCTATCTTAGAGCTGACACTGCAAGGACTTATACCCAGGTTTAAGTGCAAGCATGGCTGTGTTGGTTTCAAAAGGAATATTATAGGGATTAGAGATGCATGTTTATTTAGCATGATGAAAAGGACAAGGGGATTTTAATTCCCCCTTTCAAGCATCTTTCCATACCTGTTTCATTAGATAAAGCTAGCGTTGATGAGGGAAAAACAAAGTGAATTTTTTATTACATATATTCTCTTTAAACCAAAGAAAGAATGGGGTACAAAGAAGCACACTGAAGAGGAGTCCACAGTAGAGTAAAAGTTTCACCAAGAGATATGAGTAGGCTGAAAATGGTTCTACTGCTCAGCAGAAGGGCTCATATGGAAAGAAAGGTACGTAGAGACTTTAAAAAAAGGTGGCATTCTTTTCAATTAGCCTAGCCTGTAAATAAACTGCAGAAGTTCCTGTTGGAATTAGGATGAAAAAAGTATCCAATCTTCAGTTTAAAAGTTCAGTGATGGTTCTGCAAAAGACTTTCAATGAGAGGTTAGGAAAAAAACATCTTTAGGTGGAGATTTGTAAATTCAGAAAAATAATTTAGAATGGGACTGGATGGGGTGGCCCAGATTGCCTTTCCCGGTCCTGTTTGGTTATGCAGCTGCTCTTTTAAACAAATATTCACCCTCCCACCAAATATTTCTTCTTAGTTCTATGGAGTTAATGACAGTTACCTGAGTGCATGTCTTTAATTCTCATGTCTTAGATGAGGGCCATTTATTAACTCTGAAAAGTCCTTAATATTTTAATGAATCTAAAAGGCTTTTGTGGAACTGGGACAATCAGGAGGCATTTTTTTTCATCCTCAGGTGCATTGAAAGTGATGATTTATGGAAGTCAAGTTTAAACTGCTACAGTTTTTCTCCTGTTATTTAGCTATTGTGTTGTGAACATGAGAGAGAATATTTATGAACTGTTTCTTGCCATCAGTGTGCAGCCTCACATCGCCACTTGGCTTTCTTACAATATCTTAGGTGGTGGTGAAGGTTGTTCAAGTAGACCAGTCAATGCTTTGTGATTTATTATCTCTTTAACATCTAAGTGATATGCCATGGTAATACAGCTGCCTCACATGCTGGTTTGAACATTTTTTGATGTTGTATGAAGTCAAAGTAACAAAAAGTCCAAATCTAGTATTTGTTGGTTTTCTCACAGCACACTAAGTGGGTGATGATTTTTAGCTCCTACTGACATCCAGCAGGACACAAGTGCTTCCGCTTTCCTTTTTTCCCCCACAAACTAGATGTTTTCCAGATTCTCTGGTCTAAGAACTCTGTGGTTTGGGATACTGACATTTCCAGCTGCACTTCTGATCGGAAGTGACTGTCTAAAATATAGATCTGCCTTTGTGTCTGAACTAGTGGACTAAAATTAATTTTTAATGAGTGAAAAGAAATTTGCACTTGTAAAATGAGATTCATCTCAGGCTAAAGCAGCTAAGATGGAACATGCCCTGAAACTACCTATATACCTATTTCATACTGGTAATTACAAGAAGAACCTCAGGCAATGAGGTTAGAGGTAGAAATCTGCAGTCTAGACACCTAAAGTGAGGTCAGTCTAAACCACATGTAACATGTATCTGGGAAGCTTAATACATAGGTTGCCCTAATGCCTCTCAATTCCACCAGAAACTTCTGTCATCCCTGGATGTGGCTTCCATCTGGGTGTGCAGTCTTATTTCCAAGAGCTTTTGCTGTTTTCTTACCAAAAAATTATATCAGGCCTCATCTTATTCAAAGGATGGAATTTTTCCTTCACCCCGGCACTTCTGTGATCACTTTGCACTTTGTCCTTTTCAGATTTTTGGCTGCTTTTTTCTTACAGCTCAGAAGCATAAAGAAAGCTCCTACGCACTGAGAACTAACAGCTGATAGACTGGAGGAAATTACAGTTTCTGCACATGTGTAACTGTGGCCCATGAGGGCTTCCAAGAGATGACCTTCCCTCACCAGAAGGTTCTGGCGCACCACCCACTTGTTTAAAAACTGTGTTCTGTGTGAGGCTGTGTGATGGCTCAGGTGCTAGGCCAAGGTACCTCTTTTTATTCTCTGTTCAGCATGCTTGATTGCGCTCAACTGTTTAGGGAAAGCCCTACCAAACTGTACAAGTCAATGATGGCTCAGGAATTCCCCTTTCTGCTTCTTTCTGGCATGCCACAGTTTGCTTTTAGTGCTTGGACTTACACAACCGACGGACATCCAAGAACCATGATGGAAAGCTCCTGGTGGAGGCTTAGATGTCTCTGTTGAAAAACACTGATGACTGCAGTATCATCACTCCCAAGAGGGTGGTAGTTAAAATCTGCCATATGTTCCCATATTTTGGTCTTATCTTCTTGACTCCCCAGGACTTTTGTACAGCAATAGTATTTTTGACGCCATCTTTCACAATATTTGCTCACAGAAATTACATGGAGTTTTGGGACACAAGTAGTAGTCTTATCACTAATGAGATATTTTTCTGTTGAGAGCCTTACAAGTCAAAGTTAGGACTATAAGAACAATGTTTCACTAAGGACCCAAATCTTCCTGGTGAAATCCTGCTTGCAATCATCATGAGAATGTATAGCAGGAGGTATGATATAGTCTTGGGCTGACATTATTCCAAAGTCTGTTCAGTGATAGCTGTAAAACAATTTGGAAAATTTCTTCATCTATATGGTAGAGTCCCCGCTTTGTAAAACATTGTCGCAGTCATCCCTGGCTGACACCCATAATGTTATGCTAGGCAGGTTCTCCAAAACCAGAGGAAGCAAGATACTAGCTTAATTTCTGGTCTTGAAAGGTGGCCCTTTTGGTGCAGTACTGCAATAGTGCAGTACTATGATACTGCTTTGTGTCTTTGTTTATGCTGTATCCATTAGCTGCTTAGAGGACATATGGACAGAAGGCTTGTTATTTAATAAACTTTTGTAATTACTAAATCAACAGGATTCAACAGAAGGAAACACTGTTGAAGCAGATGATAAGTGGTGAAATGATACATGTAATATTTTCTTGTATTTTATATATGAAATTCACACATTATCATTCTGGAGTTTGTGAGTGGATGATATCAAAGTTGAATTTTTACAATAATTTAACAGGTTCTCTTAGATATATCAAAAACACAGGGCTGGAGTGGCTTCTTAGTTGCTGTCTTCTTCTGGAATACTAACATCTCTAAAAGTAAACAGACCATACCCATAGCTTTACTGTTCATTATAGCCTAAACTAAACAATAATCAGTCTGTGAGATTTATAGGTTTAAAATCAGCTTTGTCATTCTCTTCAGTATTAATGCATTGCATCAGGCTGCACAACTGCTTGTATCAAATTTACATTTATATGTTTATACTCTAACACAGCAGTTAATGCAGTTTCAGTCTATGACGCAGGACATTAATCAGTGTTATTCTCCCATGTTTCACTGCTAATCCTCTGTAAAACACATACCATATATGTTGTAGCATTTCTAGAGGCAACTTAGTTTTATAGTTCTGCAAGCATTTTTATTCTAACCTAATACTTCTCCTTCAATTATTTTACTTTTCTGATATATTGTCTTTTGAACTTACATTTCCAAGTCTTAATGAGCTTTTTTTGTTGTAGTTATTCTGAGTTTGAAAGGCTCTGCTATTTTTAATGCAAGTAAAGAATAATAATGGACATTCCTCTAATTGGAAAAAATATTATCCCATTATTGAATAACCTCTCACAACGCCTTGCCAGAACACTGATGCAGGGGTCATTTGGATGACTAATGTTGTCTCTCAAAGATGCTGAGAGATTCAGGGCCTACATTAGATTCCAGAAAGGGCCTGCACCAAAGATCCCTTACCCAATTAGGAAGGATGCATTGTTTCATCTGGCAAAAAGAAGCAGTGATGTAAGTGGGGAATAAAAGGCAAGAACTTTACACTGCTGAAGAAAATAGACAAAAAGTAGAGATTTAGATACATCTGCCTTGTCAGTTCAACACAAAAGGGCAGGAGAACTGGAAACCTTCAAATGACAGTTTCTATCGACCAAAGCAATAGCATAATCTTGTTAGAAGGAGTGGCATGGGAAGATGCAAAGCTGCCCAGGGGCTTCTAACTCTTCTAGTACTATTCGTTCACCCTTTATTTAACACCACCATTAGAAAGCCTAATGGACTGTTTATATCACACTATTAGACATATGGCAAGATCTTTAGTAATTGGAGTGTGATATATAGTAATGGGCTATTGTTTGCTTGATGCTACCTACAATGAGGCCAGTGCTGAATACTTATTTACTGCATGTTCCAGATATAAAGACACAGGAGATGGGACTGCCAGAGATAAATGTTAGGGTGGAAACAGGCTTTCCTGAGGCCCTAGAAGCTGAAACATTAGCTGCTTGTTTTATCTGGATTTTTTACACAGCACGGTGAGTTATTTGATAATATCAGCTTGAGGCTAGGCTTAGATCATGTTTCTTCAGAAAACTGTCTGGAAGGCTATGCTAGACAGCAGTGCCATTAAATATATATTACAAATGCTCTGACAAATTAGGTAATTAATTACAATTCATTTCTATAGGAGAAGCCATTTGATATTACTATTCTTCTTATGGTAGATTAGGTTTGATGATGTTGTATTATGATATTCTTTCTGAACCATTAAGACCTATTACTGACTTTGGAGAAAACATACTTAAAAGCAGGGGTTTTTTATCATGTTTCAGATACATTTCTGAAGTGGTAAAGATGTTAACAATGTTAAACTTGTTTTTGCTTCTTCTGGAAAATAAATATCAAATTTGCATTACCAAAGGTAAATCGATAAAACCCTTTCAGGGGAATTTAAAAAAGAAGAAAGCACTCTCCCCCTTCCACAATCCCCATTTTTATCAGGCTAGACTTTATGCCTTTGGAGTATGAGCACAGTGTAGGTTTAACTGACCATTTATTTTTGCTGTAGCATCATAATGTAAACCAATAGAGTGAGGTGGTCATCTAACCCCCACAGCCACAATTATAAACTCCCAAACAGCAATTAATATTTGTTTTCTGGCTTTTGTAACGAATTCAAATAATGATGTCTACATAGGAGAACAAAATCCCATAAGGGCTTGGTCATGTTCTTGATGCCCATCTCCGTGCTGGGGGGCTGCGGGGCTGTGTCTCTGCAGGGGAAGGTCTAGAGCTGTTTCTCTTGCAGAGCGGAGAAGCAGTTATATTCCTTTGGGAAAGACCAAAGTAGACTGCCAAAACAGCTGGCTGGTGACTTAGAAGACCAGACCATGACAGAGGAATAGCCCCTACCTTTTCTTCTTAAATAAGTTGATGACATTTCCTATCTGCTGAGAAATTAAGCAAAAGACTGTAGAATTTTGGACATGTCATCTTCATATTCTTTTTAATATGACATGGCAATATCTGTACAGAACAATATATTGCCTATGGATGCTGTGCTTTGGTGAGGGGTACAACTTGGAGAACCTGATTCTTCTTTCAGAGCAATTCAATCTTGGTTCCTGCCATAAGCTTTCAGCTGATAGACATTCAAGTCATAAATAATTAAAAGGTCATGTATGCCTACAAATTCCTGAAGTGTGGCATCTATAGGGATTTTTCTTAGAATAAAGGGCAGCAAAGCAGTGAAAATTATTCTCCTGAAAGTGAAAAATAGACTCTTTCAGTAATCAATGGACAGGAGCAATCAATACCAAATTTAAAGAAGAAAAATCAATAACACTCAATAACATATGGCTCCCCTTTTGCACAGGTTATCCTACTATAATGCTTTATCATCCTGTGGTTTGGAAAATTCCAGTGTGTCTGCATATAAATTCTCTTCTATCAACAGGGTCCAATTCACTTCTTTAGCAATATTACCGGGAGATGTGGATATGGACTGTGAAAAAGATGGGAGAAAACACACTTTTTTTTTCATTTCTACAATATATTATAAAGGAGGCCTGTTCAGGGTGGTTTATTTTGTAGCAGCATGCTCCATAACAGTTACTCTACCCCTTCAAAATAGTGTAGTATAAATCTGCTGCTGCTTAATTCTTTTTTACTGAAATAGTGTAACAATGGCATCAAAATACAAATTACTTATCAATGATTTTTAAAATATTGTAATAAAATTTAAAACATGGTTAAATTCCTGAACAAAAAAATAGCACTGATAAAGCAAAGTTAGAGAAGGATCTTATAATGACAAATTACTGAGGAATAAAATATGATGAAAAGCAAGACACTTCATAAAGAAGACAACTAATCCCTACTGTATATAGGAAAAGAGAGAAATTTAAAGTAGAAATCTAATTAACCTAATTATTTTCTCCTGAATCTTGACTTGTGTACAGGAATGCTTTCAGTGAGCATGTGTAACTGAGAGTTTCAGTAAGAACTTAGTCACATTTACAACACAGTCCAATGATACTGAGGAAATGGAAATAACTGCAGGTTTTATGAGCTTTCTTTTCTACAGTTCATCACCACAGTGAAAATTTAATTGTGGATCTAATTAACAAAACTGAAGCTAATAGGATGGATTGAAAAACAATTGCAATTGCCATATATTTTCCCCTCCACCAAGATATGACTGTGTGCATTTTTGGCTTTATAAACACTTCACTCAAAAGCATTTACTGTTCTTGACAACTGAAGGGGCAGAGCTTGGACAATTTCTTGCACAGCTCCTTAAAACCACAATCATGAAATACAAATTCAGATACCTACAACCAGAGAGTGACAGAATCAATCCATCCCAAGGTTAAACTAAAATCCAAACCAGTTCACTAAAGGTTCACTCATAGGGCAATTTGTTTTCATCAACATGGTTGTCTTCCCATTGAAGCATCTGGTAAAGCATATGTTGTACCAATGTAAAACACTTCTCAAACTTCTCGACAAACAGTTACCAGAAACGTAGTGCTTGTCAGGGTAAAGTAGGTCAATTATTCAAGGAACTTCCAAGAGAGATTTAGAAATTAATTTCCAATCTCTGAAATGAAACAAGGAGCTGAAAAGACTAATAACCCTTTTCAAAAGAAGGTATTTATTTAGAAAAATGTCATTTGATAAATAGAATAAATAATAGACCTAAACACTTTGTATGTACTTTGCAGGATATATCTAAAGAGCAGAAGTATAGAAAAGAATGAGGAGGGTCAAGGAAGTGCATCAAACTGTGGTACTAAAATGTAAGAAGCATTCTGAAGGATTTGTACTTGATTAATGTGAAAAACTTCCTCCAAAGCTCTGTGCAAATATCTGCTAACTCACCCTTATGTCAGCATTTGTCTACCTGCTAGATAGGATAGGACAGGATACATAGGATAGGATGTTCCTGATTCTTCCTCAGGCTTTGAGTTGCCTCTTCTCTCAGAGAAGCTGGGATTTTGTGTACCTTCACATGCTGCTGCCAGAAGTCACAAAAAGTTTTAGAGATACTTCTGGAGCAAATGGAAAGAATGAATTGTAGTTACACAGGAAATAACAAAAACAATGGCAGAATAGGTAATGTACACCTGGAAGCATGACTGGTATTAATGACAGCACCTAATCAGATCATAGCTAGAACCCACCTGAAGTCATGTTCCCATGCTGGCCACTGAAGATGTCCTCCTGCCACTTTTTCTGTAGCAAGTATACAGGTCCAAAGATCAGTATGGAGACATAGCTTTTGGGGTCTTCTGTGTGCTGCTATTTGATGTGTCCTCCTCATTACCTGCATTAGACTTCCTTAGTCACTGTTCAGTAAGCAATGACAGATTTACAAGGGGTAATAGACCGTGACTATAATGTTCTCTCAGTGATGGTAATTAGCTGTTAACATTCTTCATGCTTTACCTGCAATCAGGATGTCGTACTCTTTCCATAGCAGCGTTCTTGCCTTTGCCACCCCAAAGATATCTGCAATGGACTTTACACAGACTCAATTATTGATGCTCCTGGAAAAGATCCAGATTGTACTCTTATGAGAAGAAAGATTCCAGAGACACTTGATTACAAATTCTTCCAAATGGGTAAGTAAAAGGAAATTGAAGAGCATGTATTTCTAGGTACTGAATATTTATAACAGTATTAGGCTTTAGTAGTGCGTTCCCTCCAAAACATATAAGCCTATCATTAATGATTAAAGAAGCAATCCCTGTTTTCATTAAAAAGAGGCACATTTCTACTCTTCATTTTTCAAAGAAATGTTTGAAAATGTGAATCAAGCATAATAAACGGGATGTCACTTGCCTGAGTCCACAGAGACTGAAATAATAGCCCTGACATTGACAACATGCCCCAGGCAGCTCAGTACAATATTAACTGCAAGACACACTTCTCAAGGAAATACAAAAAGGGGGACTGTGTGTGTGTTTGGCAATGCAGAGTGCAGCGGGCCCTGCTCCCCCACACACCCAGCACAATTCACTTGCTAAACCCCTGGGGCCTCCCTGTTGCCGTCCCTACCTCTGTGGGATTAAACGCAACAGTTGTTGAGAGGAGGAGATGGATGGCTTGCTGCCACATTTGTTGAGAAAGCTGTCCCAGGGGGCTGTTCTTCTTCTTCTGAATGGCAGACAGGGTTATGGCCTAGAGTTACAAGAACAAATATATACTTTAATCCCTAGAGTATGTCAGAGGGCAGTATGTCTCTGCGGCTCTGAACAGAAAGCCCTACCACATCCAAAGGCAGGAGAAGGTCCAAGTCCAAAAGGCAGAGGAATCTTTGCATGACAGAACTTCTACCGTTGATCAGGAGAATTGAGAAACAGAGATAAGCAACTGTTTCATAACACGCCAGAGCTTACTAAGAAGAAGAAAATCTATGATCAGTCTTATGTACATGAATTAGGACACAAAATTCTTTTATTGCTTTAATTATAATATGTTTATTCTTATAATTTGTTTACTTTTACATGGGGAATAGATTTTTACTACTACTGGATTAAAAATAGATATAAGCATTATGCAAGACATACTCTGGAATAAGTGAGTCATCCTGATATTAAAAAACATCATAGACCCTAGGATTTAGATCAAACAAAGGCAAGTTTAAGCTTGTATACTATAGATCAAGAGCAATAGCAAGTAGAGAATAGTCCAAGAAACAGAATTGTGCAAAACAGAATTTTTTTTCTTTTTTCTACACCTGAAAATTCTGAGTCCTATGTGCAGTGATTTTATGACTGGAATTGGATGGGATAAGTAGTAGCCCAAAGATGATGACATCTGCAGCGAGGGCAGATGGGCAATGATGTCACAAGAGTAATATCTGTAATGAGTAGAACAGAACGGATTTTGTGGCAAAGAACAATGTGATCTATAGCTTTCATGAAGCTGACAGCCTTGGAGTGGATGGCAGGTTAGTGCACATCCAAACCGGACTCCTTAACATGGAATTCTCTAGACAGAAGAACATGTGGGTGGAAAAAGGATGACTTTATGAGTTTAACTTGATGCGGGATTAGAGTCTTAGGTGTATAGTCCTCTCTCTCTCTTCCCTCTTTCTTGAAATATAGTTGCTCAGGTTTTCCGCTTTCCCAGAGGTTGCTGGCTGTTCAGTAAGTGTGGAAGAAAATGTTTAGAAAGGTTCAAATTTAGTTTTTCAGGTTCAGAGATAATATGGTTAGTGAAGATCTGAATCATTCTTTTATTTATTCTAGAAAAGATTCCTCTCACAGGCTGAATTTTATTGTTTCTGCCATTGGTATCCAGCACATAAACTGTTCCTCTTTCTGATCCCCGATATATTTGCACACATGAATTCTACACATAACATGTGTTACTGTAAAAATTATCCATAAAGTCTTTGTCTGCCATTTGGGCGGTATCCTCTAACTAGGATTAAAGCCTATTTATCCCCAGTTGGATTGTAACAATAACAGTGAGTCAAATAAACCATTCTGCAAAAAGTGGTGGTGCAGCTGTGACTAGTATGATGCAGCAGATATATTTGCATGTTTACAGGGATCTTTTCTTCTTGCTTTAGAAGGTTTGAAATTTCTGGTTGCATGCATGCACTCAGAACTGTATAAAATCTGCAACATACTTCACAGACCAACAAGTTAGACCATAGCAACCACAAACCCAATACTTTTCTCTGCCAAAGAAAAATGGAGACATACTATTAAATACACAGTGTCCTGATGACATTGTGCAGAATGCACCAGCCACAGTATGATGGGATTACATCTACAGCTTGAGACACAACAAAGAAGAGATTTGCCAGGCGAAGTGACACAGCTCATTTGACAAGAAAACTGAATGGTATCAGCTATTTAATACTAATGCTCATTTATGTCACCTCTTGTGAACATACTAATAGGGTGTTAGATGGTAACCTTTGCTGAAATGCTTAGAACAGACTGTAGGAGAAGCTGTGAAAGAGATCTTGGTGAAATGATGGGAATTCCAAGGAGATTGATTGATTGATTGACTGATTGATTTTATATGCAATAAACTGTGCTACTCCAGCTTGTGAAAAAGAGAAAGCTGAACTGGGGGATGGAAGGAAGGAATAAAATGCAATTGCCTGAGAAGTCTGCAACTAGTTCCAGGAGTTGAGAGATGAGAAAGATTGTACACAAATTGGTTGTAGCTAAATGAATAAGTACATTTTTCTGTTAATTCTGTAGTAAGGCATAATTGACATTTTAATACATTATTTATTTGCATCTGACAGATGTCAAAAAGTTAGTGTTAAATGCTATGCTTAGAGTCAGTGTATTATTCAGTCTGGGTTTCTGATATGCATGGGTGCTATTTTCATTTTGTTTTTAATGTGATTTTGACATCACTGGAGCTCCCAGGATTCACATACTTCTTCCTATAAAAACAAAACAGGCTTTTCCTTTTCTTTTAGTATTTTGTTACTCCTATCTCGATGCTAAACCAGATTAAAAGAAGACAGTTGTTTTAACGTTTTTAATGTGATTTATAGTCACTGGAGCATAGGGTTTTCTTCTGGATAAGCCTTCTTCCTTACTCAGCCATTTTACCTGTTGCCTTATAACAGCTTCTCACAATCTTCTGAAATCAGAGTCTGCTTCATGATAAAAAGGCCTGTGCACTTTAAAACCCATTTCAAATTCTCAAATATAGATCTAAAATGCAGTCTAAATTGCATTTTTAAGAGAAATGTCACACTTCCATATTAAGGAAGGACCTGTGCTGAGTTTCATTTTGGGATTTGAAATGAATACAGACCATTCCTTTTCAAGTTCAGCATAATATTACTGAATTGTGACCTTTTAAGTGTTTGTTATTGCACTTTGACCATGCCCTAGACTCTTTAGATCTTGCTTCATCGTTAGTCAGTTTTGAATTCCCCAGTAGGTTTCTTGGTCTTAATTCCCTGAATGGAAAGAAGGGGAAGGGAGAGAAGGTATGGTACCTGCATTATAAACCTTCACTTCATTTTGAGAGTCCCTGTAAATCAATAGTATGATAACAATTAAATCACACAGTTTGTGAAAAATTGCTCATCTTCTGTAATTTCTCAATAAATACGATTAACATTTGCTACGTGAAAAGCTCTCTGCATTAAATACATTTATCAGAAGGGAGGTGCAGAAGGAAAGGTGATGCCTTTATGAAAGTAACACCCAATAGCAAAAACCAAACCCAAACAATTTTGCAGTTAATCTACAGGTTTGTCTCAACTGCACCATGCATGCAACAGGAATAAGCTCATGCTGAATCAGGAAGGACACAGGAAAGGCCAGAAGTTGGGGCCACCCCTTAAGACACTTTCAGTAAGTAATGGAAAGAATTCTTATTCATGGGGACTGCTGAAATTGGGCACATGGGAAGAGTGACCACAGTCACATATTGAGATGTTTCTTCCTGCACTGGATTCAAAGGCTTTGTGATTTTGATTCCAGCATATTGACACTGAGAGGGGCAAAAAAACTCTTTCACAAGTGTAGATCCCTTTTCTTCTATCTTAGCATCAGAAAGCTTCTGTCATAGAGTGCATTATTTCATGCACTTCAGAAGACAATCAAAACAACTCCATGAAACAAAACTTCAGAAGATATCTCATTTATCATTTTGAAATGTGACCATAAATTTTAAGCAAGGGTATTCAAGTGGCTGTCTCTGGTGATGGTCTTAAATATTAATGGCTATGCTGCATTTTGTGATTGATATGTAACAGCAGAGGACATGTTCTTGGAGCCATAAGTTAGTCATCTGTGCTTTTGGTTATCATGAGTCATTTTTTCATAGCAATTCAATGGTAAGTTATTTCTTTGAGGAAAATGAATGCTATTAAAGCTTTTGCTTTTCCACTGTCTCTGCAGGGCTGTCTCAGGTATCATGATGGCATCTGTTATATTTTCGTTTTATTCAAGTAGAGGCAAACTTGTATCTTACTAGGGAATAATTTCAGAGTCTAGATGGAAAATCTCATTAAATTCATTGCCGTTGCTTTCTCTGTCCTCTCCATGCACTAGAATTTTTGAAAGAACAGTTATAATGTCACAGATCTGCTGATTTAGAGATCAGACAACTAGCTTGTCATGTAAGTGTTGTATAACTGCCAACCAGACAGGAAAAAAAATGGTTCTTAATTTGCCAGGAAATAATCTTGTAGTAAGTCAACTTTATATTTGTTTTTTGAGGAAGCCTGCCTAGCAATCTACCAGCTCTTTGCAGTTAACGGCTCTTTACTGTACACTGAAATTTGGACCTCAATCCAGTTTCAGCTACAGATTCACTCAAACCTTGCAGGATGTTGCTGTTCCCCCTGCTAAATTTGAGGGTGAATTGAAATTAATACTGTGATGCCCTGTACACAGCAATAATTTTATCTAGTGTTATTTTCTAACCAACATGTCAGGTATCTTGCATTCATAAGGGTTTTTTTTCTGGCATGGAAAGTCATGAAAAACTTGACAAGAGTGAATTCAGGCCCTCATTTGGATATTATTTTTTGTCAACTTGCCCGCAGAAGTCCAGTAAGCTGAAACGCCTGTTGCAGAGGTCATATGTTCTTACCAAAACACAATTAATGGGGCTGGGAAACTGTGACGAAGTGAACATTCATGGACAAACTCGAAGGTACAGAAATTTTATGGAGTGAAAGAAATCCATCTTATTTCTGCTGCTAATGGCAAACTCTGGTGTCAGCTCTTCTTGACAAATGCTGTGTCTTTAACAGCTGAACTGCAAAACTCTGTTTCAAGTCCTTGAGATTATTCTATCACTATTCAGTGATTAAATTCAGTCTTCATTATTCACATATCTACTGAAATGACACACTTTGTCTTCTTTCCATGCAATAGTTAAATGTCTTCATGTTATAAATACAAATTTTATCAGAAGACTCTTCTGATAACTCCAGTGCTTTTCACTCGTGTCTGAGCCAAGCAAATCTAGCCCACGTTGGCCACAGTAAATTGTAGCATTGTGTATTACACAAGGTCCATACAGCAAGAAGGCACAATTTTTTTTTTATAATGCACAATATTTAGACTCTTTCTTCAGATGAACCAGATCTATACCTTCACAGGTCAGTAGTTAAAGTTTAAAATATTGTGTTTGTTTTGGCTTAAATTATACACTCTGCTTTCTACACTCTAAAAGTGTAAATAATTGCATTTTGTACTTTGCAGGACAGAAGATACTGGTTTCACCACATTACATCCAATAGGAGAGTGGTAATGCAGCCACATACCTCCATCGACTCAACATATAGGCTAGAAAAGACAACACTGTTTTTCCACACATTTTTCTCACAGGGCCTTTGGGTTCAAAATTGTCAATGGTATTTTTGCATGCATTATGCAAACTGATTTTGCTCTTACAAATACTTTTATCTTGCATTCATTTTACTGCTCATTGGATCATCCTAAATAACCCCTCTGTTTTTCAGGGAACTCTTGATTTCAGTACCGTAAGTGGGTTAGACAGAGGTTTGAGTTTCTCCAGCTTTAACTACTAAAGCTACGAACAAACCAGCATGCCGCGTGAGTTCATTGTCATACTCTGGGGATGCTTTCAGGTTTTCCTATGCTATAAACCCAGATCTGTGTAGTTCCCACTGACTGGGAGATAAGCCAGCCTTTCTAAACTCCTTGTCTGCCATCTTAACTTTTGAAAATGCAATAACTCAGTAGGAGTTACAGGAACTGCTGATAGGAAAACATTCATTAGGTCATATCACAGCTAAGTGTATTTTGTAACCCACTAATAGGTGTCTTGTCCTTTCAGAGCAGTGGAAAATGTCTTAGGCTCTGCTTTTGTTTTTAATTTGATTTTTCCCTTCTATGCATTTGATACCATTTCCCTTGTTTTTTCTGCTACCTGTAGAGCTGTCTCAAAGCTTCCCACCAGAGTAGCCAAAGTGGAGGTGTGCTGCCTCACAGGTGGTGGTAAAGGCAGGAGCAGGCTCCCTGCTAAAGGAAAGGGAGGTTTTTCTCCCACGTCCCCCTCCCTACACTTTCCACAACTATAGGGCTTATATTTAACCTGATCTACAAACATGTCCTCAGCCAGATGCTCACTTCTTGCAGTCAGGGGAACTGCCAAGTCTTTGTCATATGAATATGATGAAAATATTTTTATTTTATAGCCTTCATAATTTATTTCTCTGTCTAAAATAGTTGTACTTATTGCTGTTGATAGAGCTGGGGCAAGAAGGCTTAGTGTCCCAAATTGTCTGCCCCAACTTTGTGCAAGGAATCGTCTTCCCTGTAGTTACTTTAGCTGAAACATTTCTCCCGTCATACAGCTTGAACTGCCAAGTCTTTGTCATCAGACAACTCAAGTTGGACAACACACTTCCCCAGGTACCACTACCAACCAGCCAGCTATCCTCTACCTGGGGAGATATTTTTGCTTTTCAGTAACTGATTTTAATGTCTTGTCAAAAAGGTTTTTAAGGTGTTTTAGCTTCCTATGAAAGGTATCTTCTAAATTATTATTTCTTCCCAGAACGCTTCACTTTCCATACTGCAAGTTTCACAGCAAAGCCCCTATTTACCAAGAGCTTCTGTCTGCCCGATTTCCAGGCTCCAACCATTAAATCCTACCTTGCGTCTTGCCTTTACAATAGCCAGGTCTCCACCCCGTATCTCCTGCCCTGCATGCATTCCCCAGCTGCCTGGCTGCCTCTCTTCCCTGTTGCCTTGCACATCCTACCCAATCTTTTGGTCTCTCCAGAAGTGGTTGGAAATGAGGAGAAGCTGGCAGCAACAGACCTGCCTGAACCTGGTGCAGCCCATGGCGTGCTCTGATTCTGCTCCCCACATTTGCTGCATTCCCCAGGGAAGTTTTGGAGCCTTTAGCATGTTCTAATAACACACCTGTTCTTTAGTGTTCAGAAGTGAGCACTGCGCAACATCTGCAAGGGATTTTAAGACTGAGTTGCTTTTAAAAACATCTAATGGATAATTTGCTAGGTACTATAACACTCTATGCCCCCAAAATAAGAGAAAAATCACCCTTTGGAATCTAGTTTTGTGAAAAAAAAATATTATGAAGGTAAGCTCTGACTGGTTTCCATGGCTACCATCTACTGTACATCAGTATTTGCTGTGACCAGCATTTTAAATGGGCCAGGGTGAGTCCTCAGTACACAGACTCTCACCTGTGACATATCGTGTGTCACATTATAGAAGCTGTTTCAACTACTGACTGTGACTGAGATTTGCTCTTATAAACTATTGAATAAATTAGATTCCAAACAAATATAATACTGGGGATGCAGTGCAGTCAGCTGAACACCAAAGTCAGAAAATGATATTGTAAAAAATGTTCCCATCTGCCTTTCTTTTTCATGTACGTAATACAGAGTTTTCTAATGATACAGCTTCTACCAATTACAATGTATGCTCAGAAAAGTGCTGTAATACTGTTTTCTTACAAAGTTAGGTATGCAGATTTTGTTGTATGTTCATTACAATACAGACACTCTGATCATAATGGTTGAATTAATCTCTAGTGATCTTTTCCCATGAAGTTCTGTCAAGAATAACATCTTCCAACGACCGCTGCCAGTATCTAGATATTACACATTTTGTCATCACACACGTCTTCCTTTGGTGAGGCACTGATTCTTTATTGCTTAGAGTCCAGATTATTAGAACCCTTGAACTTCATTAATTTTTTTCCATCGTCAAATGTTTTGAAATGAAAAAGCCAAGTGAGGGAGGGGGTTCTTCAAGTTTTCTACTCCAGTGGTGAAAGATGCAGTCCAGGATGTTAAATATTCAACAGGTAACCCCCTTCCCAGTTACTGAACAGTTGGTTCACCAAATCAGTCCTGGTACAATCCTCTGGAGCAGTGAGATTAATTCAAGTTTACATTTTTGCAAGTGTTCACAATGGTGCCTCTATAACAAGAAAAAGTAGATCTTTTTGCCTTACTATCTGTCCAGTTTTGAGTAAGTCTCTACTGCAGCTCTGGTATTTTACTGTGCTTGCGCAAACAGAAAGAAGAGTCTTATTGATGCTTACTGCTTATTCTAAGTATCTGACCATTATGAATCCACTGCAGCTTCCTTACAACAGGACCAAGTATAATAAATTTTCTCAGTATTCATAGAGATGTCTGAGGCAAGTGCTGGGGAGTTACGTGGTATTGGGTGAGCATTAATAAGAAAATTATTTAGATGGAATGTTGCACAGTAATGAGCTCTATATTAGGCAAATAAGATGTTAATGTTAACTGCATGGGGTTTTTTTAATATTAATATCTGCAATAACCCGCCTCATTTGTTTTTCAGCCGTGAAGATATTTCCCATCATGAAAACATCACTTTTACATCGCTTTCACCTTTCTGTGTCAATTAGGTTTCCCCTTTGCTTTCTTATTAGGTTGAACATAATGCTTCCAGTCTGTCAGAAAATAGGGGTCAATGCCATCGTAAATGTCTTGCAAAAGCTTTTACCAGTGACTGTTTGGACACACAGGGCATTCTTAAAAGATGCTCATCTTCAGTCTTTAATATTCCAATACTATTATGTTCCCTGTGCACTTAGTCACTAGTTGAGTAAAGGAATACCTTTAAATAGTTCACTCTTTTCTATTACATACTAAATTCCTCACTCCTGAAGTATATTTGTGATGTGCAACACCCAACTTATTCCATATGCAAAAGAACTAATAAGAATGTGTTGAACCTATCCAGTGGGCAAATAATAAAATGAGTAATTATGTTAATGATACTTAGAGGATGGTATCTCCAAATATTTAAAATCAGACATTTATGTAAATGACTAAAATGAGAGAAAAGATGAGTAGAGATTTAAAGCATGACCAACACAATGTTTTCGCTGTCTTACTACCGGTGCTGACTCCCAAGGGCCCCAAGCAGAGGCTAAGGCATGTGTGTCCTGTTACCTCTACCCACACACTGCTTAACTTCTACCCAGCATCACAGTTGCAGGAAGCTGCAGAGGCTATATTACTTCTGATCCTCTGTCTGGCTAGTACACTAGTATTTGGAGGGAAAGGGAACAAAAAAACATTAGTTACCAGGTCAAGGGAAACCACGTGTGAGAGGCTGGGTTGCTGCTACCGCCTTCTCCCTTCAAATGCATACAGAAAAAATCTTCATGGAAAAGAAACCCCATCTTCCTGAGAAAGATTGAACACAGCTAAGCTTATTGAGAAGAAATAGTTGAAGTTTTGTTAAAAATCACAGGGATCACTTGAGGGCTACAAGCTGTCAGATGTGATGACTATGAGTGAGCATGTTAGCCCAGAGCCTCTAAACTCTCGGTAGAAGCTTTTGGTCTTATTTACCATACGGTTCCAGGCAGTTGCAATTCATCCAGGCCAGCAGTTTTGACAGGCAGCCAGATACCTTCACAATTCCACTCTGAGAGGCTTCAGAGCTGAATCCTAAGCAGTGAGTATCATCACTCCACAGTGCATTTGACATGAACATCCCCAGTGAAACCATGCAGCTTTGGATAAGAATATAGTAGACAAGGATGTGGAGAACAGCTCAGTCAATTGCTTTGATCAAGAAAGAATGTATTTACTCACAGAGACAGCTGCGAAGTCTGACACAGCAGAGAAGGTGGGAAACAGCCTTTATTTTATTACATGCACACCGGCAGTGTGTGACCCCAGCTGGGTGGCAGGTATCTGTGACTGCAGATTTTGCAGCAACCAGAACTAAGTGTGACCTACCTAGGCTTGTTTGCTAACATGGATTTATCAACCTCCACAAGTAGTTGTCGGTCTTGTCAAATCTGCTGGTGAGTAAATGTCCACAGACTACACTGTTAACATTTGCTTAATTGATTGTGCCTGGGAACAGAGTTCACAGCTGCTGAATGGGACCTTTTTTGGCATTACGTCTCCATCTTGCATGCAGCGGTGCCTAGATTGACACACCAGAGACAAGTCTACCATTGGTCCAGAGTCTTAGATAAAAACCTAGTAAATTCTAAAGTTATTTTTTTGTTATGGCTTTTTATGTTTCTACAAGTAATGATACTTCTTAGATATATGTCAGACAACTTGCATGTTCTGCTCAGAAAATAGGTATTAGAAAATGCTAGGAAACTGACAGCCCCTTGTAGAAAATGCAATAACTTTGCTCACATATACCCACCTCAAGAAAGGCAAAATTCTCGGCTATGAAAGGGAGACACATGTTTCACTGGAAGTCTTTCAACCTTGTACAGGTTCCTCAGATACTTCTAACAACCTTTTTTACAACATCTGTCTAAATAACTCACTAGAGAAATTAAAAAAAAATCAGTGGGTAAACAGTTTTTAGCTGTCAGAGGACATTCACGGGAATTCATATTACTCATGGGATAGTAAATAAAACAAATGTGTGTGTGTATGTATGATACATGCATACATGTATATACATGCACATATATATAACATAACACTTATGGATAAATCAGTAGCTTGTAGGGGAAGTAGAATTTTTAATATCTCTGTTATTAATCACATTAGATAGCACGTAGAGACCTGAAGACATTGCAGCTAATAGCAGACTCCCCATTGAGTTCACTGGACTTTAGATCAGGAGCCAAAGTATTGTACAGCTGTCTTTTTCCCTCTATGTTTTGTGAGCAATGACTCAGACAAGACATCTGTCCGATGCATTTCAAGAAGAAATGGATAACAAATATTATGCAAGGCTAAACAGAGGTAATCACTATTTTAGTAGTGTTATCAAGACAGGATGTAAGGTTGTTCATGCATCTGACTAGGTTTTATCGTGTCTGATGGTAATAATTTACTTTCAATAGACTTAATGGCCTGAGGTATTATGCTATTATCATGTAAGTGCTGTATTAGGAAAGTATGCTAGTTTGAGTGCTAGCAGCTTAGTTGGAAGAGTTTCTTTGAAGACCATTGTGTTGCATGCTATAGAAAATGATATAACATTGTTATTTATAAGGGCATAAGAAAAAAAGAACTTCAGTAGTGTGTTAACAGCCATTGTCCTAATTCATGGTCTCCAACGTAATAACACTGAATATTAGAGTGAGTGGCAGAAGATTAGCTTTGAAATGGGGAAAAATGAAAATTTATTTTAGATGAAGAAGAAAGACTGCAGAAAGAATGAAGGCAGATCCTCTAGAATCTGCTGACATCTTTTACAAAGCACAAGTGTGTTGAATACTTTAATTTTAAATTTTTAAATAAATTACTCTTGTGCTTTTTAATTTTGCATTCCATTCAGAGAAATTTTGTGAACTTTAGGATATGCAGCATGACTTAGGTAAAAGATACAGATCTTCTTTTATAAGCCAGACCCAAGTGTGCACACCCACATGATGTCAATACCAAAAAATTTTTGCACGTGCTAATGCGGCGTGAGCTGCTGCCTGCCTTGCAGGGTATCCTTACATCTTTCACAAGCCTGACTTTCTGTATTTCTGCCCAGGGGCTGCAGTGGGCGATGTTGCCACTGTGGGCTTCCAAACAGATAGGACTGGAGGCAGGGCCAGATGTGACCTTCCTAGTAATTAGGACAGCAAAAGAGCACAAAGCAGCATTTCCTATCATGTGACTAGAGTATGTGCCACACGGGATGATGTTAATAGGCAGTTACTGTCCCCACAGCTCTTCTGATAAATTTGTTCCTGCTCACAGAGCTACCTTCTCCTTATAGAATCATAGAATCGTTTAGCTTGGAAAAGACTTTTAAGATCATTGAGCCCATGTTACATTTACTCCCCTCGAGTCACTGTGGGATCTGTCATGCAGGTCTGTATAAGGCATCTGCTGTCTGATTAAAGCAATTATCTCAATTTCTAAGGCTACTGCTAGACATTTTCTGCCAGCGTTGAGTAATAAGAAGGATCCCAAGAGCTTTATCATCTCACATATATTTTAAATTATTGATTTTTATATAGAAGTAAAATCAACAGGAGTTTAAGTATATAGTTTTTATTTATTTCTAATGCAGATTTTTAAAATTCAGATGGAGAATTTTTCATATTTAAAGTGGAGAACTATCAGCTCTTCAGCTTCTGATCACTACTGTAGGAGAGGTGGTATGGAATGGTTTAATATTGTCTCATTTTGGCTTTGTATCATCTGATGACCCTTCTAATCTGTGAGATTTCATGGCGTCGCCTTTCTATATATACATACTCCCTGAGAATCTATTGGGACAGGACTCAGGTGCTCCATCTCCCGCAATTATATCATTTGATACAATACGTTTGCACACTGCCTGCAACAGCTGAGGTATCTGCATGGCCTACCCATCCTCCAGAGATGATTCACGTCCTGAGCATGGTGCCCCCAGGCTGCATATGGACAAGACGTGTAGGAACAAAGCTACAAGTCAGCAAGCGCAGGTGCTGTCCAGAGCAGAGGGGATGCAGCACTGGCTGTGGAGACCCATTGTGGAACCTTCTTAAAAGGTTTGATGTTAAAATCCTCCCATTGTGCATGCACAGAGATGAACCTCCAAATTAGCTAACTAAAGATATATAACCTGCAGTCCTCGTTCCCCTGGGTAGGGGTAGTGGGCATTTCCCACAGTGCCCCACTGGGCTATGTTAACACTTTCTGTGTAACAGCATTCTCTGTATGTGCACAGTACATTTTTAAGCCTTATTTTTTTAGCCTATATATAAATATCCAAAATATCTTTATTTACCTTTCAATTAGATTTTGATGATTTTCAGTTAAACCTGTGACATGATGTATTTTAAATGTAAATTATCTTGAAATAATAAGAGAATTAAAGTGCAGGAGGAAAAATATACTTTAATTATTTTTGTGTGCACGTTAAACCTCCTATTGTTGCATTTATCTCAGAGAAAATAAGCTATCTGCCTCCAACGTGAAGTAATTTGCCCTACCAGAGCGATCAAGATATTCCCAAAGGTAAGCTACTGCTCTGGAAAAAGAAAACAGCATTAGACATTTAAAGCTTCAATGGTTAAAACGTTTACTTCATAAATATTAAAGCCAAGGCAAAGCTTCTAACTCTCCCACTCCTGTAAGGGATGGTGTTCAATTACAGTAGCAGAGCAGAGAGGGTGTCAGTGAAGATGCTGGAAAGGATCGATACAGTTCCCTAGCAACAGGGCTACGTGCCTGGGGTTCCTGCATCTGCAGGGACCCGCTTGACCCACTAAATCAAGGCAGCAATTTTGCCTTTGCTGCCATTGTGCTAACTTAGAGCAAACATTTCCACTGCTCTGTATTTCTCAGATCAACCCGGAGATTAGCGAAACAAGCGGCAGTGGGCTGGGAAGAAGCTAATTCTTTAAAAAGACAAACGTGTTGTCTGTCAGGATAATCCTTTAAAGAAAGGTAGCTTTATGAAGGGGAAGAAACTTCAAATGCTGTGATATAATTATTGCTTCCTAATATCCAGCGATGCTCCTAATGTTAGTTTTATTATAGAGCAATGGCAGTCATAGCTATGGAGTATAGCTTCAGAGCAGAGGTTATATTAACTGTGTTCACAGGGCTGCATAATTATTATGGTCTGATGGAAAACGCAGACCGTGAAAAGCATACATGGCTTCTTTGTTTTGCCATTCTTTTAACCTTATTGAACTTTATAATTTAATTGTGGGTCGTAGCTTAAAAATAATTTAGTTTTCTATTATGAAACAGCATTTTTAGGATTCTTTCATTCTACATGACAAAGCACTGACTCAGTATGCATGGGGTTTTTTTCCTCCCTGTCTGTTCAGAGCCAATATTGGGTCCAAATAAAATATCTGTTTTGGTTACAAATTCGGTTACCTAACCAAAAAAAGACAACAGGAGAGGAGAATCAGACACCTAAAAGTCAACTAAGGCTTCCTGAGACCATTATTTTCATCAGAAAGTTGTAGGATTAAATGGAAAACATATGCTTTGTGTCAGGTTAAGGAGCATATTTTACTACTGTTATCATAGAAATACGTGTTAATCTTGATGCCTCTGACAAATTTAATGTGATTGCATTTTTCTTCAAATGTATCATGAGTATATTGCCCATATATTTTGACTCTCTCTTGTTGTCTCTCTCTCCTCTTTAAAGAAAAACCAAAAATCTTCCAGTGTTGTGTTAGATATTTGAACAGTCTGTCGGACCTCTGCATGAAATGGCTAGGCCCACCACTAACAGAGATACTGGACAGCGAGAAGAACCAATTTCAGCAGCAAGACTCCTTGCTACTAAACCTAATTTTCAAAATACCAAGTTCTGTTTATGAGTGAGACTCACTCTTGTCCTGACCTTAGATTTTTCTTTATTACAATGTGTGTTGAAAGTGCAAGATGACACTGGAATAATTAACTGATTCCTTTGAGTGGTAATGAAGATCATCTTACAGAAACTGGTTTGAGCTGCCCTCATGAGATAGTCCTACATAAAAATATTCATATAGCTTAGAAGCTCTTCAAAGTCTGGGAAAAAAATGTACTATCATCTGCTGAATACCATGTATTCAGAGTAATGCACACCTCAAAATATATAGTTAATATTTACATACATTTCATTTCCCCTACATTGAAGTAATTTCAGTGTAGTAGATTAAAAGCAAAAAGACTGAAGGTTGTAGAGGTATTGTGGATGTTTTTTTCTTGATTATCCCCATGCTAATTGAATTACACAGGTGTAACTGTAAGCTGAATTGAGTGTTCAGTCACAGAGGAAGACAAATTTTTGATCTTCTGAAGCCTGTGTTGAGAGGCTAAATGAGGGTAACAGCAGTTGAAATAAAGACCAAAATCTAATGAATTTTTTTATTTAATATTGTAATAGCCTAATCT
This sequence comes from Phalacrocorax aristotelis, assembly GCF_949628215.1. Lineage (NCBI taxonomy): Eukaryota > Metazoa > Chordata > Aves > Suliformes > Phalacrocoracidae > Phalacrocorax > Phalacrocorax aristotelis. The sequence goes on along the minus strand of NC_134277.1, from coordinate 135,711,833 downwards.
AGTTGCAGTACCCCATTTTTAATTTTATTTTAAACTAGCAGTCAATATCCAAACTCTTCGTTACTCTGCAATCTGAGTAGTTTAGAGTATATACACTTCCCATATATCATTTCACTGTGTTAGCAAGCAACCCCTCCTATTCTGAGACAGATGAACGCCAACACAGTATCTCTTGTTAACCTTCCTGTTTCCATGCTGCACTGCAGGACAGGGTAAGGTTGCATTACTGTGAGTCCCTGGACAAGCATTATCCCAGAGCAGGTCCCCTCCATTATCTGAGGAACGGGGTTTTATGTTTTGGATCTTGGCTATGGGGAAGATTTTTGACACAGGACTTGTACGGTCATACAGGCTGACCACTGTTGATACAAAGAAGTCCCATAAAGCTCTGGCTCGTCTCTAGCCTGTGCAACAACTTCTACAATGAGTCCTAAAAATATCCTAAAGGACAGTGAAATTTTCCTTGGCCTTAGGGAAACTTTGGCTTTAGCCAGCTCTACACCTTATCAAAGGGGCATGCTAGAAGCAATGGTTTATATTAGAGCTCACCTGTTCCTCATCAATATAATCACCTCAAAGAAGTACTGCCAGCTGATATAGATGAAAGGAGGTTTGGCATCATAATAACCTATGGTGCAGGGAAAAATGGCTGTCCCTCCACCTTCTACCAAACTGGAGAAGCAATGAGAAAGACAAATGACTTCTTCCTCTACTCCAGTCTTGTTCCAGGTAAGCTTAGCTGGGCACCAGTACCAGACTTTGGATGTGAGCTCTTTGTCAAAGTTCATGCTCAACACACAGCCAGCAGCTATGACCCAAGACTGAAAGGAAGGCTATTTCTTATATAACTTTATCTGAAAAAAATAAATACTCTGGGATAGGGAAAGGCTTTTTATTTGACAGCCAAACATCTTGACAGATCCACTGTGGAAGATGAAAAAATCTCCAATGCCTCCAAAAAAGTACAAGAGTAATTGAACAATTTGGGCTCACTGAGGTGTGGAGGGCACAGCTGGGGAGTGCTGGCACAATTCTTCAGGGCTTGACAGCTCTTCAGGAAGAGTCTATTTTTCAGTAAGCTGCTCGTTAATCAGGATTGTCTGTAACACTTGGGATAGCCCCAGGACCTTAATCGATTATCTTTTCTCAGTAGAAAGTTATACAACCCCAGTGCACACACCACTCCCCATGGTGGGAGGCACTTCTGAGTGCTATATGCAGTTGAACTAAATGTTTGACAATAGGGAACAGTCAATAGCCAATAAAACATTATGGGCTGCCTATTTAGACAAAATAATATCTAAAAAATGGCCCATAAAATTAATTCAGCTCCATAGAGTCAGCGGGAGGGGGGAGATGAGGCACCTTCTTAGGTGAATATCTTCCTTAGATGTAAGATGCCTACACTTATTAGCATCTTGTGGCCTCTGATGGGGACTGAGCAGTAGGTTCCTCTGTCAAACAGCATCTCCTGGGTGCCCTCTGGGAGCAGGAGGCCTCAGTGCTGCAGCCCTGCAGCAGTCCCAGCTCCCTCTGCCAGCTGAGCAGCCCAGGTCCTGGGCAACACCAAACTTTTTACCCTTACTTTAGGCTACAGTGCTGAAAAGAATGCAAGGTTTATGAGAGCACATGGGGGAAAAAAAAAAGCAAGCAGGGCTCAGTAACTCAGTGATGGCAGTCCCTGTGGTGGTTGTATTTTATTCAATGACTTCTCATACAGCGTGTGTAAGCAGTCCCTCCTGAAGGCACTAGTTCTGCAAACCCTCAGGGGACCATTTTTATACAGTGGGTTGTAAAGTCTTTGAGATATATGAATGCAATGGTAAAACAAGTGCTTCCAAGACCTCTGACATATCCAAGAGTACAGGCAGCAGTTCTGTCTGTATGCTTGCTGGGCCCCATAAATCCTTATTATCTGGTCACGTTATCATTTATTTTTCCTATCAACAATTTATGTACTTAGGAAATAAAATGTATTGAGAGACGTAAGCTTGAATATACTGAAAACCCTGGGGTCCTATATTAAAAATTAAGCACTGCTATCATTTTTGGGTGTCAGCATGCCAAACTTTTATATCATCAAATCATTATATCTGTTGTAAAGGGGAAACAATATATTAGTTTTCAGAGATTCTCCAATTTTTGCAAGACTTTATGAGGCATATTTTTCACTGAAGGCCTATGTTGTACTAATTCTGAAATCATGCCGTCTACGTACGAAGTTGAGGCACTGGTATTTCTAAATATGAGATTCAGCTTGTTTGTTCAAAACTTGAATAAACACTTTTTTATATGAGTAAATTCTCATGATCTCTTAGGTCAGATACCCAAACAACCTGTAGCTAATACATAACTAGTACCAAGTATCAGTAATAACTAGTGGGCAAGGTCTGTTACCTTTCCCTTTCCTGGAGTTTGGTTGTTGGATCAACAGAACCTACATTTTCCCACTCCACTGCTGTGAAAACATCTAGAGCCATGCCATGCAAATTGTCCACTCTCATCTCTGTTTCTTCCCTTGACAAGAAAACAAAAAGTAAGTTCCCTGATTTGAAGGCCTTGCTTGCCTCAGGTTAGGATTTTTGGGAAGCACAATATAATTTCCACTCCATTAAGATGTTGTTTGGATTTGTGCAGCTTCAATTAATTCTATAGGGAGTGCAAGTCAGTGATGTGTCTCATGTCTGCTACTGTTCACAACCAAACAACTACTGCATAAAGATACATCATTATAGGATCAGATGCTACTAATGCACTTAGAACAATCTCAAAAAAACCCACCAGGGAAGTATAGATAATAATAGGTGCACTTAACAAAGGAAAACTTTAATGGAATGTACAGAAAAAAGATTTAAAATGTTTATAGGAAATTTTTTTCAAGCTCGTCTTGGTCAGGAAGCAAAGTGTTTTCCACTAGTTTTGTACACAACTATTTCATATGTTCCACGTGTGCAATTTGTTGTTGCATAGACCTTCTCAGCTTGCTGAATAGTTAATAACCAAAGCAGGGCTTTCCTCATGTTGTGTTTGGTAACAACTACTGTATTTTCAGGTATTTAAGAGTGTAATGTATGATTTTTTTTTAATATAATAATATTAATAAATAGTAAGATTATTAGATTTTTATTTTATAGCCTTCATAATTTATTTCTCTGTCTAAAATAGTTGTACTTATTGCTGTTGATAGAGCTGGGGCAAGAAGGCTTAGTGTCCCAAATTGTCTGCCCCAACTTTGTGCAAGGAATCGTCTTCCCTGTAGTTGCTTTAGCTGAAACATTTCTCCCCTGTCATCCAGCTTGAACAGAGTTTTTCATTGTTCAGAGGCCTCCCGAAAGGACTGCATCATCAGTCCTCATCTCATATAACATCTCACCACTTAGTTTAAAAAACCCTTTTTAACTGCCTGGGCAGGTAAACCATTAAAAGGTTTCAATGCAATGTGACCGCAGATAAAGTTACACCTCCAAACAAGTTATGCTTAATTTGACTTGACATTTTCTAATTTACTGCAGTGATATGAAACTCTTTTTTTTTTTACTATGATCTTTCCCTGAAAGATTTTGTATAACATCACAAATATTTACTGCTTTCATTTAGAGATTGCATGTAAAGAGCTACTTTTCCTCTATGGCGGCTTTGACTGTCCATGAAATATTAGGTTAGATCAGCTTTCTCAGTCTTAAACTGGATAATCTTACTTTTGCTGGCTTACTTTTTTTTGTTTTGGTTTTTTTTTTACATTTACTTGAAAACTCCCAAATGAAAATGCATGTCTATGTCAGTGAATACATCTGCTCAAAATTTTATTATGTACTTTTTCCAGTTATTCTTCCTTCATTTAGTATTGGTGGCTAGGTGAGAGAAATAAAGTTTATTCTTTCCATTGGCAAGTGACTAGTAATAACAATATGAATTATATTAACACTCTAAATGGTTTTGGTAACTGTATTGGTGTTAATAAAAATCCATGCTCCTGAAAAACCATGATTATTGCTTTAGCAATGGTGGTTGGAATAATGGAAATTTGAAGTATTTGCTGTGATTCGAAGATATTTGGTTTTGTTTGTTAAGTAACAGCCACATGATATGTTAACGTGTTACATTGGGATAGAATGAGTGTAGATAGATGATGAGAGTGATTTGACTCTGGGACATGAGGTATTTTCCTTCAAGTTATTTGTTGGCTTTTGCTGATTTGTCACAGGTTTTTATAAGACAGTGTAAAGTCACTATGTCCATACAGAGGTTGTAAATGTGGAACCGAGTTAATTCCAAATGTATTGTAGGTCAGCTCAGTAGAATGAGGTATCTATCTCAAACACACTACTGAATACATGTAAGCAAACCAAAAAATTGAAATTCTGGGGCTATGAAAGTGGCTGCTGGAGAAAAAGGCTTCACGGGCTCAATCAAGACAACACCTTTAGAATAGGTTGGTAATTTTGTTTTACAAGTCCAAGGGCCTTTCACTATGCACAGAATAACAAACTGCTGATAATGTTTTGCTTTAGAAGGGTGCTTTTTGGTTCTGATCATAATGATAGCTTTACATTCTGAGTTTCTTTTGAAATAAATATATACTTTCTAAAACACACTGTGGTGGTCAGAAATCCACCAGCAAAAGGGGCAAAGATTAACTAGGCACTATAAGATCTCAGTTCAGTTTGAGAGTTGGAGGTATCTTCATCACTATGTCCAAATAGAGCTGTTCAAGGCTGCTCGGGCAGGTTTATCCCAGCTGCTTGCATAATACATTAACTTATTATTTTCATATGTATTCTGTATAGATAGTTGTAAAACAGCATTTTGTGTTAAGAGGTGCCACATAGAACAATTCAGAAGATTATAAAACATTGCTAATCAATATGGTAATAAGAGACTTCTAGTCTCTAGGTTAGTGCAAACCCCTACCTATGACCTGAATTTACAATGCATGAGATCAAAAAAGGATTCATATCCTGCTGACTTGCTGTAATTCTACCATCTTCTAGAAGAAGCAGTGTTGATAAGAAAGAAAAACTGTTAAAGGACACCGCGTAAGTATGGATATGTCTTTTCATTCTTTCTCTTTTTATGCTCTAAGGGCAGGCAATGCTGCTGTTATGTCCTATGATTATCAACATATATTTATCTGTGCTCTTAAATCTAAGCCATAAATCTCATTTGTACCTATGGATTCATAGAGTGTGAGACTTCAGTGGGGCTGTGAATGGTGTCAAAGAGCAAAGAATGCAGCCTCTTATTTTAAGAAATCTTGGTCTGTTATAAGTACATCTTCTATTTAAAAAGCAAGACCAAAATATTTTTTCTCCTATCTATTTTGTGATCAACATGCATTCCTCACTCAATAGAGATTTCATATCACAAAACACAAATAAATTTATTACTTCAATTACAGTAACTTCTAGAGACATTAACTGAGCTGAGGCAATTCTAGATATTGGATATACTTGTTTTAAGAGATGCGTCCCAGCATTCTTAAAGAGTTGGATTAAGATCTTATACACCCTAGTTACTCTTTGCCTCAGTACTCCTCTCACTGCAGGGTTACATCACAGGCTAAGAAACACAAAGGAAAGGGTTATTATTTTTGTTATTATTGTCTCTATTTTGCAGAGCACTTCCTGGGTTTGCCCAAGCCTTGAGGAAGTTTGTGGCAGAACTAAACTTTCTGATCAAGCAGAGTAATTTCCATAACATTCTTTATGGATTTTGACTGAAATAACTATTGATTGCCTGTAGAAAAAATAAGGGGAGCAAATGTGAAAAGTAATCTTAGCAAAATGTTTTTTCTGACTATGGCAATGTGTAAATTTGTTTTCATATGTGACTTACAAGTGATGGAAGCCAACCACCTGGACTTTTCCACCAATTTAAACTACTAAGTGAGACAAAAAGGGCAAGTCAGCATATACAACACTGAACCTTGACTGCCCTTGTGTTTATTTTTAAGTGACCTAAATCACAGTGAGTAAGAAATTCTTTCTCATAGAATAATTCTGTAAGGTTTCAGCAAAGTTCTCACCTAGATTCTTTCAGTAGGACAAATAAGCACACATATCATAAAATGGAGATTCCCCGGAAACTCACAGTAGCAGTCAAATATTAATCATTTACATCACTCTCAGTCCAAAAAGACACCTGCTCCTGCACATTGACTCTTGTGATATTAAAAATAGAGGGGAAAAAGAAGAACAAGAACCAAGAGAAATGTGGTTTTCCTATCATAGGTCTATTAGAGGTTTTTCCTGCGTCTTCTTTGCTGACTTTTCACTGTCAACTATTGAATTTTCATTTGTTTCCATTGTACAAAAAAAAAAAAAGGATGTAAACTTAAGTGTGTATTTCTATCCTTACTAAAGGTATTAACTAAAAGGTAGAGACTATGAGTAAATGTCACAAAATGTCTTTACTTAAAAGCTATTACCCAGGAACAAGCAATTAAATGCTATATAGAACTGGTTGAATACTCATCATTTTTATCTTCCTCCTACTGAGGCCTGCAGTTATTTCCGTCCTAGGTTTTCAGAGGAATGACTGTAGAAATAGGGATAACCAGATACTTTTATGCCTTATTTTCAAAGTGCTACTAGGATTAATTGCCATGAGTGCAATGCCATCTGTCAGTGTCCCACAACAACATATCATGAAACAATCCAATTAGCAAATTCAAGATGCAGTTTAATTAATCAAATGTAAAGTTTCAGATTTAAGACCCCTTATTTCTTTATTCACTTCACTAACCTCTTATTTCATTTAATATGGTGTAATCTTAGACCTCTTTGTTCTGTTCTTTGCATTACCTCACCTTCTGTTTTCATGTCAAAGTTGCAATTAGAAAACAATATTTTTGCACAGTTCTATGCACTTTGCCTATCATATACACCAAGAGTTAATTTAGAACTATGGTCAGTAGTCTTTTTATTCAAAGTAGAACCTAAGTAAAAAGATTAATTATATTTTTGACCATCACATTTGAAAGAACAAAATATTTCTGATTATTGCTGCCTAGACTTTATTCACTTACAGGTTCAGACAGCAAGAAATTGCATTAAGCACCGCAACAGCCTTCATTAGTTATCTTTATTCTCTAAAGAAACAGTCCTGGAGGCTCTGTGTGTTTGCCTATGTACATTTGTGATTCAGTGAAAGTCCATAACATTGTGTCAGAGGTGGATATTGTGGAAATTGTTTTTTAAGCTTAGATTATTTATTATTTTGCAGTAGGAGATTTTTTTTCATAAAATTTGATAAATAACTTCATCGGTAAGTGGCTTTTACTCCTATAAAACTGCCATGATGTGACAGAATATTTCCAAAGTACATATTAATCCTGGTGGCGATAGAAGAAATTTTAGACATGCACATCTGTTGATTCTGTAAGAATGAATTCGTAGCTGCTTCTTTTGTTAAAATGGTCAGTAGCAGATACTAATTCTATCTCATTGTTTCATCCTGCTGCTGTCAAAATGACCACAGTGGAAAATATTTCTTTCAGAAGATGCTGTGCAAGTGTAGAACTAACAATTTTATGTCTAAAATGTTTCTTTTGAATGGATTGGTGCTGGTTCATTGTGAGGTAATAACTGGTAATCACAATACTGAGGAATATATCTGGCCCCTGGAAGTGGAATATATATTTTCAGATGTTACGGGGACAGTCATATATTTTGATTGCTGTTTACATTGATCACTTGTCTGCTTTTTCATAATTTGTTTGAAGATATGTCCAGAAAAAATTTTATAAAAATACAGATCAAGAAATATAGAGTTTAAAATGACCTCTTGATACTTGCAGCCATCATTCACCACTCATCATCTATCATTCCTAAAAGTTACGTAGCTGTATTAGCACTCAGAATGGAGTAGGTGTTGTTTGCATTGCATCCTCAATTTAAGGCTATTGAGATAAAAGTGTTTCTGAACCCCCCTTAACCTATGCCAATTGCTGGGTCAGTATTCCAAGGGGGAGAGGGGAGGGGGGACGGGAATCAAAACCACACTTAAAATGATGTTGAATTGGTTCTCATTCATAACCCTGAATGCTGGCACCCTGAGATCAGTGACCAGAACCCCTAAATCTCATTTCCACTCTCTCACATATACAAGATATGTGATCCTTTCTGTGACAGTGTTTGTGAGCAGTAATAAAATTACAGGCTATTTCGTACACCAGCACACTTAAGATTCAAGACCAGAGTGATGAATGACTGTTGGGAGCGCTGACCTAAATTCAGCCCTGTGATCAATATTACAGATCAGGTTGGTAAAAAAAAATTTGGATTTAAGAAATACAACCCATCATTAAGCAAGATTTAATTGTAGTTCTGTTTCTTCCCTGATGTTTCAGAAGTTTTTCAGAAGAGAGAGTGATACCTTTTATTTCTTGCCATGCCACTCATCTCCTGAACAAAATGATTACTGAGTTTCAGCTCTTGACTCTCAGCAGTGTTCCCTTTATACTGAAACATACAAATCAGATTTACAGAGAAGTTTCCTTAACCTTTGAATGCAAATTCAAAGGTGCATCCCCAGGAGGAAGAAGTCAGGCAGAGGAGCCAGGAGACCCGCATGAATAAGCAAAGAGCTTCTAGAGAAACACAAATGGAAGAGGGAGGTTCACAATATGTGGGAAAAGGGACTGGCCACTTGGGAGGAATATAGGAATGTTGTCAGGGTATGCAGAGATGCAATGAGGAAGGCCAAGGTCCACTTGGAATTAAATCTGGCAAGGCATGTCAAAGATAACAAGAAGGGCTGCTTTTAATACATCAGCAGTAAAAGGAAGACTGGGGACACAGTGGGCCCACTGCTGAACAAGGAAGGGGCCCTGGTAATGCAGGATGCAGAGGAGGCAGAGTTACTGAATGCCTTCTTTGCCTCGATCTTTACTGCTAAGGCTGGCCCTCAGGCATCTCAGCCCCCAGAAGAGAGAAGACAAATCTGGAGAAAGGAAGGCTTACCATTGGTTGAGGAGGATTGGGTGGGAGGTCACCTAGGCAAACTGGATCCTCGCAAATCCATGGGCCCTGATAGGATGCACCCATGAGTGCTGAGGGAGCTGGCTGATGTTCTTGCTGAGCCACTCTCCATCATCTTTTAAAGGTCATGGAGGGCAGGAGAGGTGGCCAAGGACTGGAGGAAAGCAAATGTCACTCCAGTCTTCAAAAAAGGCAAGAAGGAGGACCTGGGGAACTATAGGCCAGTCAGCCTCACCTCTGTCCCTGGAAAGGTGATGGAGCAGTTCATCCTGAAGGTCATCTCCAGGCATGTAGAGGAAAAGGAGGTTATCAGAAACAGCCAACATGGATTCACCAAAGGAAGATCATGCTTCACAACCTGATAGCCTTCTATGATGGCATGGCTGGCTGGGTTCAATGAAGGGAGAGCAGTGGATGTTGTCTATCTCGACTTCAGTAAGGCATTCAACACTGTCTCCCATAGCCTCCTCACAGGCAAGCTAAGGAAGTGTGGGTTGGATGAGTGGACAGTGAGGTGGATTGATAACTGGCTCAACAACAGAACTCAGAGGGTCGTGATCAATGCAAAGAAGTCTGGATGGAGGCCTGTCACTAGTGGTGTTCCCCAGGGGTCTGTGTTGGGTCCAGTCCTGTTCAACATATTCATCAATTACCCGGATGATGGAACAGAGTGTAATGTCAGCAAGTTCACTGATGATACTGAGCTGGGAAGAGTGGCTGATACACCAGAAGGCTGTGCTGCCATCCAATGAGACCTGGACAAGCTGGAGAGCTGGGCCGAGGGGAACATCATGAAATTCAACAAGAGCAAGTGCAAGGTCCTGCACCTGGGGAGGAACAACCCCATGCACCAGGTACAGGCTGGGGGCTGAACTACTGGAAAGCGGCTCTGTTGAGAAGGACCTGGGAGTGCTGGTGGATAGCAAGGTGACCATGAGCTAGCAACGTGCCCTTGTGGCCAAGAAGGCCAATGGTATCCTGGGATGCATTAAAAGGAGTGTGGCCAGCAGATGGAGAGAGGTTATCCTCCCCCTCTACTCTGCCCTAGTGAGACCACATTTGGAGTATTGTGTCCAGTTTTGGACCCCCCAGTTTAAGAAGGACTTGGAACTACTTGAGCAAGTCCAGCGGAGAGCTACCAAGATGATCAGGGGACTGGAGCATCTCCCTTGTGAGGAAAGGCTGAGAAACCTGGGTTTGTTCAGCCTGGAGAAAAGAAGACCAAGGGGGGATTTCATAAATAGCTATAAATATCTAGAGGGTGGGTGTCAAGAGGATGGGACTAAGCTCTTTTCAATAGTGCCCAATGACAGGCCAAGGGGCAATGGGCACAAGTTGGAACACAGGAAGTTCCACCTCAATGTGAGAAGAAACTCTTTTCCTGTGAGGGTGACAGAGCAGTGGCACAGGCTGCCCAGGGAGGCTGTGGAGTCTCCTTCCCTGGAGACATTCAAAACCCGCCTGGATGCGTTCCTGTGCCCCCTGCTCTGGGTGTACCTGTTGAAGCAGGGGGATTGGACAAGATGATCTCCAGAGGTCCCTTCCAACCCCTTCCATTCTGTGATTCTGTGACTCCTTATTTTTCCTGTGTTATTGAAAGACTTCTTCCAGTGAGGACACATGAAAAGCATCTGCCAGGAGAACAGCAGGATCAGGCCTAGAAAATGCCCAGCTATTCACCAACATGTGAAAAAATGAATACTATCTATCCTTACAAACACAGAAATGTGTAAGCTTGTGCATTGTTTTTCCTCTTTAACATTTTCTCACAAGGTTTTAAATAATTATAAGCTGTTAGTGCACACTAATGTAGGCTGGTGTTCACACTTGCATCACTAATCTTTCCCGCTCTGCCCTCTTCTCCATTAAGAAGGGTCTGTAGTCAGGCTTGCTCAGAAGATTTTGTATTCACTCATCACTGTGCGAATGCAGTTCTGCAGTTCCCTGATATTTCTCATAAGACTAACTATAGAAATTTTAAAGGTCATATTTCAAATGGAAAAGGAAATTTACCCCAAAATATAAGCCATCCAAGAAAAGTGAAGAGCTTAATTTACAAAGGAATGTAGTCACAGCAATTAGCTGCCTCAGAGGGACATGCAGATCCCAAAATCACTCCCTCAGTTGCTGTCTGGTCCCATAGGACCTGTCTTGCTGAGGGCTGTGGAGAAGCGCTTGCGCTCTGCAACACGGCATTAGTGATGTCAAATTACACTTCTCCATAGACACCCCCAGAATACCCTAACCCACGCAAGACACCACCACCTAGGACACATTTGGGGTAAGAAGATATGTTCTGTTTTTCGCAGTGGATGGGGGGGCATGTGGGAGATGTGATCTGAGCTCTGACACCGTTCAAAAGTACCTCCTGGAAACTCAGTCTGATATACCTTAACCAGAGGAGCTGCAGGTGGCTTTTGGGTAAGGTCCATCGTGGGTAATCTACCCAGCCACTGTGAGATTTTAATTTGTGAAGACCTGGAAACTCCTCACAGGAAATCTGAGGCAAAGGCATCTGAGTGGCAACATCAATAAACAAGGGAAGTTCTGGCTCCACTTTCCTCTTTGTGCTTGAAAATGTCAAGTGACTCCAATGCAAAGAAGACAGAGGGCAAATAAATTAAACACAAGTCCTCACAGTGCTTGCTGTCATGGAAGGACAATTTTTTCTCACAGTCTCCTTCTGCCCATCAAGTAATGTAAGAGATTTCACCTTCACACAGTCTTCGATCTCACTTTCACACAGTCTTCAATCTCACCTTGACACAGTCTTCACCAGCTCAGGTAAGTGGTTGTTGTACAGAGCCAAGCCCAGGCCTCCCTTGGCTGGTCCAGCACCGACCAGATGCTCATCCTGGGCTGTGGAGAGGCAGCACACCCCATCATACCTCCTCAAGGTCATATGCTTGCATTGCACTAGAGGGCAGAACACACAGGGCAAGCTTGCATTGCCTGTACTTAAACGTAGTTGTGACGCAAAGGCTTAAACACAGCCTTGTTGGATTTCTAAGTATTACAAGCATGTACAAAGTCAGTTAAAAATCAGGACATCTAGTGTCTCGTGTTTGTCAGGGAATCCCCTTTCCAGTACAACTGTTTTCCCAATATTCCTAATATTTTGTACCCACTTACAGACCAGGACGATCCTACTTAGCTTCTGAGAGCTGATAAAACAGTGTAAAGCAGCGTGTTTCGATGCGGAGTTTCAGTTGACTGAGATGAGAGATATGCATAAAACCTGGTATCTGGCTTTCCCAGAGAGCCCATGTGACTCCTCTGCCAAAAAACTCAAAAAAGGGTTTGTTGGCAATACACATGAATATTTTCAGTCTATATTTGTATAATACCACATGTAAGTACAGACGCTTCATAGGGAAATTAAATGGAGAGATGCTGGTGATTGGATTGCCCTTTACTAAAGGTAAAAAATAGAGCAGACTAGTCTTTAGCAGAAAAAAGGTGACCCAGGAAACCAACTGACGGTAGAAGAGAAAAAAGAAAAAAGCATAAATTTAATGAAAAGGCTTTTGAAGAAGTGAATAATATTAAAACACAGCTATAGCCGAGGGTCATAACTTTCTCTTCTGTGATGTGACACTGTACTTCACTGATCATATAGAGGTCAACACAGGCTTTTGAGGATAAAACAAAATTTATGAAAATTTTGCTTATATCTGCTATTGTGTACATATGAAGAAGAGATAAATCATGAAATAGCCGACTATCAATAGCAGAAAAGCAGGATCATCTTTGAAGCATTGATGACTAAATAACAGAATTTTAATATTTTATGTTTTAACTGTTTTTTGCAACCTATTGATTTTTATGCAAGATTCAGAAAATTACAGTGCTCAGTGTTTGTCAGCCACTTGCAATGCTCAATTCTTACGCCCGTTTTATAAGCTCTGCACTGAATTAAGAATGGGGATATATAGATGATACCTGTTACTGTCAATGCAATAGTGAATTTGTCATAATGTGCGTTAAAACTGAATTCTCCTGCTCTGCTGACAGGCAGGGGTCAGTAGACTGATTTTTGTGACTGATTGGATGATCAGGTTTGCTTGGGTGACATGTCTGCTGGAGCGATAATGTGAAGTCTGGTTTGAGTGCAGCCTCCTGAAGGTCATTTGCTTATTCCATGCAAAACAATGACACTTTTGCAATTCACCAAAGTTCAGAGGGGGCGACAGGCGTTGTTTGGTTATCTGGTCTGTGATGGACATTTAGTAACTTCCAGAAGGAAAGGCAGAATTGAGAGTTTATCAGAATACAAGAAAACAAACAAACAACAACAACAACAACAACAACAACAAATCTGCAAACAAACCCATAATGCTAATAATTTTCTATATACCACATGTTTTTGTTGTTATAGATACTGGTTTATTTTTAATAAATAATGCAAGACGTCATGGAAGGGACCCCCTTCACTAGCAAGCTGAATGTGAATTTGATATGGAAATATGGCTGGTGGTCAGGAGAAGGGAGAAGGAGGACATTCCTCTGCTTAAAGGAATAGAAGAAGGTTGCAGACATATCACAGGCTCAGAGCTATACTTTATATTTTACTTCCTTCTTCCAATTACCTCATTGTTACCAATTACCAGAGAAACAATCTGACTCATAGTTGAAGAAAACTGGTACAGCTAATGATTGTGATATCTACATTTCATATTATAACATGAATGCGCATAAGTTCTGTTCCAATCAAAGGTGTACTAATGTAAATATCAAACAAAAACTAAATTAATATTTTTTTTATTGAAAGCTATGTAACTCAGCCCATAAGAAATCAGAAACCAAAATCTGTGTTTATGTTGTGAAATCTTACTATGTATTGATTTTTTTCTACATTTAGCTAAGGAGACAAACAAATTTGGAAACGTCTGTGGATGTGTGCATACTAACAGGGTGCTTCTACAGCTACAGTCAACGCTTACTCCACAGTTCTTCAAATACTGCATAAACACAAGTCAGAATGATGGTACTATTTTGTCCACGGACGCTACAGACTTGTCCCTCTAGGCTGTAACTTTTCTACAAAAGCATTTCTGCTGCCAACGACTTCAAAGAAAATGTATATTTGTCTCCTGTTTTCCGTAGCCAACTCTTGGGATTATGCATTCACCATGTAATAACTGCATTGGTTTCAGCTCAGATTGGGAAGGACCGCAATTATGCTAAGGCATTATAAAGGGAATTTATTGACTTAGTGCACCATAGTCAACATCCAAACAGCCTTTTTCCCCCTTTTTCTCTTCTCCCTTGTGATGTGTGCGTTGTGCACCCTTCAGCCTTATTTGGTTATTTTTGTTCTTTCTCTGGGCTTGTTTCCTCTTTTACTTGCATAACTGAGACATCACTGTGCTTTCATTCTTTGCATTCATGATTAGTTAAACATGGCACAAAACAGTAAAGACTAAGAGTAGAGAAATATGATTATAGTAGGACAATATCCTGCTTTGGACAAGCTTCAGAACAAGCTCAGATATTTAATGAATTGATATATAGTTACCATGGCAACCTTCACTGATCACGTTTGACCTTGCAGCTACAAAACCCTTCCTCTCAGAAACAGGCAAACAAGAGCGTTTGCTGCATGAACCTTCATAACCCTGATCAAAACTGGGGACAGAAATGGCTTTATTCACAGATTCCTGAACAGCCTGGCAGAATCTGCAGTCTGATTAGTACAAAAAAACCAATAAAGCACTAAGGTGTAGCTCTGTATTTGGAATATTTCATTGAGGTTATAAGTAAGGAGGCAAATTGGAGTTTTAAGTACTTTGGAATCAGATTCTGTATGGAATGAGTTGCTTTTTTGTCTTTTTGTGAGTCTGTTGTGGTTTATTATAATGTCTTGAATTATGGCTTTTGGAGGAGGGATTAGCAATCGTAATGAATACATGTCATGGCTAATCTTGGGCTATATGATATCCTGTGTTGGCAAGAAGCTAGGCTTTTGTCAACTGTTTTATTCCTAGCTTGCAACAGTTAAGAAAACACTGTAAATATGGTAAAACCAACAATAATGAACAAGAGCTTGTGGGGGTAAGAGTGCTACCTCCATTGATGCTCAGAGGCTAACCATTGCCTCCATTGATGCTTTGAGGCTAACAGGTTAATAACAGTGTAAGATGCTCAAATGGCCTAATGACCTTTGCCCTGTTATTTTGTGATATTCACCATGTGCAGGCAGTAGAGTTCCTCTTGTTTTAATAATGCAGCTCTCGATATATAGCTACTTCTTGTTTTCCAACTATTAATTTTTACGAGCTTTCTTTTTTTGAATTACTGACACATGGCATATTATGGAATGCATTCTCTTGCAATTGTGCTGTTTGAACACATGAAAAATAAAAGCTTGTATTACGCCTAGGAGCACTTTAAAACATCATCTAATAAAAATCTTTAATACGTAGTTCTTGCTCTTTGGGGAGGTTTACGTACAGCAACTTTCTGTTCTGCTCCCTGGTGGGTCTTGGCATGGAATTATATCTGACCTCAATATCAAGCAGTTTAAAGTGTTTGGTCATTTTATTCTCTCCAATTTTGGTTTTGTTTTGTTTTGTTATAAAAGGGTTGTACAATACAGAAAACTGGGACAGACAGCTGGAATCACTGCCTGTCAGCTAAGGAGAAAAGTTCATGCTACGAACCTGCCAGTTCGCTGTGTAAGAGTGGATACATGCCACCGCAGAAGTGAGGATGGATTTTCAAATGACAGGAGCTAGGAGGAGATGGAGCTCGTGGAAGTCAATACCTGTGCATCTTTCTCTGCACTCACCTTTTCTAGATTTACTTTTTGATTAGCCTTAATTTAATTAATTCTACATTTTCTGCTTTTGGAAAACTTTCCCCTATAGCATGATTTATCTTCAGGCTAAGAAAACCATAAATCTAGGGGAAAATATTTGATTTCTAATTAAATGTAAGTTTCTAAATGATTTAGGCAGTTTTACAAATTTTACTTATAGTGTTTATTCCATTAGGGGTATGGTGCTGAGTGTTTTGCATTATGCAGGCCTAAGGCAGTAAGATCTATAGACTGTTATCATCTGCATTGTCTTTCTGAAAAAGAAAATGTTATTTGAAATTTTTGTAGATATAAGAAAAATCTCCACGACCTCTTTCAGTCCTCTTGTGTGCATTCATTCCATCAAATTTTCTACTGGTTTCACACCAGTTGCATTTTTTCAGAGCCACGTCATGTTTAGATAACGGCATACTCTTAATGCTAGCCCATGTGGATTTACTTTGTGTATTTTTGAAAAAAGCAAAAACTACTGGTGAGTGGTACAGTAAAAACCTCTTTCTCTAACAAGATGATACTAGAGAAACCATTTGTAAAAATTATGTGTTATTGTAGAAACAAAATCTAGTGTCATATGCAGGGCTTTTAGATCTAAGTAAAGTACAAATCTGAATTTTGTGTTTCTTTAATTGTTTTCTTCTGGGCAGTTCAGTTTAGGCTTTGGCACTTTCCCCCAGTTTTTAGCTTTAAATAGTGCCCTGGTGCTGGTTTATATTATATTACAGTGTTTTGTTTTCAAGTCCTCACCTTTTTTTGATTAAAGTAATATATGCGATGTGGCTACAGTTACAGTATTTGACTTTCCAAATGACTGTGCTTTTTCCAAAAATTAGTCCAGTTGGCAAGAAGAATATGGCTTCAAATCAAGACCCATGTTTTATGTCAGACTGCTTAGCCTTGTGAGGAGCTAGCAAAGCTGGGCCAGGATGAGCCCAGGCTGGTAAGCTCCTATCAGTATGGAGGCTCCTAACCTTAGTGCATTAATGTCATATAGGTTTGAGGTGCCGTGGGGCAAGAGGGTTACCAAAAAAACAGAGAGGAAGTCAGAAGGATATGGAAAACAGTTTCCTTGTTTGGTATTTTTAACACACTTCAAGAAGGGAAAAAAGAAAGATGCACAGAAGGCAGCATGAACTTGCACAGTTCTATAAAAATCTCTGACAGGATCTTGCATCTTTCTTTCAGTTCATATGAGCACACAAAAATGCTTTTATCGAAGTGCTAGGAGACTTTTACCCTTGCTCCTCTGCTCCACTCAGCAAGGCTGGCTACAAAGAAATGTATGTGCAGAACTGCTCACCAAGAGCTGCTGTCGGTGTTGTCAGAAACTCGCTCTTTCCTTTCTTCTGTGCTACATCTGGAAGGAAATGGTACCTTTAAAAGGTATATATTCTAGCCTACTAGGCAATTTTTTGCAGGAAGAAGGGTCTGTGTTTGCCATAGTCATGTCCCACAGCCCAGTGACCAAACCTGGGAATCTCGGTAGTCAGTAGGAATTAGTGACAGGAAAAAATCCAGGACATAACACTTGCCATCACTGAAAAATAGCCAGAGAAAATAGTGGAAAGGAACTCATTTTAGCTCAGTTTAAATACAGTCAACACAGACCATTGTTATTTTCAGAGCACCTCAAATCTCTCTCCCACCTGCACTGCGCTTTGCTGCTTCGGATGTTTCCAATCACAAGCAGTGTTAAATTAAACTGATCATGTCAGGGAGAAGATAGGGGAAAGTGGTAAAATGAAGACCTGTACTGTCAATCTGGTTTTTATATACCCTGCTGCAGAGAACTTCTCAATATTACCTTGCCAGAAATATGATTTCTGAGGGTGGAAGATTATGGTTTCTCAGGGTCAGAGTTGTGCAAGTTCAGAGAAATTAATCTCTTTTGTGGCCACAGGAAAGTCTGTTACCCAGAGCAGGGTGTCTGACTTTAATACAGCTTAACTATTTTGTGATAGGAAACTCTTCTATGGTAATCCTGTCTGAGGTGGACAAACAAACAAAAATAGGAATCTTATATACATGATCTACTCTCCTGCAAAGAGGCAAACTCTTGAAATAACAAATGCATCTTAGTGTTTCTTTGAAACACACTTCATTGAGAAGACAACCCACTGGATTAGCTAATATTTCACTATTATGGAACATATCAATGTCTTATCAATAGTGCCTACATGACAGTTTACACCTTATTAGTGTACAGAACTGCAGAGGTTTTGGTGCCACCAGATTACCCAAAGAAAGTAGAAAAAGGCATTGTCACTCTAAGGAAAGACATTGTCAAACTGGAGTAAATCCAGTAGAGGGATATGGTTAGGAGCCTGGAGAAGATTGCATATGACGAGAGGCTGAAGGAGCTGGGTTTGTTCACCCTGAAGAAAAAAGATGCAGGAGGCATCTAATCACTAATCCTTCAGCTACCTAATGGCTGGTAACAGAGAAGACAGAGCTGAACTCCTCTCAGAGGTGTCTGTGAACATACTAAAGGCCTCTGATGCAAGCTGTAGCAAGGGAAGCTGACTAGAGAGAAGGAAATATTCTTAACAGTGGTGGTGGAGGTCTAAGCGTGGGTCGCTTCCAGCTGAAACTGTTCTAGGATATATGTTTTTTCTTATGTAAGTAGAATGAGTCCCTTCTATTTCTGTTTCAGTGCCAGAATGGTTCTTGGTACACTGCTTCTTGGTACAAAGCTGCTTAAACTTCTACTTGATAAACCATTAATACTTGGTTTTCATTCATTCTTCTTGCTTTGATATCAGAATTACCAAATCACTCCACAGTACACATTCCCTGTCATTCCTGCTTTCAAACTCTGCTAGTGAGAAGGGTCATTTAGCACCTTAAGGGCCTGCTTGGTTATCATCAGTTGCATCAGCAAGACCTAGATAGGAAATGCACTAACCTGTCAAAACAGTAAGAGCTGAAGTTGGAGGCAGCATGTCATAAGAACTGGAAGGATCCTTGAAGCCTGTTTAGCTTGCAGGAGATGGAGGGACCAAGCATGTGATGGTTAGGGAAAGTAGTTAGAAAAGTTGGAAGCTAAGGAAGACATATTCCTTCTGAGACATAACACTAAAAAGACTGTTTTTCAATACCACTTTCTTTCACGAGCCTCATATCACACTGCTGTGAGATGAGGTTTCTCAGCTCTCAGGTCTGTGAGAATGGCAGAACTATTGCTCAGTGGTTTTGCATCCTACAGTAGAAATTCACTTTTCTGCCTCAGTTACAGAATCTCACCTTAAGCCCAGATAGGGTGATGTGGCTATGGAGGTCATGCAGGCTGTTAGATCTTCTCTATAAACCTAGGTGATAAGGATGCCTTGCGCTATGGCCGTGCCTCAGTTTTGCTTCCCATCAACCAGTGTGTAACCTGTTGTTTTTCCAGGGCCAGTGCAGGCACAAGCAGGGCATCATCACAGGCAGCTAAGCTGTGGTGGGGAGCAGCTGCTGATGGGGATGGAGAGGCAGGGTGCCCCAGCCACCTGCAGTTGTTGCACTCTCCCTTTCCCCTGTAGAGAACTGAGCTCTTCAGGGATTTTCTTTCTTCTGTCTCTCCTCTCATTCTTCTTCCCTCTCTTGTTTCCTTCCTCTCTTCTCCCCCCCCTTCCCACAGCAGAATGGTCCATGTCCCTCATACCTGGGGGAAGGTTTACCTTGGTTGCACAAAGAGAAATTTAGAACTGACTCTGCGCTTGTTTTTCCCAGCTACATTTTATTCCTTCTGATAATTTTAACTTAGCCAAATTTGTTGACTGTCTTGTCTTAATTTTATGAATTTTAACTGGCAACCTACAAACTTAATGATGCCAGCCTCACACACGGGTAGGAGAAATGTTCTAGGCAAGCAGTTACGTTAGCCCAAATCATGCAGGTTTAAGCTGAGTCTAAGTTAAACTTGGCTGTTAGTTTTATGAGACCCCACAAAGAAAATATGTAAAATAGTTTGCTCAGGTGCAACCATCAGAGCTGAAGAATAGGTTTGAAAATAATGTCCAGGAATTTGTCTGTCTTCATAAATATTTCCCATATTGGGCAGACCTTTGTGCCCAGGCACAAGCAATGGAGCCAGAGCTGGAAGCCATTCAGACCACAGCCCACTTGCCCTAGAGAATTTTTCCTCTGCCTCCATGACAATGGTTACTCAGAAGGGTGGTCTTTACATTCCCACCTTCCCATCCGGGACAAGAGCCTCCCAGGCTCCAACATGGTGACTAGGGAATCCCCAAGAAAAGCAAGAAAACCCCTTCACCTGACTGTTTTTCTTCTGTTTGAGTGAATCATTTGTATCAGGTTAAAAGGGAATGTTACAAGGCCTATTTTAAAATAATAAATCCTGTCTTGGGAAGATTATCAAACAGCATCATAACATACGGTATTGGAAGAAAATACAATAATTTGCATTGCACTACTGAACTCCAGTATTCTATAAAGCCAAAAAGGAACCAAAAATATTCCATACAGGTTTATAATTTACTTTTACTGCATTCAGCAGCTAATTCTAATTATTTTTATTAGATGTACAAAATCCAGACCAGTGTACTTCATGAAGAACAAGCAAAACAGTGAATTCCAAAGTGCCACATTTCTTTCAGCTTCTTTTCAAGCCTCTGGTGTTAAGATCTCTTGTGCAGAGGAGGCAAAGGAAGCCATTTGCAGAGCATGACAAGGTTGCTACTACTTATGCTGGTTCAGTGCTATGCATTCTTGAGTGCCATCTACTGGCATTTTATTAACTATTTACATACACAAACAGAAAAGTGCTCCTGCAGCCTCTGGTGCTAATCAGATAGAGGCAGAGTATCAGACATCCTTCTCCCGGGTATGTCCCACTATGATGTTCCTATGTTTCAAAATCTCATGCAAGGAACTGTATCTTAATATGTGTTCTCAAAGCAGAATGGTAGAGCAAAAAATGCCAATTTCAAGCATAAAATAAGAAATTAGATATTTTAATGTTATTCTTAAATATAAGCCTGTTTTCAGGAAATTAAATGTATATAGGCATTTGCCTCCTGTCTCTAAGAAAAAGACATTTTCTTTAAACCAAAGCAGAACGTTTTTGGTTTTTTAAACGAAGTATGAAATTTATTTTGGTTCTATGTGCAATATTTTAGTTTATCCTCATTTCTGAGTTATTCAATAATTTTGCCATTTCAAAAGGAAAATTCAGATACATTTTGTAGACCATGCTGTCATTTCAATGGGAGAAATGAATTTAGTACCAAGTAATACTAAATGTAATGCTTTTGGCATTTTCAAAAGTAACATAATTTTTGTTTAATTGATATGAAATATCCTGAAATTTTCCAAAATCCAACCTTCTTTTCCCTTGGTAGATGAAAGACATGGGATGTCCTTCTGAGAATTTTTTCCCAGCTGTAGAACCCTTACTCTATTAAGGTTTGTCTCAAGGAAAAAAAAAACACAGTTAAGCATAACTTTGTGTTTTTAAGTCAAAATCTGCACACTCTTTTCCAAACTGAACAGATAAAGTTCATTGAATCTAATGAGAGCTTGAATCTTTGCTGCCACATTAGTTTTAGCATGATTTGTCTAACAGGTGATAAAAATTGTAACTGGGAAACTGTTCCAGCTCTAAGAATCCAATTTTTCACATCTGCGCTCCCAGCTTACCACCACTGCTGAGGAGATGAAACTATATTCTATTACAAGGCTAGACCTGTTAGAACAATGCTCATTTAGTCTGCAAAGTATTTTCAGACAAAAACTCCCAGCCAAATTTTAATGACCTCCATTGCATTATGCCACTAGACTTGTCACTTCAGAGGCCAGGGATGATGTCTGAACGTGTGATGTTATAGAGTGCATAGGTTTTTTATAATAGTCCCTGGTCCTAGGCTATGGTGAAAATTGGTATGTTGAACTGAAGCTGAAATGAACTCTTTCTAGCATTTCTAAACTAAAAGAGAACAGAAAGGCTATTATAATATTTTTTCCTCTCTTTTCCTGCTACCACTGTCTGACAGTGAATCCCCAGGATATATAAAGCCTTCAGGTTCACAGAGGCATAACAAGACCCAGTTCTTACTGTTACAGGGCCACAGGAGAGAACGAAATACACTAACAAAGGTATCTCTGTTTCCTTACTGGGGGGATAGTAACTGATGTCTTAAAAATATATCAAAAAAGTGCAATATCACAAAATTTTTTAAATCAAAGTCACCCACAATACAGTCAATTGGAAGCTTCCACTTGTTTGTCTACTGATAATTCTTTTCTGGCAAGTCCGTAGCTGGTAACCCTAAAAGGAGATCAAAACAGCAGAAGCTACATACTCTGTTTTTCTCAAGGCTTATTTCTTCTAAGCCTTTCTGCTCTCCAGCCACCCTGTAGGGCTTGCAGGTTCACCTGTCAGGCCTATGCAAACAAGCCCTGATACCAAGAAATCCCTCCTCCATCCCTTTTTTATGAAGGAAATGGTTTTCCATTTCTGCTGCTTAATCCCAAGCCCGGACAAAGCAAGGCAGAACTCTCTCCAGCCTTCCAAATCCCAGTGGTCTGCCCAACATATTGTTTTTTTGGATTCTTTGAGGTTGTTGGTCTAAAGACGTCATTTCATTTGTCATTGTTTAATTTTATGTTCATTCCTCTTGACAATCTTTTTTTATTCCATTCCATAAAGTTTCCCGTCATTAGAAATGACATAAAACAAGCCCTAAATCATTTGGTTTAGAACATTTATTTGAGATTAAAATAACTTTTTTCTTTCTCGTAATCTGCTCTACAGCTGAAAAGTTCTGTCCCTGGGCAGTTCTGTTCTCCATGATAGCTTGTTACTTGTGCTTTCTTGTGCAAATTTTGAGATTCATGTGTTTTACAGCTATCCCCATGATGCTCATTTTGGTTTCTCTTCTTATAAACTGTCATGCGTTTCAGCTTTCCTGCTGTTAAACCTTGTTGTTTGGCAGTCTCACACTGAAAAGAGTTAAGCCATTTTGCCTGAGCAGGATTTTTCTGCGATAGCTTTAAATATATATCTGTTCAGTGAGTGTTTAATGAATTTTTGTTTTTCTAAGCATTGCAATCTTGTTTCTAAAACAACTTGCATTTTGCTGATTGAGGAGGATTTGTTCCTTATCAGTACACCTTGAGGGAAGCAGACATCTAGTGACTGATATTTCAGGCAGCACTCTTCAAAGACAGCTATGTTATCCTTTTAAGACAGTAGCTGACTGTTTGCATGACTCAGATAGCTCTTCTTTCATCACAGTTGTTCTGTCCTTTAAACTGCTCAGTTATGGGTCCTATGACCTTACAAGTTAGTTTTGCTGTTAGTATAAAGGGGAAAAAGACCCAAGCACTGAATCCCCACTTGAGAACTAGCCCTTGATGTCCTGCGTCTCTGCTCATCAGCATGTTGATTGCATAGCGATTAATCCTGAAGGCTGATTAAGCCAGTGAACACCGCAATTCAACATTTGCTGCCTTACCACATTAATTTGTGAAGAAAACCCTATGTGCCGTACAATGCACTGGGTTATCCTCCTGTTCAAATCCATGGTGAGGCTTGTCATCTCTCCTTTTTCGTATTCAACTTCATAAGCACTCAATTAAGCCTCTGCAGTGGTAGTCGTGTAGTAATTTAGTGTTTCTAGCCAAGGCCCAACCAATTTCTTTCTTTCCAAGTGAAACTTGTCTTACTTGTCAGTAACATAAATGTCATCAAGAAATTAATTCTAGGAGAAAGTATCATTCTTTTTGCAGTTCAAAATTAAGCTATATTTCTCCATAATGGTGCCAGTACTCCACCACTAAGAAGCCTGCAGGTTTCCATGATTTATTTGGATAGAAGGCTTAATTTAATCAAGCATATTCTTAACTTGCTTCTCATGACCCACAGAGGTGTCAGCAAATAGCAAAAGCTTCCAAAATTATCTGAAATGCCCCGACAACCTCACAGATATAGGAAGACAATGTTCATGTCTGAAGTTTTTGCTAATTTCTTGAGTTTTACCGTTTCTATTAAGCCATTATGTAAAGCAAAGAGGCTCGGGGGCAGATATGTTTCAGTCTGTTTATTGTGCTTAGCAAGTGGATTAATATCCTCCTACTGAAGTTGCAACCTCAGGGCAATCAATCTTTCTACAGCTTGGAATGTTAAACGTTGCTGTTCATTTCCAGCTACCTTTTTGTGTGTGACTCAAAGATTTTCTTGAAATGTAGCTGATTTCCTGCAGCTTTTAGTGTGGCATTAGGCACCACCAGGTTGCAGAGGGTCTACAGGGTAGTCATCTCAAGGCAACCTTCCAGCTGGAGAGAGACAATGATCTGGAGAGGTGGCTGATGCCTTTATTGCTTAGCTAAATATCCACCTGCCCTCAGCAGTTGGTAAGCTACAACTGACTGTGGCAGTTACAAGACTAAAGCAAATAATTCACCCTTAAAAACAATAAACAAACAATTAGAGAAATATTTCACTACCCCAATTATGGAATTTAGAAGCCCTGTTTCACCTAAATAGAACACTATTCTCAGGAAAAGCACAACAACATCAAAGTGTAAGACTGTACTTTAACATAAGATATATACATTTTTGCCCTGCTCAATTTTTCCTCAACAAACAGTAGAACTGGAACATCAAATATTAATAATATGTGGAGAATTAAGTGCAGTCAATCAAAAGAGCATAAAAACTGCAACATGAAAAAAAATGTTAATAATTTTAAATAATGGATAGATTCAAATAAAGCCTAATCTGCTCATAGATATTCTGTGAGAATAATATGCCTAAACTCTCCATGTTAATTATTCATTATAAATTACATGTCTACTGTTAGATGACTGAAAAAGTATTACAGTATGGTCTATGAATAACCTACACAGTCAATGATATTTTAGATGCTGTAGGGTATCGTGCCACCAGCTGCTGGTGTGGAAACACACAGGTCCATATCTGCCAGCCCATATGGATGTCTCAGACACCCTGGAGCACATCAAGGGATGTTAGATGCCTTTGTTTATACCTCTGAAAAAAATGTCAGATATCCCATTTGGCCTCTAGTCATCTAAACCGCAGGACATGAGTATCCCTAAATCTTGTGCCACATCAACAACACAGATGTCCCAGAGAGCTGTATGGTGTCACAGACGCTACAAAACACCTCGATGGAGCATCCTAGGCCCCTCATCAGCTCACTGGAGCACAAGGAATAATTCAGCTGGTCAGCCAGTCAGTTAGAGGAAGACAAGCCTCATTCTGAGCTCCAGACAGATGGACTTAGATTTTAAATTTTTTTTTACATTGACTGTAGATTTTTCTAGTGTTTCCATGTTACAAATGAGCATAGCATACAGTAACAGTGGCTGTGAACATAAAAAGTCATTCTAAGTTATCCAAACCTTTACATTAATTTGAAAATGTGATTTTTTAGTGTTATGTCAACTTAAATATTATGCCATCACATTAGTTCTGTCAAACTGGTGTTATTTTTTTACTACAGCCTCAAAAGCCCATTTCAAAGATGTTACTTTTAAAAAGATAAATTCACAAAGCAGATATAAGAAGGGGTAGTGGAAGTGGCATAGGCAGAAAACAATTACCATGTAAAAATCCATACTTTTTTATCAAAGCAATATCCAGATATGACAGCTGATGAATTACTCTTTTCACATTGTCCATGTTGTCACTACTGCTCATTTTTAGAGTAAACACTATCCTTGCTGCTTGATGGTATTCAAGATAGCCAAGACTTAGTGTTGCTCTGCAATTTCTATTTCTGAGGGTTAGTAGAGAATGAGGTGAAAACAGGGAGTATGAGTGTTGCTGTTATTTAACAACTGATTGTCTTTCTGTGTTATTCTTGGGTGACCCAAAATAATGCCTGTGTGATCATAGAACATGTCACTTGGTGGTGGTTGCAATGTTGCTACAGTTACCACATTCAGAGCTTAAATAAGCAAGTTAGAAACTCTATGTACTACGGTAGTGCATGGAGCTGAAATTACAAGTTTGGACAAGCTGGCCAGTAGATGTTTAATTGTAATATCAAGCCAGGAATATTATTAACACAGTTTATAACAAGCAGTTGATTTTGGATTGTTACAGAACGCTAGTTTCAACTTTTGCTAGAAATTTTTTACAGCTCTCAGAAGTTACTACTGATACTGTGAAAAATAGGCTTCTTTAATGCTTCTAGAAATTCAGAAATGCTTGTCAAACATTGTGTTTATGGAGAACTTCTTTACAGCATGGAAAGATTCACAAGTTTAAGAATCTATCAGAAATCAACTGTTAACAAACTTCACTAAAGTTAAGGTTCAGTATATCAGCAATATACACTTGACTTGATGTATATGTGGCCAAATACTCAGAGGTGCCTCAGAAAAAGAAGTAATCTTTTTCATTCTTTTTATCAAAGACAGCAGTGCTAAGATAGGGACAGTATCTGAACTGCTGTTGTGAGTGACAGTGAAAAGATGTCAAATTGCTAGGAAGACTTTAAAATGTCTTTTAAACATAAAGATGGTCAGATTGCTGTTACAGTTGCCTACTCAATCAGAAGGGAATTCCTGATGACATAAAGCCCATGCTGCATAATAAATTAACCATATGCAAGATTATTTCCAAATATTATACTGCTCATAGCTGGTATAACATACCTTGTTAAAATTCTATTAGTACGACCACAGTAGAGTTTGGGAGAACCTCAGCAAACTGAAATAACATAGTAAGAATATGAGCCCTTCTAGATTTGATTCATTATCTCATTACAGTAAAATTGCCATTACCAGCTAAGGGCAAAATATTTTTTGTAACAAAATGTTGAAACTTACTGTTTATTTTGAGTATTTGACCAGCTCAGCATGTATTGCAAACTGAGCCTTTTTTTTTTGTAGTTTTTGATGATGTTTTTATCCCAAAAGTATTTCTATTTTTCAAGCCTCAAAGCATTATTCTGGAGCTATGATAATGACTAAGTATTTGTAATTAGTGTCACTTAATTTAGTGATTAGAGCCTTATCATGTAGCAGCACAAACGTACTGTTTTAATATCTCCCTAAAACTATCATCATTTCTATCACATTATGTACTTGCCTGCTGTTCAAATAATGGACTCACTTTTCTCCTTTCCCTTCACTACCCGGAGGGCAGCTCCACTCATTCTAGCAGAGCTTTAGGTTATTTTTTTCTGTATTTTATCCTTGTTTACTCTGCAAAAAGGTGAAGAAATCTGAAGAGGAATTTGTAAATGCTACCTTATTGACACGGGAACACAAATCAGTGGTCCTTGTGCTGTTAGATTGCCCAGTTGACATTGAATACTTAATCTGGACATGTCAGAAAATAATACTCAAAATAAAACACAGCCAGCTGTGTAAAATGCTGGCACAAAAGCAAATGGGTACAAACTACCCATGAATAAAAGTGTGGATGTTACAGGAAGGTTTCAAACCCACAAATCAATGCAGAATTGTCACCCACCAAGCTGTAACATGGGATTTGCTTTAACAGAGGGCTGGAGTCAGGGGATCATTTCACACCTTTAGTATTTTGAGAGCATGAAATTGAATCTGTCTTTATTCCGCTTTCCTAAAAACTTAGAACAGACAAATACATACCTCAAGGAGTGTGCTGCAATTCAGCAATGGGCTGGAAAGTTTCAGCACCCTTGTGAAATCTGGAGAAAGTAACCACCTTCCACTTTCCAGATGGGTTTGCTGAAGCTCCTCTGCAGAAGCAGCAGCCTGATTTTGGTAAGTTTTCAGGTTTCACCATCATTCTTGTCAAGTGTCCAGACACCTGCATAGCAAACATTCTTGGAAATGAAAAGTATAGGCCTTCAAGTTAATGATTTGGGCACATAATGGGTCAGTGCACCCAATGGCTTCACTTGCAGCATGCTAGTGAGTCACAGATAATGAACGACATACCAAATCCCTATAAATTTTTTTATTATTATTTTAACACAGGATTAAATAAGGAAAAAACTATAGCCATTCCAAGAACAAATATGGTTTACTGAAGTTCCTTGAGCTTTGTGCAGGGGTTAAATGAGAACAAGTCTCCTGATAGTTTCTCTTTATAAAGGAGGAAAAAGTATTTCTAGCAGTATCATATCAGGACAGATTTAGCAATAGTAATATCAAATTAAAAGCAATGTTTTCAAGGCTTTTGAAAATTGCTAATTTTCTGGCAGGTATTCATATCTTATTTAATTATGCAGAGAACAAATTATGCAAACTGAAGGAGAGCTTGACCAAGAACTGAACTTTTACAAAGGCAACGAATTTCATTTTGCTACAAGGATTTTCATTTGATTGATCATTTTAGGATTTTCTTCATGGGTCAGAAATCTGTTCAGCTAAATCCTTTTTATCCTAACCTTAGCTTACCAAAACTTATCTCAGTGCACCCCCTCTTAAGATTTAAATATTTGCTTGTTCAAGTTTCTGTACTGAAATATCTCTCCTAATGGAATCTTGTAGTGCAGGTGTCAATCAGCCACTCAACCCTCACTATCATGCAGGCAGAGCTGCAGTTACGAGTGATTGAAGCACAGTCAATCACCAGCAGGTTTCAAATAAATACAAGAAAAAAATCAAGCAATGACAGCAGGAGGAGGTAAAATCTAGAAAAAGTGATAACTTCCAAACTTCACTTACCCAACATATAACATTGTCAGCATGGTGCTCAGTACCTTATTTTAAACCTCAACCTGACTATCACACTGCCTTCTACTTTAACTATAAATTCTTCAGGATGTATTTGCAGGATAAAAATACTGTCCTTCGACAAAGCTTCCTTTTTGAGAACAGTTAAAACTTCAGGAATGTGAATGCTTAAGGGTCAATGTACTAACCAACGAGAACCCAGACCTGACACCAGAAAGAGCTGGTTAACGAGTCTGTGGAGCACTTCAGCTTTATGGTGAGCACTGCCTCCTGGACTCCCACGTGTCAGGTTCAGGGACCTGGCCAGAGCACCACAAAACTCCCTTCCTGACCATGAACCCATTTGCTTTGCATGAAAAGGCTGTGTTATAGGTGTTGTTTTGAATTAAATTTGGGATACAACCATGACACACATTTGGACCTTTGCTGGCAAGGTCCATCCACGCTCCACAGTGCAAGCTGAACTTTAAGACACACAAGTCACATAAGAGTTGGAATGCATTTTTAATAGGTGATGTTTTCCATTTGGAGTTATGTAGCCAGAAATAAACAGGCCATACAAGTTATAAATTGTAGATTACATGGATTTCAGTAGGCTTGGGAAAGATGGATATGGTTGTATTGTACCAAAGCAGCTTCTGATAGGGTAATGTTTCATCAAAGAAAGAGAACAGTTTTGAATCCAGCCTGATTCAATGCAAAAATGCAATAAGAAAATGAGGAGTATGAAAGGAACCAAGGCTCACTGGGAATAAAACATCAAACATAAGTTGAGCACATAGAGGATATTTTAAGAAGGATGAATGTGTACCTTTATCATGAGAATAAGGTATGAACAAAGTAGTGGTGAAGAACTGTAGGGGAATAGACAGGGATCGGCAACCGGAAGATCACGGGCTGTGACGGAAAGATAGACTCCTCCCCATAGGAGTGGCAGGAACAGGAAGCGCAAGAGCTATATAAGCGTGTGACGCAGTTAAATAAACGGACATTTTGTATCCATCATATTGATGTCTGTGCATCACTGTCCCCAGGGTGGGTAGAGCCCTGGGTCCCAGAGACATGCGGCCCAAGATAAGTTCTCCCATAGAAGCGTACAGCAACAAGGAACAATGGCCGTTAGAAAGAGGTGATAGATGAATTCATAGGTGTCATCAGGAAATAGCAAAAAACTACCAAAAAAACCTTAAGAAGCAACCAAGTAAACCTGGCTTGAGTTAGGTATAACTTAACTCAGCTTAAATATACCTAAAAGTAACAAATAGGCATTTGTTAACTAAAGAGTGATGAATCTCATAATCTTCTCAAGGACCCAGCTCATGTTCCACAGTATCCAGTAACTGCTGGCCTAAGTTAAGTGGACAGCTGGTCCTGCAGTGATCAAGGGAAACAGAACTGTTTTCCAGTGTTTTCTCATGACCTTGAAAGCTTCTAGTATTCAATAAAGCCTTGAAGTGCATACCTGAAACCCCAGGCTGAAACTCTCCAGTGCCACAGCTTCCCAGAAGAATTCAGTAATAAACTGTTTACAAAGATGTACTTTTTAAATTTTGCTACGCTTGTATTTATTTTTCACATGCTTTTACATTTTTAGAATCCTTCTTTAAAAAAACACACTTGAAATAAATCTGTCATGACTGAACTCAGAAATGACAAATTAAATAAATAAATTCATTTGTATCCTTCCCAGTCTGGCAGTGGGACTATTTTCCTTAAAGGGCTTCTCAATACTTATATATCCCGCTTCTGAATTCTTTGGAGAATAATGCCTATAAATTTTTTTCTCTTTCCGTATGCAATTATCATGAGGAGTCAGACTGGGTCTAAGTCAGTGTTATTTACAGAATCAGTATAAATACTTCTACTGGTTTCAGCTGAAATACAAGATGTCATGACTTTCTATTCTTGGCCTTTGACAATATTTTGAAGAAAATTGTCTGAAAGGATTGGCTATGGATTTTTGCCACAGTTAACATGAAAGAAAGTTAAAAAGTTATGACACATTTATGTAAAAACAATAAAACTATAAAAACTTTATTGCCTGTAGCCTTGAATATAAAATGATATGCAGACACTTAGTCAGGTTCACCATGTAACAGTGAGAATTTAAGGCATTCTGTGGATATATTTACGTAAGTATTTCAGGTCCAATTGTTGTATTTTTAAGCAAATTGGTTTATAGCACACAGCAGTCTTCAAGAGCAGAAGCTGTATTCCTTTTGGGAGAAAATTAATTCAAAAGATGTACCACAGGTGCCTAATTCAATTCAGATGCTAATTTAGTCCCTCTAAAATAAAGTCCCTGAAACATGTTTTAAGTGGATATATGCAGTAAACAAATTTTTCACATTAGAGGTCTGCTCCTGTTGTCTTGAACTAATGGCTAATGTAGCCATGGCCAAAACAGGCATCATTTATTTTGGTAGCTTAAAAGGAAATTTTGGCCTTCACCAGCTGAAAAACAAATTATTTTGGAGGTTAGTTCTAGTGTGTTAATTTGGCAGTTGTTATAGTGCCCACACCCATGTCACACTTCTCTCTTTATGGATTGATAGGTTTCAGTTACTCATTAAAGGGATGTGCGCTAGTGTAGCATGGCAGCAAGGCAATGGAGGGAACACCTTGGGCAGCAGCGGATGCCTGCTGCAGATTACTGTCTGCTGGTGGGGTTAGTTCTGCTCACAGGGAGCAGATTTCTATCACTCTGGGAACTCTCTCTTCAAGGAACAAGGAAGGGCTACTAGGGAGACATGGGATACATCTGATGAAGTGGTGCAGAAGCATTCTTACTACCAGGCTTGCTATCCTTATGCTGGTTTCCTTAAGGAATTTATCTCCTTGCCTTTTTAAGGGCAAGAAACAGGAGAGACCCCTTTTAAGGGGAGAAACAGGGCATGGGTGTGCCTAGACATCATGATGGGAAAGGCTTCTATACTCTCCCAAGAGATCTGAGCAAAAGGGGGCCCCATCTCAAGCACCTATAAATTAATTCATGCTGCCCAGGAAACAGACAAAAGGGATTAAATAATCTTGTGCAAACATAGAAGTATAGGACAATTGGGATTACGAATATGTGGTAGGTTGCTCAAACTGAACCACAGCACTGGATAAGTGGAGGCTTTTTAGGAAAGACAGGGTGGGAAGATGAGAGCTGGGGGATTGCACTCTACACATAGGAGTAGCTTGCATGCACAGACCTACTGGAAACTTACAGGTCAAGGTCAGAGCAGTAGCCAACAAGGGGATGCTGTAGCCAGCATCTTCTACAGATTGCACAAGTAACAAGGGTGAATAAACTTTTAACAACTAGAAGGATCCTCCAATTTGAAAGCTCTGGTTATCACAGGGGGACTTTAATCACTCCAGTATCTGCTGGCAGGGCAACAAAGCAGAGCATAAGGCCAACTTGACTCAACAGATTACTCCTTGAGATGCTGAAAGGAAATTTGTGGAAATGGATTATGTGACCATGGATGAATATGAAAAAATTATCTGGGCGTAGATGGGATGGAGGCCCTAGGGAAAAAGGTCACAGAAAAGGCTGAGATGCTAGTGCCTCCTTGGACCCAGTCTTTGTTTTCATAGCCTGCTCTTAGGTTCCCTATGCATCCATGACAAGCAGCAGTTTGGGAAGAGAACTACTATCCACAGCAGAGGAAAATCAAGTTGGTGACCACTTAGATAAACTGGACACACACAAGTCCATTGGATAAGACAGGATTCAAGAGTTCCGAGGCAACTGATAGATGACACAGCAGAACTGTGGTCTGTTAGTTTTAGAGAAGGTGTGACAACCTTGGGAGGTTTCCAATAACTGGGAAAAAAAAGCAAATATCATTCCCATCTTCAAAAAAAAGCAAGGAGGATCCGGGAAAATACAGGCTGGTCAGCCTCACCTCTATCCCTGGAAAGAATATGGAGCATGTTTGCATGCCCTCAGACACATAAATAACAGACAAAGAAGGTGAACCAGCACATTCACTGAGGGCAATTGATGACTGCATAACCTGATTGACTTCTGTCACGGCTGGCTCACTGCAAGAGGGGAGAGGAGTGGGGTTTGTATAATTCAAAAATGGCAGTGTTTTAAGCAGAAATACTCCTACTGATAGCCAAAGTGAGGCAAAATGCCCTAAATGGATAGTCTGTAAAGTGTGTGGAAGACATAGATGGACTTCTGGGCTCAGAGAGTCATGGCCAATGGCAGTCAGTTAGAAATGGATTCAGGTTTCAGTATCTTCAGGCCCAATCCTGTTCAATATCTTTGTCATCTACCCCGCACACTCACCAAGTTTATAGATGACACAAAACTGAGGTGGATGAGAAAATGGTTGGTATTGATACAGTTGAAGGGGAAGGCTGCCATTCACAGGGACCTTGACAGGGGAGCATCCTGAAGTCCAGCAAAGACAAACCC
Organism: Phalacrocorax aristotelis; assembly: GCF_949628215.1. Classification (NCBI taxonomy): domain Eukaryota; kingdom Metazoa; phylum Chordata; class Aves; order Suliformes; family Phalacrocoracidae; genus Phalacrocorax; species Phalacrocorax aristotelis. The sequence goes on along the minus strand of NC_134277.1, from coordinate 135,678,979 downwards.
AGCAAAGTCCTGCCATGTTAACAGCCTCAGGTGTCTAGAGACAGTCCTGATGGGCCACAAGTTGAACAGGTGTCAGCGTCTCCCTTTGGCAGCAAAAGCTACCTGGACATTTGGGTAGCAAAAGCATAACTGAGAGCTTGAAGAACATCTTTATTTCCCTCTGCTCAGCATCTGAGAGGCTCCACCTGAAATACTGTGTCCAGGTTTGGGACAGACAACAAGACAAAGTCAACAAGCTGGAGGGAGTCCAGTAGAAAGCCAGGAGGATGGCCGGGGTTCGGAGACCACTAAGTGCAAGGAGAAGCTGAGGGAACAGAGCTTGTTCAGCCATAAGAGAAGTCTTCCTCTTGCTCTGCTCCACTATAGACTGTAGAGAAGGTGGGCCTCTTTTCAGATATGTGCAGGAAGTCAAGAAGAGGCAATGGCTGCACGTTGCAGCAAGGGATACTCCAGTGGGTATATTCCTTACTGTAAGAGCACCAGGAGAAATTGCCCAGAGAAGTTTTGGAACCTCCATCCTTGGAAACTTTCAAAATTTGACTCGATGAGGCCCTGTGCAACCTGAACAAACTTTGAAGTTGTCCCTGCTTTGAGTGGAGGGTCAGAGTGGATAACCTGGTGAGGTTCCTTTTAACATATATTTTTTATGATTCTGTACTTCTGCTGAATCAGTATGGTCCTGGTTTCTAGCTGATTGCCCTAATATTTTGAAAGTATGGTTTTTTGACTGTGGAGGGTCAGAAAGTTATTCTCAATTTTCAGATTTTTTTTAAAAAGATATTAAATTATTATTGTGTGAACTTAATGTGGACCAGAAAATTGCTCATCCCCACATCTTCAAAATTTCTGTAACATATTTTGCATCTATGACAATCCGCATGATCATTCTGAAAAAAAAATCATCCTTAACCTGAACCATGCTGTAAATATTTGGGGTTTCTAAGCCTTCTCTTGGTCAAGTCAGAGTTTTAATACTTCATGAAAAACTTAGGAATTATTTTCCTGCATAGATAGGAAAATTACTACTACTGTCGCTGTCTGCTCTCCTGTTGTGTTTTAACCTCAGCCAGCAGCAAAGCTCCACACAGCCACTTTCTTGCTCCCCACAGCGGGAAGAGAGAGAATCAGAAGAGTAGCAGTGAGAAACTCATGGGTTGAGATAAAGATGGTTTAATAAATAAAGAAAAAGCTGCCCACACAAGCAAAACAAAACAAGGAACTCATTTACTACTTGGCATCGGCAGGCAGGTGATCAGTCATCTCCAGGAAAGTAGGGCTCCATCACATGTAACAGTTCCTTGGGAAGACAAAACACCATAACACTGAACATTCCCTCCTTCCTTCTTCCCCCAGCTTCATATGCTGAGCATGCCATCATAGGGTGTGGAATATCCCTTTGGTCAATTGGGGTCAGCTCTCCCAGCTGTGTCCCCTCCCAGCTCCCTGTGCACCCCCAGCCCACTCGCTGTTGGGGGGTGTGAGAAGCAGGAAAGGCCTTGGCTCTGCCTAAGCACTGCTTAGCAAAACCAAAAACATCCCTGTGTTATCAAAACTGTTTCCAGCACAAATCCAAATCATAGCCCCATATTAGATACTATGAAGAAAATTAACTCTACCCCAGCCAAAAACGGCACATATCCTAAATCTAAACTCGTCTTCTTTGTGTAAGGGAATGGCTTAGTAAATTGGTACTGTGCTGAAGCTGGAGAAATTCTTGTTTATCAAAAGCTTTTCTGAGTGTCATGGTTTTGGCTGGGATAGAGTTAATTTTCTTCACTGTAGCTGGTACAGTGCTGTGTTTTGGATTCAGTATGAGGATAATGTTGATAACACACTGATGGTTTAGTTGTTGCTAAGTAGTGCTTACACTAGTCAAGGACTTTTCCAGCTTCCCATGCTCTGCCAGGTGCACAAGAAGCTGGGAGAGGCGGGGGCACAGCCAGGACAGCTGACCCCAACTGGCCAAAGGGATATTCCGTATCATATGACATCATGCCCAGTATATTAACTGGGCGTAGTTGGCCAGGGGAAGCAGCGATCGCTGCTCAGGGACCAGCAGCGTCAGTCGATGGGTGGTGAGTGGTTGCATCACTTGTTTGTTTGGTTCCCCCACCCACACCAGGTTTCACCTCTCTCTCTCTCTCTCTCTCTCTCTCATTATTTTCCTTTTCATCATATTGTTATTATTATTAGTAGTAGTATTACTATTACTATTATTGTTTTATTTTAATTATTAAACTGTTCTTATCTCAACCCATGAGTTTTCTTACTTCTGCTCTTCCGATTCTCTCCGCCATCGCACTTGGGTGGGTGGACTGAGGGAGGGGCTGGGTGGTGCTTACTTGCTTACTGGGGCTAAACTAGGACAGAACTGGCTACTTTGTACCAAAAAGTAGTGCCACATGAGTTTTAGCTTCTGACTTTTGCCTTGAGATATGTTTGTCTTGGCTTTAAAGAATTGTGCAGTCTCTACTTGTATTGAATTTGTACCACAGCATATGTTTCTGGGGTTGTGGGAATTTTTTTGGTAAATCATTTGAATATTCTGCTTCAGAGGTCTGGCAAGCATTTTTGCTTTTTAAGTTCAGGCAGCTTATTGTGTACTTGAGAAATTATTCTTTGTTAGAACCAGAAGGAGAAGAGTTGCAGCTTCCATCACATTACTGATGCATCGAAAGCTTGTTCATTTCCAAACTCATTACTGGTCACTTTTTCTACAGTCCCAGCAACTAGTCTTGTGAAAGTCATGTGATCTTTTTCTGCCTGTGTTTCATTTTATTACTGTTTGGCAAATGATATTATGTTTATGTAGTGTCAGTTTAAAATGTGCTTTGTAATTATAGTGTTATTGCCTTTTACCCTCTGTTGTAAATGTTTATGCAAAACCACCTCAGCAGATACTTCTGAGAGCTGATGAACAGACAGATGTAGTTCCAGGGCAGCACCGGGAATAGGGCTGAGTATGGTTAACCACCATCCTGTTGGACACAGCAATGCTATTGCCTTCATATATTGCCATGCACACCCAAAGGTATGTGTGGCAATTTGCAACAAATTTGAGAAGATATTTATGGAAAGTAAATGGTAGATTCAGTAATGCAATATTCAGACTTCAAGTGCGATTCCACAGCCAATTTGGGGACATACATACAATTGATGGGGTGAAGAGAGTAACTGATGTGGTTATCCATCTTGCTTTCAGAGGCTGAGATAGGATATTCACCAGGAATTCCTTGGCTCCCTGACAAGCTGTCAATAATCTTCAGTATCCTGCTAGCAGCTCTTTTCCGTCTCCTGCCAACGGATGCCCTGGGTAACTCTGTACTAATTCAAGATTAAACTTGTGAAAATTTCTTGCCAAAATAAGCCCAAGGATGTAAAGCTTGTCAGGAAAGCAGACGGGGGGAAGCAGGGAGGAGCTAAATAGCAGAGGCCAAAGTTGAGTAACAGCTGCCAAATGGAGGATGTTCACTAACTGATCCTTGCACCAGGAGCCAACGTTGCAATTGATTTCAACAGTAGCAATGGAGAGAAAGCATGTTGGCAGCACTGCTGGAAGCCTTCACCTGGAGAAAGGCCTTACAATGCTTACTGCACAAAGAAAACTGGGAGAAAGCTTACAGCCTTACATGGAAACACATGCTTTTTTCACAACAGATAGATACCACTTCTTATCTAGAGCTAGGACCTTTCTTCATTTTGTGGCACTGAAAATTTGCACAGTGATTTACTCCTTATCCCTGTGAGTAAGATGTTGTTTCTGTTTACAGACAGTTCTCCTTTCAATTAAATTTAAATTTTGTTGATGTCAGAAAAATTACCCTTAATAGTCATTAAATACTAAACTGAGTGAAGTAAAACAACTTGCAGACTTCCCAGATGAGTTTTTACCCATTTTATATTTCAAGCAAATAGGAAGAACCAGCAGTTTGCTAAATCATTCTTCCTGCTTGATCAATAGCCTATGTATAAAACTTTCCAACAGACAGAAAATTCTTTGATTATAATTCTTCGACACTGTTAATCTCCCAAATTAAACTACACCTATGCGCACAAGTCTCATCCCCTTGAGCACTATTTATCACAGTAAAAATTAAATATAAGCTTGGCTTAAAACAGGCCCATAAATTGAACTGCCTGTTAGACATTTTATGTCCCATTGGTTATGAACCTGTTCACAATCCTGACTATGATTACTAAAATATATCACTAGAAAGTTTTGCTGAATTTGTGTGTTTAAAATACTAAATTGATGCACATAAAACTCTGAGAATAAGTTTAACTGCTTCTTGAGAGAACCCATAATAAATTGTTTCTATTTATTTCAAACAAAATCAGAATGACTTCTGTCTCCCAAAATCTGATATAAATACCCATGGATCAGTAATATCAAAAACTGGAATTTTCACCAGCCATTTCTGCCAGTCTTACATACTTTGAGTGCTATCTCATGTCTCTGTTAGACATTTGCTCTGAAAATAACATGAGGGTAATAGGCTTTTAAAAAACTTGGACTGAAATGAAACATTCTGGTTGATATGTTTGTACTGTCATTTTAACTTGGGTTTGAGCTCACCCTTGAAACTGAACTCTCTAAATAATTCTCATTCAGATTTTAACCCTGCAGCCACTCAGATGCATGCCGGGTAGTGAAAGGCAAATGCATAGTAGGCGCTGGCTCCAACCCCAGCCCTGTCCTCACAGGCACTGTGGACCCGAGAAGCTCAGGCCATGATGGATAGGAACCCACACTCACACATATAAATAAGCGATATAAAATAAGCCCATTGGAACCTGTTGTTGTCAGTGGGCCTTACTGGGTGACCGTTACCCCATGTCCCCCTTTGCAATGATCTTTTCCACAGTGCTTGCTAAATTACCTGTTGTTATGTGAAATATATGTCATAATGACAAATGTCAGCCCACAGATGTCCAGGAACACTGTATTAATATGAATATTTATTGTGTTGTTACTATTTTACAGAGGAAAATACTGCAGAACTTAAATTTGTGGGGAAGGGTCCCTAGCTATCATTTTTATTATGGAAACTAACCCTTACATTATAACTTTTGTAATGAACCAAATAATGAACCATGGCTTTCCAAAGAAGCTATGGAGAACACAGTCTAACCTGTAAAGGTAGTTAGACAACCCCCCACTCCCCCTGAAGATACAGACAAACCTGAGCTCCTTTTTTTGTGTGAAGCCCACAGTTTTCCTACCCAGCCATCTAAATACCTTTATGCCAAAACACCATTATGAGTCTGTCTGTGAGTCACTGAAATTCAATGACATCTGGAAATCTGATTGCAGTGCGATCTAGTGGATGAATCTCAGAGCCAGAAGCTTACAGCGCCTTGCTGCTCATCTGATTTTGCTGCAGACATATTGCCTATCATTAGGCAAGCTATTTAAACGCCATGCCCTGGTTTACCATGCTGCACTAATGGGAACAATAAATACCATGGAACCCTGCTAATTAGAGCACTGCGCATTCCCACTGCTGATCAGGCTGGGGAAAGTTTGCTGTACTACAGCTAGTAGCAAATACATATTCTTCAGCTACGCTACAGATTTTTCCAATCTAAATTAGATTTTTTGATGTAAGATAAAACAAAATCATTATTTTCAAGTGCTTGCAATAAATATATTTCTTAGGATAATCACTGCAGATAACACAGCCGTTAGTGCTGAGAACACTCAATTATTTACATTAGTTAAAATCCAGAAAGGTAAGGTTTCTCTGTGTCCACACTGCTGGGTATTTTGAAGTTTAGCAAGTTAATACATTCCGCAAAGCACAAATGCATATCATTTTCTATCCAACAGCTTGCCTAATATTTTTATGCAAATACCACAATTAGGAGGAGGCCCAGTGAACATGATCACTTCTAATTACTTCCATATTATCATGTGATTTAAAACTGAATCTTCTGTTTAGTATTAAAGCATTTTTCAAATTATTGCACAGCCTGTTTAGCTGCTTTAGCAGCTTTAATAGGGTTTACGAAGGAGAAATGATGAAGGTGTCATATGCTGGATAGTGGCACCCTAGCTGTAAATGTCATGTAAGGCTGTATTTAGGAGATATATGCCCCACCCTCCTACTCAGCATTACTTTTTCACCCTTTTCCTCTAGCAAGGTCAAAGTCCTGCAGATCCAAGACCGCTGCCGCTGCTCACAATCACGTCACCTTTACCCTTTGTTTTCCCATCCATCACATCAGGCTTTTTGTCTCCTTGTACTTATTAGATTTATAGGGCAGGGACCATCTCTTGCATTTTTGCATTCTCTAAATCTAGTGAAGGCTGATGTATTGTATATTCATAAGTCACATTCACCACTTAAATGGCATTTATATGTTGCTTCTAACTGTTCATATGTCATAAATTTCAGTCTTCGTTAAGTAATGCCATTAATCAGAGCATAGTAATCTAGACTAAATCACACTTAAGGAGAGGGTTGTTACATTCTAATGTTACATTTTCCTGTTTTGCAACCAGAAAGGCTTCTTAGCATTGAGGCTGGGGCGTTAAGAGGCCCCTGCATGCATGAGCATGGTGGGGCAGCAAGGGCCGCAGGCAGACCACTCTGTTCCCTTGTTTGTGCTGGCAGGATGCAGGGTGATACTGTCCAGGCATGGCTGCACTATCCCTCTGCACAGTGCTGGCAATGCTTCTGCCTCACAGCTTTCTGAAGGGTGGTGTGAGGGGACCCCGGGGTGATGGTTTTCATCCCCACAGACCTATTTTGGAGGAGGAGGCAGGCCGGGAGGAGATGCTAGGCATTAAGTCTAATATGTCACTTGTGAATAATACATCTAAACAAGAAGACAAAAATTACTTTCTCTCCAAAGCAAGGACAATGATCATTTCTAGAGTGTCAGAGCACTATTACAATGTAAAATCTATTTGCAAGCCTTCCTAAAACATTAGTACTCTCACGCCAGTTCCCAGTGGTTGATGACTATATGATGACAATGTTACAGAAGTTGGCAATGGGTTGGAAGCATATTAGAAGGCCAGGGGCTTTCAGTCGTCTCAGAAGGCCGGCTTCCATTTGAGCCTGTCTGTGGCTCCTTAGACAGCACTGTGCAATCCTCAGCTGCACTAGTGCTCATGCATGGACACAGGGTCATTGTCTCCAACTCCATCATTCTGGTACCTCCTATAACCACCACCACAGAGAGCCAGGTGTCCTGCTCACCATCTCTTTTACAAAGAGCTCAGCTAGAAAGAGGATTGCAGGATGAGGCTGGTTTGAAGCTGATGTTGAGATGTCTCAGTTAAATGTGTTCCGTGGCTTGTGCTGGATGCGCCATCCCCACCACAGCCTCATCTCCAGCATCGTCTCTTACCCCTCACCCCACCACAGCACACAAACACGTGCCATAAAAATAAGCAGTCTGAAATCAGGATTCCTGTGAAATTCAAAGCAAACACAAACAGAATCTCTGGGGCCAAATTCATATCTTAAACCAGTTATATACAGTCCCACTGAATTAATGGCAGCTGAGTCACTGCATGCAAAATAATCTAATTTTAAAGAAATGCAAGACTAATTATTCAAGATAGTGTGTTTTTATTATGTTAATACATTAGTTTACATGATTTATAAGTTTGTACTGTCATAATTTCTCATATTCATGGCTTAAGTTGAAATTTTTTGGATGAATTTTATATAATATGGCTAGTAGTCACTGTGTATATATGGAAATGTACTGGTTAAGAACTAATAAAAAAGTGACAAAATGACTATGAGGGCTATGTGGGCAATATTTTGAGATGACTTAATTTTCATACTTTCATATTATCTATATAGAATGTAATCATTCCTTAATTTACATTAAGGTTTTAAATCAGAGAGTTGAATACAGAGGACTAGAGTCGTGTGTATGCATGTAGGCTGTCAAGAGTCACCTGGACAGGGTGCTGGGCCATCTTGTCTAGACTGTGCTCTTCCTGGAAAGGTTGGGCTAGATGATCCCTGAGGTCCCTTCCAACCTGCGATTCTGTGATTCTGTGTGACTAAAATTATCTGTCATGAAAAGTCATATACATACAAAAAAATTAATTTACAGGTATTTTGCACTGTACAGTCTTTCAGTTGGTGACATTTTCAAAAACTCTCAGCTCTGGTCAAGTTAAATTATGGTTGCAATAAAAGCTGAGTTAAATACACAAAAATGCTACACAGTTATTACATTCTCTAAGTCCTAAATATGCTCTACAATGATGCCTGGATGTATTCTGTTCTTTCACAGTTTATAAAGAGATTTATATAGTCTTCAGGCTATAGCAAAATCACTAACAAAACAATATATACAGAGGTTTGGCCACTGCTTACTCATTGTTTTCACCAAGACAATAAAACAGATGGGAATGAACCTAAAAAGTGCTGGGGAACATTTCCAGGGAAGGATCTCTGTTGTCTGCATAACACTGTGGGCATAAGAATAGTCCCTGGCACAGATTTGGCCCAAGTCGGCTAGCAGTTCCCAACAGTCCCAAGCACATCTTGGGAAATAAAACCAGTCACTCCCAATAGGAAACCTGTATATGGCCACCCTTTTTTAGATGGTCCTACAGTATGCGTATAGGACTTTGCTTGCCAGTTGGCCTCCAAGCCTGGCAATGGCATGATTACATACTGGCATAAATGGAGACATATGGTTCATGATGAAACATGGGATTAAAAATTGCCTCTTAAACAGAAATTTCAGCACAAATTCCTATGGTGTCATAGAAGGGGCTGCAGGTCATCCTGCAACATGAACTAATTATAGTGCCACTTTTTTGGAGAAAGCCAGTACCACCATGGTGGAGCTGCATATGATTACTTAACACATCAGCCATGTACTGCACTCTTAACCTAGGAAAGAGGTTTCCTGTCCCAGGGATCAATTTGTTCCTTAGCTTCACTTTTTCCCAAGTCTTTCCAGCGTGAAGCACCTGGAAACCTGCAGAAAGGCTTTTGTTAGACCATACACAAAGGGACTGAAAAGAAAACCAAAAACCTGTGTAGCCTTTGAAAGATCTTCCACAGCCTTTAAAAACCAGATCCCAATTTGTGATTTCTTCTGGGTTCTTAAGAAGAAACCTCACTTGAATTCAATTCTTGACCTTGATTTTACAGCAGAAGTTGCTAATGAGTTTTGATGTTCTGACTGATAGACACCAGCATACATTGATGGTCACTTGGTGTCTCCTGATACCCAAAACTCCTGACACTCAAAACTATTCCCAGAACTCTCCCGTGAAGTACAGTAGAGTAAAAACTCAAAAGTGAAAAGTGAGCCTGCAGTAAAGAGCATGCATGATGTTTCTTATGGAGACATCTGAATGAGCTTTAAATTGATATATTTTGAATGTTGATGCTTTATGATATGAGAAGTGTGTGAAAATAAGATTTCTGTTTTAATCATATCTTTTATTGGCTTTTCCCAAAATTATACTAGCAATAAAGATGAATGTTGCAAAGAATCAATTTTAGCTCCGTATTTTATGCTGACCCTTCCTGACATTTGAGCTTCTGCAACATTGGAAGCTGACATTATTAGTTGTTCAGCTCTATCAAACTGGAAATTTCACCCTATTAAGATGCAGTTGTTATGGAAACACCATAGTTCTGTGATTTTGCTTCCAGGCGGTATAGAAAAAATCTTAGTACCAATATACAAGTCAATGCATGTCATTTTAAAATACCTTCTTGGTGCTCTGATGCTTTTAAAATGAAAAAATACCAATAGGAAATTTAAACTGTAGCACTTTATCTTAATGTACTGGAAGAGTGAAAGACACTTTTCAACAATGATCTTAGGTATATGCCATAAAGAAATAACACCTAGACAGAGACTGCTTCTGAAATTGCAATTTTTTTTTAATTAAAGCTAACAATTCTAAAGGCCCAATTCCTGTCTCTTTTTTTATTCATACCTATTTAATTTGAATATTTTTACTTTAATAGCTTTTTCCTTGGGGTTTGAAGGACCCTCTTCTTTCTTGAGAAGTCTGAAAAACTTACCTTTCAAAAGAGTATCATGCCATCATCCTTAATGACAAGAGAAAGGGGCTTCCACAGTTAATAAAACACAAAAACTGATAAGCCATGGGCCTAGGATGTACAAGAAGCCCTGAGTAAAGCAGGAAATCAAACTGTGCGTGCAACACTGCAGACTAACCTTCATTCACTTCACCGTATTAGCATTATTTGTTTCACTGGCTTTTTTTACATAGTTTTATTTTCTTATTCTACCTTCTGTCATTTAGGTCAGGAATATTTGTTCAGCTTATATTCTTAACTTTAGTAACAAGCAAATAATGGAAGAAGACAGCTCACAGAATTGTGCAGAGTCATCACTGCTGGTGCATGAGAACTGGACTAAAGACTGGACAGCTAAGGTCTTATTCACAACTCTAGCACAGATTTTCTGGATATATCATGACACTAGGGGATATGTACTGGGTCAGAGGAAAGGTTTGGTGTTGACAAGTGTCTTATTCCCAGTCTGGTCAATAGCAGATGCCTAAGAACAAACAACAGACAACATTAGTTTTCTGATGTTCTCTCATAGCCTTCAGCAATTCGAGGTTCAGGATGCTCTGGGATGGACTTTTTCTTCCATAGTTTTGTCTAATGCATGGTTTGGTCAAGTAAGTTTTATATCAGCCAAACCACCCTGCTGTGATGCCCCAAGGTTTGCCTTGGGACCATATGAAGAACCTCACTGGTTTTGAATTTGCCATCTGATTACCTCACTTGACATCCTCTACTTCCTGAATTACAGGAGTCAGTAAGTAATCATGAATGAGGTCCATCATCCACCTTCTCCACATGCTCATGACTTCATTAACCTTTAGCCCATCGTTCCCAGGCTATTGATGATGGGCAAGTCACTGCAATTTTCCATTCTTCTATATCTCACCTTGAAACAGATATCATGAGATCTCTCTCTTTTCAGAGAATACTTATCAATGCATATTAAAGAAACCTCAGTATTAAAGTTAAAATAATAGGTAAGATTATGTCAATGGATTGGTAATAAATATGTCTGAGTGAAAAGAGAAGCATCTCAGATCTCAGCGCACCTGTACTGGGTGTGATACAGCAGGGTGGGCTTTTCTCTATGGGCCCCTGATTTTGACAGCTGCTTTGGGCAGGTAGAGCCAGGAGACCTGGGGAGGGAAGGGGGCTGATCCCATTCAGTTGCTGGGAAAGCCTTTTAATGCAAGAACAGGACAGGCCTGATCCCATTCAGTTGCTGGGAAAGCCTTTTAATGCAAGAACAGGACAGGCCTACACTATAGCTTATACCTGAGCTTATAGTTGAGACCTCAGGTATCCTCTAAAGAAAGCTTCACCTGTGATGCTTTGGATGCTGAGAAGGGAAGCCATTTCCTGAAGTGTTCCCATTTCCTTACCGCTGATTTCTGTGTGGCTACCTCAGACAGCTAATGCAGAGTGCCTTCTCCTCACTCCCAGGAGCAGGCTGCCAGCGCGATGCAGCTGAACTGGGAAGGCTGGGGTAGCAGTTTTGCACTGGTGGAGGAATAGAGGCAGGGAGAGAACCCACTTTCCACCCTGCTTGCCCACCAGCCACTGGTGCTCCCATCCCTCTCCCTCATGCAGCTGTGCCCTCCCGGCTCTGCAAGTCTGCCTGTAGGACACAGGGCAGCAAGTGAGCCTGGGTGGAGGGGATTCAGAACAGCGGACCCACACTGGCACTTCAGCGATCTGCTCTGCATTTAGATATGTACACCAGGACATCGTTTTTTAAGTTATAATCAGCAGCAGCCCAAAGTAACAAACAAATTAGAAACAGCTATGACAGGGTCCTGTGGAAGGGAAGGAAGGCACCAGAGAGAATACTAGAAGTGTGAAGGCTTTTTGCAGTAAAACCAGCCTATGGGGCCATCAAAGCAATAGCAGGAATTCAAAAGAAGGTACATTCAGACTGGAGAAAATTATTGGAAAGGACTGATCCAGTGACATAGCTAAGAAATTGAAAATTCTAGTTCTTTCATGTGACTGCGCAGGAATGTGACTAAACAGATCTCCACCCTACAGATATTTTTACTCTACTGTTTTGCCAGTATTTCAGAAAGTCTCACAAGGACACTCTGTTATATTATGTAGAGTAGGAAAATTACTTATGGGACATATGGGCTCACTCATTTTTGAGAGTATCTGAATCTTACAGGTAGACAGAGCACCAGTAATAGATTACTGTCATAAACCACTTTTGGCATGAATGGCAAGTAAGTCTTGCTGCATTCACTGTCTACTAGCTTTATTCACTAATTGTTATGCAGAACTATAGGATCTTGATTTATTTGCCTCTGCAAAATATAAAAGAAGATTGATATGGGTATTTCATTATTCAGTATTTGCATCAAAGTCATTTATATCGCAGGTACTGTGCTATTCTGAAAAGATACTCCAACTAATTATTTGTCTGAAAAGACCATACAAGGCAACCACAATCCATTCTTTCTATGCAAGCAGTTTTTGGTCCAAAAACCTAAAGCAATTTTCTGGCATTGAATAAACCAAAATACAACAAAACATAACACAGCAGTTGAAGAAATATGGAAAAATTACTTATAAGGGGAACATGTAATGGGGGTAGATGTCGTCAGTCCCTGAGTCCTCAGGGTTGCACAGTGCAATGAGCAAAGACAACTGAAGGCTCCACTCCAGAAGTGGCCTGTCCGCAGCTAAGTTATGGCAGCCCGGCTAGCCTTCAGCTGCGCCATGGTACTTCTGTTCCCTTACATCCTGTGTGGAGATGTACAGTAGGCCCATGTTTATTTGCAAAGGAAGCATAAGTTTCCATTTGTTATTAGAAGTCATTTACTTCAAAGACTACCAGATATAAAAGAGTCTGTAAGCCATTACCTTGCTTATCCTTTTATCCATTTTGGGAAGGTTCCACAGTTTTGTTACATAAATTGCCTAATATATCTTGGACAGTGTACTCTCTGATAATGACTTGACAACACCATATTTTCTATTATAAAGCCACAAGACTTTTTCCAAGATGGGTCCACAGTCATCCTCTAGCTAAATTGCCATGCTACAATGTGGAGGGCCCACTTCAGGTTAACAAATGAGATCATGCATATGATAAGTCTTAATTTTTGTTAGTGAATTGAAATGCGTTTCTCACCAGAAATTCTAACCTTTCTGTGGAAGCAATCTATTTTAACAGTTCAGCTAGCTTTGCAGTTGACATATAGAAGCAAGCTGCTTGAGAACTTTTTTTAGCTATTTATAGTCATAATCACAGACTGTACTTCATTTTCACACATCATTCCAGCTCACCTCCAGCATTTACAAAGTTTCGTCAGGCTGGACTAGGACATTAGTGGCAACTAATACCACAGAATCACAGAATCACAGAATCACAGGATCGCAGGTTGGAAGGGACCTCAGGGATCATCTAGTCCAACCTTTCTAGGAACAGCAGAGTCTAAACAAGATGGCCCAGCACCCTGTCCAGACGTCTCTTGAAGGTGTCCAACGTGGCCAAGTCAACCACTTCCCTGGGGAGATTATTCCAGTGGTTGACTGTCCTCAATGTGAAAAATTTCCCTCTGGTGTCCAATCAGAATCTCCCCAAGAGCAACTTGTGTCCGTTCCCCCTTGTCCTCTCCATGGGACTCCATGTAAAATGGGAGTCTCCATCTTCTTTGTAGCTACCCCTTAAGTACTGGTACGTGGTGATGAGATCCCCTCTGAGCCTCCTTTTCTCAAGGCTGAACAAACCCAGTTCTCCCAGCCTATCCTCATATGGCAGGCTTCCCAATCCTTTGGTCATCTTGGTGGCCCTTCTCTGGACCCCTTCCAGCCTGTCCATATCCTTTTTGTACAGCGGGGACCAGAACTGTACACAGTACTCCGGGTGTGGCCTAACAAGGGCTGAGTAGAGTGGTGTAATGACTTCTTTATCTCTGCTGGTGATGCCCTTTTTGATGCAACCCAGCACCCTGTTGGCCTTCTTGGCCGCAGCAGCACACTGTTCGCTCATGTTGAGCTTCCTGTCCACCAGGACCCCCAGGTCCCTTTCCACAGAGCTGCTCTCCAGCCAGGTGCATCCCAGTCTGTGCTGCACTCCTGGATTATGTTTTCCCAGGTGCGAGATCTTACACTTCTCGTTGTTGAACTTCATAAGGTTCTTGCTGGCCCACTCTTCCAGCCTATCCAGATCTCCCTGCAGAGCAGCACTCCCTTCTGGAGTGTCTAGTTCCCCACTCAATTTGGTGTCATCGGCAAACTTCATCAGGCTACACTTGACCCCATTATCCAGATCACTTATAAAGATGCTGAATAACATTGGGCCCAATACTGATCCCTGGGGGACTCCACTAGTGGCAGGTTGCCACTTGGAAAAGGAGCTATTTGCCACCACCCTTTGGGTGCAGCCTGTCAGCCAGTTCCCCACCTGCTGCACAGACCACTTTTCTAGTAATGCATTAATTTCTCCAGGGGGAGACTGTGGGGGACCATATCAAAAGCCTTGGAGAAGTCCAGGTAGACAATGTCCACCGCCTGCCGCATGTCAACCAGGCAAGTCACTTTGTCATAGAAGGCCACCAGGTTTGTCATTCATTGCTCACAACAATTCTACTGAAGACACTCATGACAATCTGCTTGGATGTTAAGGAATTGCAGAGCCAAAGGAGAAAAAAATATTAGTAATAAGTTTTCAGTAACCAGGTGAATATTTACAAGTCAGTACTGAGAAGCAGATCTGTTAATAAAGACCACTTTTTGGTTATTTTCAGACTGGCACTATAACTCAAACTGCTGTAGCAATCATGTTTGGCATTTTAATAGGGACAAGTTAGTTCCAGATTTTAGGAGAATCTATGGACAAATCTAACACCATTAAACTCAGGCTGTAATACCTCAATTGTGTAATTCTCAAGGCTTCATTGCTTGGAAGTCTATATGGCCTTTAATGCGTTTGCACTACCCCCATTAACACAATTGCTTGTTATTAGCAGGAGTTTTGTAGATGCAGTGAAGCGAATACAGACCCATTAAAATGTATAATAATAATAATTGTAATAATTACAATAACAATAAAAGAATATACAAAGCAAGTGATGCACAATGCAATTGCCCACCACCCGCTGACTGATGCCCAGCCAGTCCCTGAGCAGCAGCTCCCCAACCAGCTTTCCCCTAGTTTATATACTGAGCATGACATCATATGGTACAGAATATTCCTGTGGCCAGTTGGGGTCAGCTGTCCTGGCTGTGCCCTCTCTCCTCCCAGCTTCTTGTGCACCTGGCAGAGCACGGGAATCTAAAAAGTGCTTGACTGAGTGCAAGCACTACTTAGCAACAACTAAAACATCAGTGTGTTATCAACACTATTCTCATACTAAATCCAAAACACAGCACTGTACCAGCTACTGGGAAGAAAATTAACTCTACCCCAGCCAAACCCAGGACAATGAGTTACATACTAATAACACACACTGGGGCTTGCTACTGTCCTTCTACATTCAGCTCAATAACTGCTGAAAAGAGTACAACAGATGCAGGAAAATATTCTTAGCTACAGACATAAGGAATAAGTTTTATGAAATGCTTCTTTTATAATTTTTATATTTTCGTTCTTGCTGCTTTTAAATTCCTTCTAATTAATTTCATAATGTTTTACTTTACCAAATAAACAGCTTCCCAAATATTTATTTCAATTTTTTAAAGTTAAATAAAACTGGCTTCCTTTTTCACAAGAATTCTGTGCTTTAGCCATTTCCTTTTTCATAGTATCCATTCTTCTCCAGACTGTTGAGATGCTGTCTTGCAGAAAGGAAGGCGAGGCAGACTATCACGTCTTAATTAACTACCCCAAACTCTGGACTCTGAATTAAAAAGGGAGTTCCTTGTTCTTCTTCACCTACAGCCTGAAAAACATCAATAGCACTTCAGGGAAAGAATCAGAGCTGTGACCGCTGGATTCAAGTTCCTGCTGTTTCAGCCTGTGCATGAGACATGTCCAGATGCAATACTTAAAACTCTACCCTTGGCATTTTCTATCAGTTGCATTGTCTATTGGCTTCATAGGCTGGTTTCTGTGGATTTCACATTATTCTCCTCATGTATTGCATATAGAGCATAGATGCTGCTCAGTTATGGATTTGGGGGAGAGGGGTGCTCATGACTGGACACTGTCACTCTAGTTTAGTGGTACTTAGGTTTCCTTTGCAGGCATTAGGCATTAGAGTGGTGCATATTTCAGCTCAAAACTCCTACATACATTTTCTTTTATTAGAGTTTAATCCTTGAGTTAGGCTACCCCAGGAAGATTTCTAGGTTTGTTTAATATTCAAATGTTCATTTGCTAACACTCACTTCTAATTTAGTGCCTTGACAAATGGGTTAGATTTGCCCTTCCTGGTCCAGTAAATCCAGATTCATGTATTCGTACAAATGGAGAAGCCCTAATAGAGCTTCCTACCTAAGCACACCTTATCTGTGTGTGCTAAGAACTCTGCTGGGGAATGAGAGACTGTGATTCAAGGTCCTTTTCCCCTTCTCTTAGGAGACTGGATCTACATGTAAGGTCAGTGGCGGTCCTGGTCTGATGATCCTATCGTGGCTCAAGTGTGGCTGAACGCTCCAAGTACCTCAATAATGCCATGGCCTCATGCGGTTACATACGTGCCCAACAGCCAAAACATCATAGTGTCAAGGGGCAGCTGAAGGGGGACTAGAGGTGTTTCAGAGGGATGTATTTGTAGCATGTAGCTGGCTGCCTCTTGTATATTTACTTTCTCAGTGACTATAGTATCACCATTTTCTTATTTGTTTCTTTACACTGGCAATTTCAAAGTAGTGGAAATAAGATTTTTCTCCTTTTCTTTAACACATAGGTGCATCCCAACATAGTTCTTCTGATTTCTAACTTCCCTTTTGCTGGGGTTCAGATACAGGACTCTGCAGCCCTCGTACAGACACTTCTTTTGTTACGGCTTTACTGGTTGTCTGTGCACTGTCCTTGCACCTCTGCTAATGTCCTCTATCTCTCTGTACATTTTGTCCCTTTTCTCACATACATTAGTGCCAGTGCATACCTTATTCTCTTATCCCTTGCCCTGAACATATCCAACCACTGCAGGTGCTCAGTTACCTCAAGCAGGCCACAGCTTCTCTGCTTTCTGTATCATTTGCTAGTTACCCCCAATCCCTTCAGCACTTTCTTTTGCCCTGATATTTCATAGACCAGTTTATATACTGTAAATTGCCTCCTGCCTCCCTTCCCATTAGGTTACCATCTGTTATGCATTATCCTCAAATGTTATTTGAAGTCCAACAAACTTCCACTAAAAAATATGGGCTATTTACCTTCATTTCCTTCTTCATTCTAGATTTGGCTCTGTGTATAGCATGTGTGCAGCTGTTCAATGCTTGCTCAGAGGTTTATCTGCTACCCCAAGACTTTATCTGCCACTTCTTTTCTCTCTCACTCAATATTTTGATTTTTCATTCTCCTTTTTCTTTCTAGGATGAGACAGTGAGGAATAAGTGTGCCCCCAGTCTCTCTGCGAGGATCTGTGTCCCCATCCAGCCTTTGCTATTGCCATCGAGTCGGATATCGGAGTAGGCATCCTTTCAGCTTGTGCTAGGAACTCAGATAATTCGGTGAAATGTGACAAGCTGCCAGGTGAAATATATTTCTATGTTTTAATGTTTGCTTCAACAGAAGATGTTCTTTCCTTGCCAGTGTGACTTTCTATTTGATCCGGAACTGTAGTAAATAGTGACTTTCCTATAAGTCAGATTTTAGGTATCATCTGTCCTGAAGCTTTTAATTTTGCCAGTTCTAACTGAAAGATACAAAGATCTACATAGCTGTGGCTTTCCTCTTGATAAGGGGGGCAGATGTGGCTGTCTGTCTAATGTTGTCCAACAGTGTTTCTGCAGCCAGCCAGCACTGCCATCCTTCCTGACCTTTATTATTCTTCTTAGTATTAAATGGAAGATCACTATCTCAGTCCTGCAAAATCCTGTTTACAATGGGTAAAACTGTACTTCCAGAATCTGTTCAGAAGCTTATTCCCTAGATGAGGCTATTTTCTGTAGAGTTATTTGTATCTCTGCATTGCAGATGGTATGCAATTTGTTCACTGATCTCACTAACAAGAACAGCATTCTTTCCCTCTTATAATCTATGTGTGGCCAGTTCCTCCTGGCTTTTTATCGGTGGCCTGGACCTCAAAGGTTTCCTCACCTGTCACATCATCTTCATAATTTTCTGTTATATGTTTTATGCCTACTCAAACTTCAGAGCCAATCACCCTTTAGTATAAGCACCTTTTGTTAGCCAGCAAGTAGATACAACTTCCTCCCAGCAATGACTTACAGTCCTAGGGGAGATCAAGGGCACTATATCAGGTAGGCTGGGCTTCTCCTTTCTGTGAGATGAAGGCAGATTTGGGGCCATCTGTGAGAATTTCAGGTTGTCCCCTTTCTTCATGGATTAGGGCACTGGCAAACCTGTCCCTCTAAAATAATTATTAAAAGAAAAATCTGATTTCTGCAGATTTATTTCCTTTTAGGCCTCTATCCTCATATTCTGAGCACAGGGAATATATTTATTTTGCATTTACAAAAAGGTGCTGTATCAATGTATGCCTGCTCTGGTCTGTTGCTATATTATGATTAAGTCAGAAACCCATTTCTTGTCTTCCTGAAGATAAATTACCTATCAAAAATGTATACAAAAACAATGATACTGATGGCAAAGGCTACATACTAAAAGGAAGCAAAACTTCCACAATTTCAACTTCTTTATAGCTATTTCCGGAGACAAATGTTGTTAACATTCTAAAAATTTTAGCTGCTCTTAAAACTTTTTATCATAAAGTGTGCTTAGAATAATGACAGGAGAATAAAGAATAAAATAAATCATATGAAAGTAATGACATTGGAAAATCTTTTATTTCATCTTATTTCAGTATTTTTGGAACATATCGGACATTCAAAGGAAGTTCAAAAATCTCACAGGATGAGATATGGCATAGCAATGAATTAATAGTGTTATATAATGCATGGCTGACTTAATAAACAGAATTGGAAGTATGATCTCAGCAGGTGGGAATTCAAGGATGGATCCCAACCACTGCAAGCTGACATTCTGGATGCCCCCTGCATTACAGCTTGAAGAAATTAAAATCCTCATAGATATCCAAACAGTGCCTTCTCTCTCCTCTAATGAAATTTTCAATGGATTTTATAGAAATTACCCCCATCCCAATATTCATGATGGCATTAAAGAAACAAAGAGGCTCCAATATAGCCTCTGAAGTGACAGTTTCTGTTCCTAGTGAAGTCGGTGGCAGAATTCCAGTGTTTTCAGGACACGTTGAAAAGGAGCACAAGCAGAGCAGCTTTCAGCAGATCTATTTAAATCCAGCACTTTGGTGTTGTGAAACTTCCGGTTCTAGGTTACACCACAGAAGTTAGAGCAGAATCAAAAGTAGACTTCATTCACTTGCTATTACCCCATTCTGTCATGTTCTGCAGTATTTGGGTTGCTTCAGGTCACAGGGGTTGTGTGAACCCATAGTTTAAGGTGGCCAGTAGAACACTGTATAGGCCAAAGAGATTGTGGAAATCTGCTCTCTGGTTCCCTACGTGTCTGGAGTCAGTCCTTCAATATGTCACGTGTTGCCTAGCACAGCCTAGTATCATTTTTTATGCAACACATGCGGCACAGAAAATTACTGAATTTGCAGCCCACATGCCTAAGGGAGCTGACCAGTGAACACTGGTGTTACTGAGTATTTAAGTCTTCGTCCCAAAGAAAATAAGTCTTTCTGTAACTGCAACAGCGCTCTACAAGACAAAATGCCAGGCTCCATTTACTTTGTGCTGGAAGTCATGAGTATGAAAGCTGGGCATTGACTAGTTTTCTACTTCACTGTTATGTGAATCTATTCTGGCTTGATTAATTTTCTTCCTTTTTCCCAATTGCCTTTATATATAAAAAAGACATGTTCTAAGCAAAATTATTTACCATAGATGAGAAAAAAATTCTAAGCAACCTGCCTGAATTGACCCTGCTTTGAGCAGAGGGTTTGAACTGGGGGAACCTCCAGAAGTGCCTTCCAACATTAACTATTCTGTGATTCTGAGCTCCAGTTCTTCATCTAAAAAACATCCAAAGTATTGGGGAAATGCCTTACTGCCAACCAAGATGAAGATAATTTAAAAATATTCCATAAATCAACAAAACCAAATAAAAAATTTTGCACTATTGAAGTATTGCATTCTGGCTGGATTTCAGCCCCTTGGTGTAGTTTTACTGTAGTCAGATTTCTAATGAAAAAGTAATTCCAGAGAAGCAAAGGGAAATTTCTTCTTTAAAAGATGTCCATATATGGCAATTTCAAAACATGTTTCTTCTTTTTTTTTTTCTTTTTTGAGTTGCATAAGTAGATTTTACTTACAAAGGACTTACATTTGCGTTGGAAAACATGTTTTTAAATATTCCCCAGCAAACAAAGGGACATTAATCTTGACTGTTTTTAAGCTGTGAGCATGTTCACATGAATGTTTTCTTAAACTGTGCTGAACTTCATGCCATCTTAAGTCTGACCTTAGGCAGGAGAAGGCAGGGTGCCAGAATGGTTCGTATTAAGGTCATTTCATATTACTTATGAAGGCTGTAAAACTGTCAAACAGAAGAAGATAACTGGATTGTTTCTGTAGGGACTACTGCCTCTAGAGGTGGGATTACTGCCCAGGAAGTGGGAGATCAAGCTGTTTTGTTTCTGTGAACTGGGGTTCTGGGGTACCATAGGTGAGCTCAAAACCAGATCAGTAAATTATACATCAACGGTACTCTCTGCCTTCATGAAAAATGACAAAGTGAGCTGCACTGTTTATGCTATTCCCTCATGCCATTTTCAAGAAGCATGTGGGCTAGTGCAGTGTTTCACTAAAGGAAACTGGTTCCCAGTCCAGGTAAAGATTTTTCCATAGTCACATAGTTCCTTCCTTCATTTCTGGCATCAGTCACTTGCTCAAGACTAAGTAGTGTTGGGCAACATATTTCTGTTCCAATAGTGTCTTGGTACTAACCAATAGTACTATTGGTACTAACCAATAGTATCAACAGTATCTTTATCTACGTGTCCCCACCACCCACGGATACCAAAAGTATTAGCTGCAATCTCATAACATTTGCTGCTTTCTTGGCCCTGTCCCAGCACTGAGGACCTGGAAAGGCTGGAGGTGGGCTACATATCCTTTCCTCTTTTCCGCAGCCAGTGGTATTTCTACTTACCCTCCTCTTCAAAGTGCTGGAGCAGGGCGCAGCTGCTCAAAGTGCAGGGGTAAGCAAGGCTCTGCACATACAAAGGAGAAAATGGTGTGGTGTTGCCTGGCCAGGTGCTGTCAGTGCATTGCTGGAGCACTTTGCAGCACAGCCTTCACCATGGAGCCACGTGGCATCACCAAGGGCAGGTCCTGACACCAAACTGGTGGTAGAGGCATTAGGCATAGGGGAAAAAAAGGAGCAACTGTGACCCTCTTGAGGAGCCTCACAAAATTTCTCTAACCCTATAGAGCTGGGTAGACTCCTCAGCTGATCAGTGGCAAGCATGGCATTTGCAGCGCTGTGAAAGTCTCAGTGGCATCACACATCACTGACAGGCAGGCTGCTCTTGCAAAGAGCCAGATGTCAAGGCAGCAGGGCTATAGTCCAAGTTCAAGAATGAGGTCCAGCCCTTCCCAGCTGAAAGGCAGCAACACCCTACTTAATATGAGTTACAGCACATGAAGCATTACTGTGGATTGTCATTGTTTTGAAGGGTTTAACTACTTTGTTTCATTTCACAGGTAAACGGCTCTTTAGAAACATCAGAACAAAATACATGTTTAGGTTCAGCATTTCTGAGTCAGAAGCTGTGTACATACTTCTTGGAGCAGCCCCACAGGCAGAACAAGCACCTTATACCTCCTCCCTCACCACAAAACAAGTAACCATCTGGTTTCATTGATTAAATCTTATTATTTTCTGTTTTTCTCAACTCACTGGAGGCTTGTTAATATTAAAAAGAGTCTCTGCACCCTCATGAACAGTCCATGACTGTAGTCTGTAACACCTGCAGATGAAGATCAAGGCTCACCGTCTACAGATCTTCCTTCTGTGGCAACACCCTTAAGCCAAAGATGTTGCCAGGACCTGGGACCAGGACCGACTGGGACATGTCTCTGAGATGTCTTGCAAGGTCACTTACAAACTCTGACTTTATAGCACAAGATGTCATACTGTTTTTTAGGAAGTGCAAGGCTCCAGCTACCTTTTTTCCAGGGCAGATGTGATAGCTGACAATGCAAGAACTATCTTTTTTCCTGGATCATATATCCACGTTACTTCAGATGAGGTTTGCTACTCACAACACCATCTGTTTGCCCAAAAATCTGTATGCGGGCAATGCAAACAGGCTGTCTATTTTGTCCTCCAAGACATGGTGAGGATCATTATAAATGCAGGTATTGCAATCCTTCCACAAAAGTCAGGCATAATTAGGAGACCTTCAGGTCAAAAAGGGAACATTAGGCATGCTAATGTTTCCGGGAATATTTCAGCAGAAGAGTGAAGTACTGCCTGTTCACTGTGTGATGAAAACACATCTTTGGTAACCTGGGGAACTTCTGAAGACGGTACTTGGCTTCCCTGTCCACACCGTGATGCCAGTGTCCTGAGGCAAGTCTCTGCTGGGGGTATCTGCTGCTCCACTGTGTCCCACATAACACAAAGCCACAACAATAGGCAGGCTTTTTAATATACAGCAAAGGAGAGATTCATTTGCTGGTGACACAGCAGAGGTTCAGAGAGAACTGTGCATGAGGATTGAGAAAAAGAGTAACAGGCAAGACAAAAGCATAACTTGCCACTGAGGCTGCAGTGACAAGCCCTGTGCTGCTGTGCTGCACCCCATCCTGCATTCAGTCCTCAAGGGGGCCTCTTGGCCAGGCTTTGTGGGGCAGCCCATGATCCCCACTTCTTCCCAGATGATCTCTGCACTCCTCCAAGCTTCCAAGCAAATTACAACTTAGACCTTAAGCTGATTCTTCTGGTGTTCACATCCTGCTTCACAGCTGCCTTAAAAAGAAGCTATTGTATTTTGGTTTCTTATAACTCTGTGTTCAGGGGCCTGATGCATATTTACAAATCTTTGGATATCCAAAGTTTTCCACACATTATCTGCTACAGGAAGTATTTGGCACACCTGTATTTTACCAGGCCACTGCCCTATTCCTGAATTTTCACACAGAGACCACAAGAGTACTCTGAAGGCTTTCTGAAAACAAATGTCAGACATACCCATGTATCTGCAGGCGGGCTGCCTTCCCTTGCCTATCTTTTTTCAATTCTGAGGGTATCCGGTCTCAGGCAAAGACTGGGAGGAGCTGGGCTGCAAGGAAGGAACCTAAATTTCACTAGGTTGTGCAGCTGCAAGCAAAAGAAACCCGTTGCCAGTTTACCCAGCCTATACACTTCCCAGATGGTGCACAGTTATTGTTACATCACATTTCTCTTCCAAAGACAGAAATGCATCAATAAACACATGTATTAAACAGGATTGTTCAGAGGAAGAAGACTTGAAAAACATTGTTCATTTATACGAGATGCTGAAGGCGACCCATGAGAAAACTCTGAGAAAAATATGATCATGGTGTTTTACAGCATGTAGTGTGACAAACTTCAGAATCAAAAAAAAAGAAATAACAAAGAGCAGCTGTTAAAAGTTGTAAACAGCATTGTCCAGAAGCCAAGAATTTGCAAAAATGTTGGTTTTAGACTATCTGGTTTTATGCACAGCTTGTGACTGAGCTGCTTTAATGCAAATTTATGTTATCTTTGTCAACACAATATCTTTACAGTCTAAACACGTTTACCAAACACTTGATTCAGCTGTAAAAGTGAATTTCTGAAAGCACAGATGCAATGCAAGTGGATGCAACATTGGTGACTTCAAAGGACGTGTACCTTCCTGTAACAGGATTATAGGTTGCCCTGGTATGGCATTCTTGTAGTCTAATTCTTGTTTATATGAGACCTTTTTACCAGCAATATATAGGGACTTTAAGTAGAAATGAGTCACTTTTGCATCCATTTTGAGACCCATTCACAATCTTTTGTTGGATAAAACAGATAAAGCCCAGATATTTTGCACATAAAACCCAGTCCACCTTTAAATCTCTATCTTTTGCCAAAGCCATTCCTGTGGGTTATTCTCTGATGTTTGAGGGGCTGTAGACATGGGAAGGGGTCACAAAGCAGATATTTTGAAAGCTGTCCTTGCCATAGCTGTTGAAACTCCAGTGTTAGGGCTCAATGACTCAGACACTGATTTCTGCATGCCAGGGCCTCACAGAATTTAAGCAGAAACTGCAAATGAAATGCAATGGAAACATAGCAAATGGATTTTGGTTTGCCTTTGAAAGTAGAAAGAACAGATAAGTTATTCATTCCAGGCAAACAGATGTAGAATGAGCCATAGAAAAGTAAAGCCCCTCACAAAGCAACACCAAATTAGACCTTACATCTAAATGCATGAATTTTATCTGCACAGTGGCAAGGGTGCTTGCCAAAGGCACAGATTTTGTAAGGATGTGCTCACACCTACCTCCCATAGACCATTCCCTACCATGAAAATGACAGATTGCAAAGATTTCCAGAAAGTCGAAACTACGGTGGTGGCCTGGCAAGTGGATGGACTGATGTTCTGAGTGCTGCAAGGGAGGATTAATCTCTATTTGCTGAAGGCAGCTGAGTAACTGAAGGATTTGTACCGCTATCACAATCACTGTTTTACAGGGAGTATCTAGCTCTCCAGAACTCTCTGCTGGAAGAAAACTATTTCTTTGTGTCTTCAGATGTGACCTTAAGACTATTATTTTTTTTAGTTTACATCTGAACGTCTTTCTTTGAAACATTTGAGATACCGTGAGTGAAGGGCACTTTAGAACATATAAATGACTGTAATACATTATATTTTATGTCTGGTTTACAGCTTTTTCAATTCAAATGAAAAAAAAAACCAATCCCCTGGCTCACTGTCAACAGCTAGTGTTATATAAGGTGACTTTGTCCTTATATAGGAGACATTGTAGTTTATGGTTTCTTGGGGTTGGTTATTTTTTGGTTTTGGTGGTGGTTTGGTGTTTTGTTATGTTGTTGCTGTGTAGAATCGCTCCCAAACCCCTGGCAGCACCGTATCAAAAACAGGAAGGGGGCAAATAAGGCCTGTACAGGATCTATAGGGCTTAGTGGCTTTTCACTGCTTCCAGCTTGGAAATTTCCTGACTTGTTCTGGGCCACCACTACTATGTGGTACGTCCTCACCTGAAAAACATTTGGAAAAACCCTCCTCTGCCTTTACACCTCCCACTTTTGTCTTCAGTGTAATGTGAAGATAACAGCTGTGTGGCAGCTCTAGTTGCCTCCAGCAAAGGTGAGGGAGAAGTTGGTTTCCCTTATGCTTGAACTACTGTTATAAAAGATGTACAAAGTTATTTTGTTCAGGGTCTTTCAGTAGAAAATAGCATCTTATTAGATGTTAACATTTTTCACCATATACCCGCTGCTCTTTCCCTTTAGACTAAATAAATATTTGGCCGCAAGACCTCTGACCCATTATTTCTTCTTTCTCTTCTGGCATTTTCAGCCAAATCAGCATCAGTATAACTCAGAGCATTGCCTGAGCTGATTTCCCTAAATTCTTCCTCCTTTGCCCAAAGCTGGAAGTCACATTTCACAGAAAAACAGAAAATTATTAGCCTGTTCCCTCTGCAGTGTTACCTAGTGATTTGCTAGTGTGTTCTGGTTCATGGCTGAGGTGCCCCTAGGGACTGTGAAGGAGTTACAACAAATAACCATACAAATGATGTTAAACTGTAGTAAGCTCTAGGGAAAAAAAGGAGTAGATTTCTCCTCTATTTTTTGGCTATTTTTAGTAAGTTTCTACATTAACATGAAGGCATGGTAGAAATAACTATGGCAATCTCTTAGGGTGTTGTAGTTTTGCCTTTCTAAGAATAGTCCAGTGAGTGGTGTGTGTTTGCCCTTTACTGCAGTCAGCCGAATCTGCAGAGACTGATGGGTGGAGTGGGTAGTTGGATATCATGACTATTTAGCTCAAGCAATTAAAATATATTATTAATTAAAGTGGGGAGATATTAACAGGTTAAAAGATGCCTATCTCATTAACTGGTATAAAGAGTAACCATCTCAATAAATAAGATCCTGAAAACAAAATAAAATAAAATAAAATCAATTGTTTCACCCATTAAAAGGAGTAATCCAATCTTAGCCAACTGGTACATTGTAGAAGGAAACATATCACTCATTTTTAAACAAAGTGGCATTGGTGTGTGAAAAAAATGGTATGAACTAATCTTTTGCTGTAGGAAAGCATTGAACTTTAGTCTTGCATCGTATTTATTTGAATCAAGCTTCACGTTTATTTGAATCAAATGCAGTAATGCTGTGAACTAGCAAAGTAAACTGCAAGATAAGTTTTGGGACTAATATCTGAGAGAAGGAGAATTTAGTGCTACTGGAGGATGAAGCAAAACTTCACAAAAAACTTCAGAAAAAGGTAAAACTGGAATGAAGGGGTTTGAACAGTCACTTGTGAGACAAGGAAGAGCTGATATGTATGCTGCTTTGGAGGGACTTTCCAGATTTAATAATTTTGCTTGGCACAAAATGTGAATTGAAACTCTCACCAAGGATTGTACAAGGATGTGACCATATACTGACTGGAAAAAGGGCTCAAGAAACAGGATGAGAAATGCACACAAAGCAAGAAAGCAATCAGTGGTGAGCTGTACTGCTCTGTGGTGAGAAGTACTACTCTGTAGCCGGTTTGTTCTGAGGAGTCAGTTCCTCATAGCCGCTCTGTTTAAATCCCATTATGCCAAAATTGTTACTGTGATCCTACGCAGCATTTTCTAATATGTTGTAAAAGTCTCATCAGTTCATAGTGAAAAATGGAGATGCCTCCAATGTTATCAGTTTAGGCCAAGCAGTGGATCACTTCTATATTAGGTTACCTCATTTTTCTTCTCCATTGCCTCTGACATATAAGTTGGGTTTTTTTTGGCAAACGCATGTGCCCCTTAAAAGAGTAGAGCAGGCACCCAGTGTAAAAAGTGTCAGAAATATCTCTCTTTTCAGAAGAAACCAACTTTCTCTCTGGTTCTATGTCACTTGGCATTTTTACTTGGTTGCCAGGAAAGGAAAAGGGTTCCCCTTGCTTTCCAGAAGCTGAGTGTGGCACTTGATCACAGTGTGAGCATTACCCCTGTATCAGGAGAGCATAGCAAGGAAGGGAGGTCATGCAGATGTTACAGCAGAATACTGTCACCTTTGGCAAAAGCAGCTTCCAATTGTTCAGTTGGCCTTATTAAAGTTTTTATTTATGTTCTATCTGATGATGAGGGAACAGGTTCGCGTAAAATAAGTAATAACTCATGGGATGATGTCTCAGTATCACAGACAACAGTATATCTCCTCTGGATCTGGCAGTCATCCAGATATTATTTGAGAATATCTAGCTTGTCCTGGCTACGCAGGATATAAAATTGTATTGGAAAACTGTGTTCATCTAACCATGATTCTCATCAAATCTCTTACTGTAGTTTGTAGGCAAATAACTATGCTACAAGCAGGTATCAATTTTTATTAAAAAAAGAGAGCAATTTCATAGTAAAATTCACAAATAAATTGGCATTTTACTCTCTGGTGTATTTGATTATCTAGACTGGAATGTTAAAAATTCCACAGAGAGAAGGCATTTGTACTATTGGAATGGTTAAGAAACTGTCTCATACATATCCACATTGTCCCCTTATTCTGGAAAAGTACGATCTCATTGCTTTAGGAGTCAATATTTTCTCTCACTCCCCTGCTGAAGGGAAAAAAAGACTGGCAAATTTGAGTACAATTAGAGTGCTATGACAGCTAATACAGTTGTTTCCCTCGAGAATAGGACAAAGGGTTCTCAAAGACTCAAAGGCATACAAAACCTTCTCCAGCAGAACAGCTTGCCCATGTACCTTCATACATACCTGAATTTCTTTCCATCTGTGTAATGAAGAGCAAAGGAATTGAGCAAATGGATACTTTAGAGTTTCTCTGAAATAAATAGATCTAATAAGAAGCTGGTATTTAAATGTTTTGCCTAGTTCAGCTTAGAGATGGCCAATCCTAGAGAAAGCAGAATACTGTGGGTTTTATTGCAACCACTTTAATGTAAGCTAAATCTCTTGGGTTTGATGTTTTTAATCAGTGGTTTTACATGAAATTAATAGAAAAATACAGATTTGTGACCTAAACAAGAAAACAGTAACAGAACTATCACCTCTGACCTCCTTTTTTATTGTCTCAGAAGATGAGCAAGAGCCATGGTATATAAAGGTGTCTTTCTTTTTTATTACATGCTTTAGTGGCACAGCAACAGAATAGTTACTAAGAGAGCAGTCCAAGTTTCAGAAGCCAAAAATATAACTGTATTTCAGCATGGCCTGGGAATAGTCATCTTTTAACTAAAGTAGTTTTCGGGCACTGTCAAATATTTGTATATTTCATTTTAAGAGTTTGGACCAATGTGACTTACTTTTGTAAACCATGACAAATATCTTTCAACTCCCTGTCCTTATGCACCATTTCAGATTAAGTTTTCAGTCACAGTATTTTAATGGTCTGTTAGCACTGGCCTTCCATTTTCAGAGCCAACGAGACAAATAAAAGTTAAGAACTGTAACATAAATAAATGATAAAACAAGATTACCCAAGTCTTAAAAGCTGATGCCGTATGCTAAATTTTAAATGCCTCTCTCAAACCCACAGCACAACTTAAATCCTACCTTCTTTTTACTGTATTGAATTCTTTGATCATGAGAAAGTCCAGTCAATGTTGTATGTTCTTCAGTTAAATGTGATGGAATACAAGGAAGAATGTGTTCCTGAATAACAAAAATTACAGTAATGTAGTATACAGCTTTCTAAAAAAAATGTGCAACCGTCACACTCTAGTAATCTTACTGGTTTTGTCACCTTGTGTAGATGGGAGATGGTAGGCATGGAGCCAATCACTTGGTAGAATTCTCTTATGGGATTTCAGTCCTAAGTGGCATCAGAGCACGGATATGAGAAGATTTCACATCATTTATTTTCTAGATGTTAAAAACTGAAAATCTGTTACTGATTTGGGGAAGCGATACGAGGGAGTGGAGAACTGCATTTCAGGGCAATTTTTCTGAAATCACACCAAGACATAGAAACTTTTGTAGTTCTGCAACCCAGCAGAAGACTTGATTTTCAAAACTAGGCATGTCCAGTATGACATATGCTGTCTGTGTGTAAGCAAATGAATTGCTAGCAGCAAAATTAGGCTTTTAGTTACACAAACACCAACATGCACATACAAATGGAAACTTGGGTTTGAAACTCTCTGTGTTCCCTAAAATTTCTCCAGCTGCTACTAAATTTATTTATTTCTACCCAACAGCAAAATCCAGGTAATTTGCTGAAATTTTAGCAATATTCCTTTACAAAAGATATTATAATCTAATTTTTGATTCAGCTGTATTTTGCAGGTAGTTCTACGAAGGGGAAGCACATGATTTTACAACTTCAGTAAAATCTGGGCCACAAAGTGTACATTTTGATTTATAAATTCATAGTGAAATTCACAGCTTTCCATTTATTCTGCAGTAGCCCTGTGCTGGCTTGCATTTGTTTCATTTCCAAGACAACTGTAATGTGTTCCTTTTTTGCCCATTTGCACAGGGGAGAAGAAACAGGAGTCCTTTGGATCCACATAATTGAAGCAAAAACATTCGTATTTCCCCATCAGCTGGAAATTGTGATATTTTCATCTTCAGAGCCATGAGGAGATCATCCAGAGACAGGATTAACAAAGCTGCCAGCCCCAAGAGCAGAAGGGCCTCTGCCCTAGGAAAGGAAATCACAGAAAGGTCCCCAAGGGCATACCATAGCTTCAGCAAAAGTCTGCTCACTACAAGATGTTTTCATTTAATTATTCTCTGCTGAATGAATAAGTTTTCTCTAATTAATCCTTTTTATCACAATTTGCACAACAACTGTAACTGGAGTGCCCAGATCATTGTACTATTAAGAATCACACAATGAAGACCAAAAGGTTAAGGTATTTTAAACCTTTAATTCCAGGCTTTTGAAGCTATATTTGAATTTCTCTCTCATGTGCTATCCCTACAGGGCAGAAGTTATCTAACGATGCACTTCCACTTTTCTGAATGTTTTCATGCTGACAATGACATTTACTCTGACCTGAAGAAAGGTGCCATTTCTCTCAATTCCATTTTAACCTGTGAGTTGTCTAGGAATTTCTTTCTCTTTCTATTAAAATTTTGTAGTAATAATAAAATGATTAAGAAACCCAAGGACAATGTTGCTGCACTATTTTAATTTTATTTTTGAATTGCAAAATTCATAATCACTTAGGACTACTTAAATGCAACCAGAGCAGGCTAGCAAGCAATGTTAGGGTTCACCAAGCAGCTAGGTCATGCATCACATTTATCTTCTGCAACAAGGATTACCCTGTGTACATTGCCTTTCTTTGCCTTCCTGTTACACACTTACTATTGCCTACAAGTATTTCTGTCTAAACATGCATGTAAATTATACCTGCACAATTGGAAAATAAATATCTAAGTGATCTAAAGCCACTTTTGCTGCTGTTTTTAAGGCAGCTACTTGACAGCAAAAGCTCACGCCCCTTTAGGTGATGACCTGTCTAGTGTGAAGGTGCTGGATGGCAGCAGTGACCATCTTTGATGACGGAAGCTTCTGGCTTCATTTGCACCAAGTACAATGGGACATAGAAGATATTTTTATGCACAGGCAGAGTCCTCACTCAGTTTTGTTGGACTTTGGCCAGAGATGATGCTTATTCTCCTGAAGAATATTCATTACTGTCCTTCAGTTCTTTAATATCCTTCCAAAGCAGTCTGCCCATAAGGTAAGGCAGTTGCCCAGGGGCAAATCATGATTTAACTGTGCTGCCTATAAACAAGCATTCGCATTGACTTCAGATAAGTCAGCTTGTACCAGAAAGAAGTGCAACCATCTTTGCAGGTCAGTAGTCATACTTATTCAAGCTAATGTTGGCTCCCCTCTTTTTTTTTTTTTTTTTCCCCCTTTGTGGCAGCCTCATTGATGGAATATATATCTCAGTTTAAATACAGCCTATGTTTAATCAGTCAACCCCTTTTACATGTTATCTCAATTAACTGAGGCTTGACTATATATGTGTTTCTGGAATACCTAAATAAATTCTGTCACCGAGGGTTACATTTATCATATGTTCAATTGTTAAGTAAAGCTAGAAGCCAAGATTGCTGCTTGTTCATTTTCTTTAAGCTTTAGAAATAAGACACAGAAACCAAACAGGTTTTTTTTCAGGAAATGTTTCCTGGATAAAGACAGACTAGATAAACCAAAAATGTATTTGCTATTAAAAATAGTTCAAAGTAGCCAATGCTAACCACAGTTACCTATTCCTTTTTTTCTATATATCTCAGCAAGAAATATTTATGATAAACCTCAGCAAGGAATATTTATGATAATTGTGCCCTGTTTTTATTCATATGAACATTGAAGACACCTTATAAGTATCTTAATCTCTCATGATTTTAACTGTACCAGCTAAACGAGCACTGTAAGTTTTGTTGGTAGTAACAACAAAAGGATTTTGGTGTTCTCACTTCTACAGACTATGGTCTAATACTTCTAGAATGCAATCAGCCATTCATGTTTTAAATTAACTTTAAAAATTGAGACAGAATGGTAACAGCAAAGTGAATCATACTGGTATAGTGACAGATTCCTTCCTTAAGATTTTATTTTGATTCCTTCTCTATGGTCTTTATGAGTACACCCAATTCACTTTACCTCTATCTGTGGTATAAGCTACTTTAGAGAGGAATTCTTTTTAATGTAGAGATTTTGCTTTCAAAATGTGCCATGTCTCAAAGCTCAAGAACAGGGTATTATCACAGACCTAAAACCACCTGGCAGTACATTTCTCCCCTTTCACTTTAAATGGATAACAGAGAGGCTAATTTTCAAAGGACCTGAGTGATGCAGCTCCTAAGAAAGTCAAGCCTTGTGAAAGCAGCTCCTCAGTCTTTTGGGAGACACATTTTGTTCTTTGCTAAACAAATATAACCTTTAGTTATACTACTACTACTTTCATTGGCCATTCTAAATTGGGAATATTTATTGAAAAATTGAGCGTTTATTGAGAAATACGATGTTTTCTATGTAAACAAATATGATATCTCAACATCTGCTATGCTAACATGTGAACTAATAGGTCACCTAGTCCTGCGTGGACTTGTTTAAAACAATGTAGTCTTACTTTACACAATTGTCCTTTGTTGTAACTCTGCCTTTAATAATAGAGTGTATACTGAGTCTCCTCTGGATACATCTTAGCTCTCAAAGCCATTCTAGGAACTTCATATTAATAATTTGCTTTGGTTGATAGTTCTGGCTGTTGCTTGAAATAGAGCTTATCTGGGAATGTGTGTCTTATCTTCTGGATGCTTTCAGAGTCAGACTGTTTTCCTTGGAAATATAAGTCTATGTCAAAGGTGGGTGGTTTTTCCAAATAACGACTCCCAACTTACATGCTTAAAAAAATTAACATGTGATGTCTCTTTCTCAGACTGAAATTGTATTCATTTTTACAGATAACAAATGCTATCGTTATTCTTTCTGTCACAAGCACGCCAACTCCCATATCATGAATGCAGACTCTTGGATGAAGATTCTGATAATTGTTTCTGTTGCACTTAGTCCACTGCCAGCAGAAGTTTTGGGGTGAGGGGAAGATGTTGAGCTCTTTCAGGAAACCTGTACATCTCTGGTACTGCTTTTGTAGAAGCTTACGAATAAAAATTAGGAAAAGCACCTGACAATTCCATGCAATTTGTATTTCAGCCTGGACCCACAACAGCCATTTTTTCATCTAAATCTGTTTGGCAGAATTCCAGTTAGAGTCTATATTACAGACTGAGTAGCCTGAATTTCCTCCAAACAAGCTAGATGTAGAGATAATATTTAGAATTTGCAATTTCTCCTATTAAGAAAGTCACATAAATACTCAAAAATATTGTGATGAACATTAGTAATGGAGTAATATCAAGGGCATAAACATCAGCTACCTGTCTGTCTCTATTACAAGGAATAATGAGTGACTGCAAATGACAGAAGGCAAAGATTATAATCATAAATGAAGAGTAAGTTTCAAACTGAGAGTGAAGGAAGGATTCTCACTGGGGACCTTGCTGTCTGCTGAAACTGCATCTTACTATTTCTTCAGATTTTTACAGTGTTTTTTTAGAAAAACCCTAGGGAAGAAAAGAATATCAAATAGCAAGGCTGGCAGGAATGAGTTTTTTAATACAGATTTGACTGAATAACCCTCAGATGCCATTCTGCTCTTGCTTTGTCTTTATTTTCCTTTTTTGATTTGCCTATGTGAAATTTGAAAAAGTAAATAAATCTTCAAGAATGCATTCCTTTTATATCCTCATTTACACCCATTTCTCAGAGTCAGGCCAGAATTTTATAGCCTGATCCAACTTTTTCTTTACCTCCACACTTTCTGTATGACAGCAGTATTTCTCTCTGGAGATTTTCGAATGTCCAATTTAAAAAAAAAAAAAATCGAACAGTGGTCATTGAACATATGGCTGTCTAGTTACACAAACATCTGCTCTAAGCATAAGTAGTTGGACTGGTACTGATTGCTTATTAGAAGGGTTCCCTCAGCCCTTTTTGGCAGTGGAAGGGGATATTGCCAGGACACAGCCCACCCTAGATCTTACAGAGTGAAAAGTTTCTGGACACAGGGTTGTCTTTTTTCCCCATGGATGGTAAATACTTTTCACAACAGTCTGCTGCCCAGATACTCTGAAGCATGGTTGCAGCTTAGGCAGGAAAGTATGCAGAATCATGTGTTCCTGCTGTGTACAAAGGGATTCATCCTGGATCCCAAGCCAGAAGTCTGCCATGAATTTCACTTGGCAGAGCCTTCTGGCAAGCCATCCTGGTCTTTGGTGTCTTTGCAAAGTAAGCCATCATGACCGGACATGACAACAGTAGTATGGAAGATTGTTTTTCTAATATTTTTCTCTCTTCATTTTAGAAATCAAGAAAAAAAGCCTGAAGGTTTTTCAATTGGAAACTTTGTTTTTCACTCCCTGATTAACCAGTTTAGTGTTAGACCAATTCCTACAATGATATATTACTCTCCTGTAACCATGCTTCCACATTTTTAATAACAAGGGCAAAAAATTGTTGTCTGCCTCACTCCCTCCTCCTCTTTTTTTTTTGCTAGTAATGTGACTGAAGAGGAAATACAGAGAAAACAAGTATAAAACACAGCATAAATAAAGGATAAATATGTCATTACAGAAGGAAATGGTGATTTATGAATTACTCTGACAGTGACTGTAAACATAGAGGCTGGGTAGAGCTTTGTCCTGTTTAGGAAGGCTCAATTCAAGTCCTTACTAGTACAGAATATTGTTAAAATTACTGATCCCTACATAACACATGTGGAAGCATTATCCCTCTCACAAAGGATGAATGCCTTGTTTACATATTGTGGGTCATTTTCCCATGAAAAGGCAATGCAAATACATATTCTGATAGTTTTAAAGAAGAGCACAAACAGTAGGGGAGGAGATGAATGGTTTGGATTAAGGATTGCGAAATGGAATCTGTGAAAAAAAGCCCTTTTGTGTATTTAATCCTCAGAGTTTATCCACGCAGCATAAATTAGCATGTACCTGAAATATTGCAGATTGGCATTCAGACTGTCAGACATTTAATGCAGCATCTTTTCTTTACTGAGAATTAAAAGATGAAACCAAAATAGTCACTTACCCTATTGGAGTGTCACCCTACATATTTTTTACTAGGGTCAGATTCTAGTATAATTATGTCATACATATCAGCATTTAGAACATTTATAACTTGAAATGTAAAATGATGAAATAACTGAAACCTTTAAAAGTTTAGAAAATAAAATTAAAACCAAAATAAAACAACAACCTAACTTACAGTTAGTAAGAATTTAAAAGACTCAGGGACCAAACTGGGATTGCTAAATCCCAGTGTTTAGATGTCAAGTTCCAAAATATGTTAGAAAATATAACTGTTTAAAACATGAGTCATAAGATGTGCAACAGCATGCTTCCTTTTGCTCTAGTTAGATTCATTAAAGTTACATAGATCCTGCATCAGCAAGATACTACTTCAGAGATGTAACTTCACGTAGATTATTTATAGTTCTGTACATTTAAAAAAGAAAACGTTTTTATTTGCTTTGAATAACATAATTCATTTCTCCTATGTAAATTAGTATAATGCTGTGCTGCAAGACCTTAGACAGTAACCTATGTACTCGGAAAAGAAGCCACATGAGAGTCCTACTTACATGATCCACGTCACCTGAAGCTAATGGAATGCAGTAGAGATTTCAGTTTGCATGGAACTGAATGCAGAAGCAAGCTCTTCGTATTGAATATTTTTGCTTTTTGTACAACAACAGAAGATACACCAGGCTTCACATAGTCACTACAAAATGTGCTAAGCTAGACCATGTCACTGCTGCAAAAGTGAGTACAGCAGCAAAAATTCCCTCTCCCAGGATGGTTATTCTTGCTAACGATCCTTGTTCTTCATGCAAAAATCATAATGCAGATGTAGGCTCAGCTTCATGACGCCAGCCCTGCCTTCTCATATCATTCATAGCTTTCTCTGTAACAGAGGAAGAACAAGGTGCTTATGGGTCCTGTTCTCCATGGTAATTTAATTAGAAGCAAAACACATCTAAGCTTTTCCCGTTATTTTAACCATTTACTCTTTCATACAGAGAGTAGCATAAGCATAACTGAAGAGGACTGCAAAATGAATAAGTGAAGAAGAATGACTAGCTGGAAGTAAGCAGAGATTATTTTTTTTTTAACTGGCATTACCACTCAGAAAATGTTAACATTAAACTGGAGCCGGAGCATGGGATCCACAAAGGTCAGCACACTGTACATGGACACTCCTTGTAGGAAATGGGGGATTTGAAGAACCTTGCTTTTTGCCAGGTTTTGAATGCAAAGCTCTGTACAGGAAAGAGATACCTTCTGCTGGTGGGGATTTGAAGGTATGTATCTCCTCACTGAGATAATCACTTCCTCCTTTTTTCTCAAAGCTCAGAAGAAATAAAGATGCTAGTGTTTATACCGACAGTTCAGCAACTCAGATATTCACGCACAAGTAAAGAAATCTAACTTTTCTCCTGCATTTGCTATGATAGCAGCAGACTAAGCCAAAACCTCCTACTTGTAAGAATATGGCATTAAGCTCTGGGGTAGGGGAGTGTCCTGTTCTGGGCCACCTTCAGTTGCTCTTGTTAAAGCTCTTCTATTTACTGCAAATTTCCACTGGGACAAGGAATGGATCATGAGTCATATATACAACTGGCTAGCTATCAGGCTGCAAAATTCTTGGCCTTCAATATTTTTGGCTCAATACTTTTGACACATGATACTGCTGTAACATGTAAACACTGAAGGACACAGCTTCCCACAACTCCATAATACAGGATCCCACTACTTTTGACATTTTTTACCATTATTATTACAATCTTAGAAAAAGAAGACGACCAATCAAAGTATTATTTTTCCGTACAGTTTCCACCTGACATAAGAAAAGCAATGTATCAGTCTTATAGAGCAGAGTCCTTTAAGAGGCATTTAATTTGTATTTGTAGTTCAGAGTTTGATTCACAGCGCACCATTTTAAAGCCTTGTATGCTGGAGGTCAGGCATTTCCTAGAAGCCCTGCAGAAGTGTTCGGTGGCTTCTCACATGCTTTCTGTTCTCAAAGCCTACTACACAGGTGCTTGTGACTGTGGGGAATTGAGCACAAAGGTTCAGATAGCACCCTTTGGTGCTATACTCCTGAAGGCTTCACATTTTTTAAAAAACATTTTATTGGAATATTTTCACAGCCTGTTGGAAAGTGAGAATCACCTTTGCTGAGAAAGGCAGCTCTGATGGATTTCGTGCTGCTTGATCAGAGTTTCGTCTTGCTGTCTCTGCAAAGAGCTTGTATTAATTGCCTGAATTTGAGTGTCATTTACATTGTAAACAAACAAGATGCAGTTGTAAGATTATCACTCAGAATATAATGATGCTCCCAAACAAGGAAAACAAAAAGGCCCAGGTTTTATCATTGCATTGTCACTCAGGTACCCTGTTGGTTTTAATGATCTTTATAACCTCTCAGCATTAAATAAAATATTGTCATAAGACCCATGTCAAATGATATAAAATATCCTTATGCTTGAAAAGTAG
Organism: Phalacrocorax aristotelis; assembly: GCF_949628215.1. NCBI lineage: Eukaryota > Metazoa > Chordata > Aves > Suliformes > Phalacrocoracidae > Phalacrocorax > Phalacrocorax aristotelis. The sequence goes on along the minus strand of NC_134277.1, from coordinate 135,641,525 downwards.
ATTTGGGGAGCTAAAAGAAACAGATTTTGGATTGAATTCATTTCCATTTCTAGTGCAATAGAAATTTAAAGAACAGTAAATACTCATAATAAATGGCAGCAGAAGTAGGAATTATTGGTATTGATTATAGAAAGCAAAGCAAACCGCCTTCTCTTGACATTTATTAAGAGTAATTAGTAATTTGTATATACCACTGTTTTTCCATAGGATAGGTAATTTTTTTTCTTTTTTTTTTCCTGTTAAATGTGTTCTAGTTACCATTTATATTGCAAAAGTTTATGCATTTGTAAACATACAAAATTATCAGTTATTTTTTAGGCGGGGGGGCGGGAAATATGGTACTTTATACATACAAATAAGACAGAAGATTTTGCAAATAAGGTAATTTCTTTGATGCAGTTTGGTTTTGGTATCTTTTATATTCTTCCTCTAAGTCCTAACATCATTTAACATCAGCAAACACCATTTCTGCCTATAAACACTTAGCGCTATGCCCCCAGAGCAAAGCTCCTTCTATGACTCTGTTGAAGTCATGGCTCTATGTCAGTATTCCCTAGCAGAGGACTTCTCCTGGCCATTCCCATATCATGTCACAGACAATATCCTCTTCAGAGTGTGGCTAGACAATATCCTCCTGCTACTGGAAAAGTTTGCTTCTCTGTCCGTTTCTTTTTTTACTTTGCTTTTGATAGCATAATATGCTAACAAGTGCTTTATTTTGCATTACTCTCCAACATCCTGATTTCTAAAGAAACAAAGATATCATAGAATCATAAACATAGAATTGTTAAGGTTGGAAAAAACCCTTAAGATCATCGAGTTCAACCGCTAACCTATCACTGCCAAGTCCACCACTAAACCTTATCCTCAAGCACCACATCTACCCTTCTTTTAAATACCTCCAGGGATGGAGACTCAACCACCTCCCTGGGCAGCCTCTGCCAATGTTTGACAACCCCTTCGGCGAAGAAGTTTTTCCTAATATCCAACCTAATCGTCCCCTGGCACAGCTTGAGGCCATTTCCTCTCGTCCTATCACGTGTTACTTGGGAGAAGAGACCAACACCCACCTTGCTACAACCTCCTTTCAGATAGTTGTAGAAAGTGATAAGGTCTCCCCCAGCCTCCTCTTCTCCAGACTAAACAACCCCAGCTCCCTCAGCTGCTCCTCATAAGACTTTTTCTCCAGACCCTTCACCAACTTCGTTGCCCTTCTCTGGACACACTCCAGCACCTCAATGTCCTTCTTGCAGTGAGGGGCCCAAAACTGAACACAGTACTCGAGGTGCGGCCTCACCAGTGCCGAGTACAGGGGCACAATCACCTCCCTGCTCCTGCTGGCCACACTAATCCTGATACAAGCCAGGATGCCATTGGCCTTCTTGGCCGCCTGAGCACACTGCTGGCTCATGTTCAGCCGGCTGTCAACCAACATCCCCAAGTCCTTTTCCTCCAGGCAGCTCTCCAGCCACTCCTCCCCAAGCCTGTAGCATTGCATGGGGTTGTTGTGACCAAACTGCAGGACCCAGCACTTGGCCTTGTTGAATCTCATACCGTTGGCTCTGACCCAGTGATCCAGCCTGTCCAGGTCCCCCTGTAGGGCCTTCCTGCCCTCCAGCAGATCGACACTTCCACCCAGCTTAGTGTCATCTGCAAACTTACTGAGGGTGCACTTGATCCCCTCATCCAGATCATCAATGAAGACATTGAACAGGACTGGCCCCAACACTGAGCCCTGGGGAACACCACTCATGACCGGCCACCAACCAGATTTGACTCCATTCACTACTACTCTCTGGGCTCAGCCATCCAGCCAGTTTTTAACCCAGCGCAGGGTGCACTTGTCCAAGCCGTGAGCAGCCAGCTTCTCCAGGAGAATGCTGTGGGAGACAGTATCGAAGGCCTTACTGAAGTCCAAGTAGACAATGTCCACAGCCTTCCCCTCATCCACTAAGCGGGTCAACTTACCATAGAAGGAGACCAGGTTAGTGAGGCAGAACCTCACTTTCATAAACCCATGCTGGCTGAGCTCGATCCCCTGGTTGTCCCGCATGTGCTGCGTAATGGCATTCAAGATGATCTGCTCCATGACCTTTCCCAGCACTGAGGCCAGGCTGACAGGCCTGTAGTTCCCCGGATCCTCCTTCCAACCCTTCCTGTAGAGGGGCATCACATTCACTAGTTTCCAGTTGTCCGGGACCTTCCCTGGTTGACCAGGACTGCTGGTAAATGATGGAGAGTGGCTTGGTGAGATCCTCTGCCAGCTTCCTCAGTATCCTCGGGTGGATCCCATCCAGCCCCATGGACTTGTGAACATCCAGGTGAAGAAGCAGGTCAGTGATTGCCACCTCTTCAACAACTGGGACTTCATTCTGCATGCTATCTCCATCTCCCAGCACAGGGGCCTGACAACCCTGAGGATGACCAGTCTGACTATTAAAGACTGAGGCAAAGAAAGCATTAAGTACCTCAGCCTTCTCCTCATCTTTCGTAGCAAGGTTAGCTTCTGCATCCAACAAAGGAGGGAGATTCTCCCTGGCCCTCCTTTTGTCACTGATGTATTTATAAAAACATTTTTTGTTATCTTTAATGGCGGTGGCCAGTTTACGTTCCAGCTGGGTCTTCGTCTTCCTAATCTTTTCCCTGCATAACCTCACAACATCCTTGTAGTCCTCCTGAGTCACCTGCCCCTACTTCCAAAGGCAGTAAGCTCTCCTTTTTTTTTCTTGAGTTCCAAGATAACATACAAAGATATCTACATACAAAGATATGAACATACCACCACTGCTGCTAATAAGTGGTTCACTAGGATGAAAAATTATGCCATTTATTACAACTACTGTGCTTAAACAACATTTAGAGCTGTTTTAGTGACAATTAACAATCTGCCAGTTTTTGATCCACTTCAGCTTCTGAATAGATTTAAGCTCGTCAGTCAATTTATCTTTTGGATCTTGCTGCAATTTAAATTCAAGGTGTGAGAGCTATGAATAACAGAAGTAATCTGAACAAATGGCTGCAGCCTTCTGATCAGTTAATGTTGAAATGTTACTTCCTGATGACTATCCCCACCTGATTACCAATGAAGTGGTGAACCAAAGCCGCCTTCACCTGTTTTCACCTAACATAATGTCATTATAACTATAGGTTCCACAGGTTTAGACACAGGAAGTGAGAAAAATCAAAGGCACTGCATTCACAGATAACCAGTTGCTAAAGTTCTACATATTGACAGCTCCCACTAGCTGCCCTGGAATTAAAATATATGCATCACAGGTGAGAGTCCACACGAGTTATTTTTTAAGTTTTGTTCTAACTCTTCCTCTCAAAATAACATCAGACTTCTACTGTGAAGTTCTGAAAAAAAAAAAAAAGACCCACATCCTAAAATTTAGTTTTCACTCACTTGAGAAGGATTTTTATGCCTCCTCTATCCATTTGCTCAAGAGGTACACTGTAGGATAATTTTAATCATGAATACTTGCTTTAGATCACTAGGAGGAGAAAAGCTTCACAGGGAAACAGATGATGAATATAGATTATCAGCGTTAGAAGCAAACCCTAAGAGCTCTATAAAGTTCACCTCATGTTTTGTGGAGGTTTGTTTTCTCTTTTTTTCTTTTCTAAATCTCTATAAAGAAGGGAAAAGAAAACAGTGAAGTTACCAAAGGAAAGCAGAATCTCAACCAAGTAGGTTTTTAAAATATAACTTAAATTTTCACATAGAGCAGACAATATTTAGGTATATCAAGAAAAGTGCCATTTTCATAGTAGCTTAGTCTAAAACTTCTAGGGTCTTCATCAGTTTTCTAGGGCCATCACAAGTTTTCTAGTCTTATGTATAGGTATTCATTACCTGTTTCTTCTGTCTTTCATTATTATTGAGTAGTGATGGAAGATTTTTAAGTAAGTTTTGAGCTAATTATTACTTTTAAAAAAGGGTTAGGTTTCATGTGGGTTAAAGGAGACAAAAATTTCTGCCAGATCTCATCTCACATTGCTGATATTTGCCTACCTGGAAAGCTAAAATACAGACAGAAGCCTTTGGCACTGATAACTTTTTAAGTGCTGTCAAGCAACGAGGAAATATCAGGGAAGCTGGAGAATGAATCAAAGTAAATAATGTACACTATCGGATATATATGTATCATTCTGACTTTGCTGAAGGGAAACAGGTGAATGTGTGTACACTAGAAAGAGAATGCACTGTTTAGAAATATTCAGCACAACAGGTAAGTATGAATTTCTAAAAAACAAAGCAATATATTGCCAGAGTTCTTTTTGCATTTATTTGAAATCAGAAGACGAAAGAACAAAGTGTACACATTTGTAAAAAACACTGCCATGCAGAAAGATGAGTCTACCAAGGTGACAAGTAAGATAGGAGAAGAGAGCTACAGATATGAATTAAGGAACAAGTTCAACAAGGACATCAGAAAGCTGGGTTAGGGGGTAATGCTTCAGGGTTCTAGAAATCCTTACCTTTGTTATCAGATACATAAATGATATTTAAAAGGCTATACTTTCTAGACAAGTAAAATGCACTGATGGCAGCTCACTGTAGCCTAGTGTGAAGTAATACATTTATGAATCACACATGATAAAAACTGCAGGAACTTATATTTAAAAAGTGGCCATACACCAGCTCATAAAAGATGGAGCTAGTCTGAATTGTATTTTCCTGTAAAACTTGTTAGAAAGGTTCCTGTTTTATTAAAGGATATTGCTTCTGAAAATATTAGAAAGCTTTTATCAAAAGAAAAATGCATGAAGCAAATTCCTATGTGTACATGGTTGTCACATATTGAAATAGGCCATCTTTATGCCAACACAGCAGAAAAGCTAACTGAATCAAAAGCAATGAAAGTAATGGAATAAAGTTAATATATTATTTCCACTGCCACTACCATTCAGGTGTCAAGTTTGAGTAGTCACATAAATCATCTCAGGCTAGTGAGAAAGATCTGACAGAAAGGGAATTTTTGATAGAGGTAACTCCAAATAAAACAGTGACCAGGTGTTGAGGGCACTAAAGGAAAATTTGTGAAAGTTTTATTCTTGATCTTTTCTACTTCTTTTTAGACAATAGTTTGTAATTACAGAGCAGAGATTCTCGCCTTAAGATTTTTTTTTCTTATATTTGTAACCAAAGAATCCTTATGATCATTTAAACTTCTGTAGGCAAGACAAACTTTTAAAACTATAAGGTACTGTAACCTCTTGTTCTTAAGGGCTAGTTTCAGTTTAGCAGAAAGTTAACAATAAGAAACTGCTGTAGAGTAGGTATGTGGAAAGGTCATGGCACTTCATCAGGAGGAAGCTGTTGTTCTAAGGCAATGGGGCCTGTAAATACATGCCATTGTGAGAATTTCTGCTACTCCAGCAGCTGCCAGGTTAGGCAATGTTCTTAAACGCTGTTAATCATTATTCTAGTAAACCTGTTTCTAGAAAAACAAGACTCTTACCAAAATATAATTTCAAAGACATTGATGAATTTAGATTAGCAACACTAGCCCAGAAATCTTGTGTTGCTGTCAAAACTTTATTTATTTTGTTTACTCGATTCTGTGTTATTTCTGGAATGTGAGTTTATATTACTACATGTGTATTTTAGTCTAGATGGAGCCTGATAACAAACAGATAGACCACTTATGAGGCTGAAAAACCACATAACTTGTAACATAAGGTTACAACATTTTATAATGATCCTCACAAGATTTCGTTTCTTCCTTTCTCACTCTTCAGGAATATGGGAATGTGTTGAGAAGTAAGAAGAGAAAATTCAAGAAAGATCAAGTAGGCTGCAGGCAGGTTCACCAATGGCATGAAATTTTGCAAGGCAATGAAGGCCACTTGTCATGAACACTGATGAGTGTTGCTCATTAAAACCCCACAGGATGTTTCTTCCCATACAGGGGAAAAAAAAAAGAAAGCAAGCTCAGGTTGATAAACAATTATTCATCCCTGCTAATGAATAAGATTCCATAATGCTGCCCCTCTGTCCTTAATTTCTGTGTTTCCATGGGTTAATAGATGTAGTTATTTGGGAAAGACCTGTGGTTAGCTCTTCAGAGTAGAAGTTGTATTTCATTAGGGCTCAGGGAGAAATGCAGCCACCTTTAACAGAGGAAAGTGAACACATATACAGAAGGCACATATGCCCTTTCAATCATGCTCTTAGGGCATCAGTAGTTCTCTGTTGTAGCTAGTACTGGCAATGGGGAAGGAGAAAGAGGTAGTGTGTGTTTCTAAACCCTGTTGGGCCTTGGGAGTCACTGCCTGGCACCAGGCTATCTCTAACGTCTTATCTGGGCAGAGGAGCAGCTCTGGGCTCCAGATTAGTTCCTGGGGGCACCATGGCACAACCCCTCTCGTCCTGTTGAAGGTTACCACTGAACAGGCACAGAACGGTTCCCTGGACCTGCCCCTGTGCAAGGTGCTGGCTCACACCAGTCTCCTCTGTAATGTCCATGGGAACTCAGCAGATGTTGGAGCCCCTTTTCCCCTGGAGAGGCATCCATGGCTCCATAAGCAGCAGCCATTCCCACTGATTTCCTATAGACATTCAGAAAACAAACTATTGCCCCCCTGCTCAAATGGCAGTGTGGTGGTATTCAAAATAAGTCATAAATTAGCTCTAGTGTAATGAATCAGCATGTAATAAGAAGGAGTTTATGAGGGTAAAAGAATACGTACAGATCTGTCACAAAAATTCACCAGTAGATTAAGCAGGCAGGAGAAAACAGTGGATATAAATTATATTTATTTTTGGAGAAAAATGTATCATGCTACATCCAACAGCTCAAGAGATGCAAAGCTACTGCCGCTCCATGTCCCCATGTCCAACCAGTAGTGAGGCTGAAGATGTATTCCTAGCAGGCCTATGCACCCAGAACACACATATACACCACAGATATATATACATGGTTGCCCACACACAGAACACAGGTAGGCACTCAGCAAGCACACCCGCACAAACACAAAAGGCACCAACAGCCTGATCCTGCTCCCTTCTCTGGCTGACCAGGATGGAGGTCTACTAGTGAGAATATATACATGTATGTAAAAGGTGGATCCCTGCAGCAACTGGCCCCACTCAATCTTCCCAGTAGCTGGGGAAGATACTCACACACGCTCTCACTCCCAGAGCTGGCCCTTACAGACCCACTCACCCCTTGGCTCTCAAGACCACTTCCCCTACTCATCGGCTCCATCTTTGCTGCTGGTCACTCACTCATTTGTATACCCATACCCACTGCAGTCGCTGCCCCATGGACACCCGGGCCCTCCAACTTGTGGTCTGGTTCCAGTTGCTGCACTCAGACCCTCGTACACACACAGGCACTCAGAACAGAGATTCCCAGGAAAGAGTTAGAAAGGGATTTAATAAGAAGATAGAACAGACTGCACTGATCAGGCATGAGGCACAGGCAGACAAGCAACAATATTAATTTTTTAAACATCAGGTAGTGTAACAGCAAGAATTCCACCCACATACTACTGCAATTATTAGCAGTTCCAATTATGACCACGCTAACTCATAATTTAGTGTATCTTTCCTTAAATAACTGGCTTTGCATGACTGATTTACTGAGTGAGGCCAATGCTATTGATTAACATAGCTGCTTACTGACCCAGAATGGCAATCTCTGCCATATAACACATCACTTGCAAAAAAAAAAAAAAAAGCCTACTGTTATCAGCTGAACTGAAGAACAGCTCTTATAGTTCAGAATAGCTTTTCTTAAGGGAGAAAAACTAGTTCAGTAGAGGCAGGTGGAAATTTCAGAGAAAAGAATCAGGTTCTGCCAACTTCCTATCGACAGCATCGTGCTCTGTAATTACTTTTATTGATCAATGGGACTATTCATGCAGTAATGTTCTTTGTGTAATGGAACAAAACTGGTTCCATGTAAATTCAAACTCAACATGGTTAAGGTGTACAATCTGGCTCATTTGTTTGGTAGCTACAACCCACTGGCTTTCTAAATTATTATGGAAGTATCAACAGCTGTTCTCTCCACCCAGCCATTCCACCTCGAGCTGGAATGCACACTAATCCATCAGTAATGAGAACCAACCCCTTCACAGAATATGAATAAGCAATGAAAATCTTATTGGAAAAACTGATTATGTAAAAAGATACTTATAGATCAAAACATCCTAACCGCGCCTTGGAGAAAATAATACACAGATGATTCACATGAACCCTTGTGAAGAGGGGAAAAAAAGAATGTTCTGTTTCTGTGATTGGTGTTTGAAAACCTTTGCCAAATATGTGAAGACAGATTCATCCATCCCTGCAGGGTAGAAAGGTATTAGCATTCACACACACAGAAAGACGGCTACCAATATCTGAAACTTTTGATTCCATTCTGATACTTAGGTGTCAGGGGACTTTACAGATAGTCCAAGACAGAAGGAGGTTACAAGCCCAGTGAAGAATCCTGCACGCACAACATTTCACAGCAAAGACAGAGCTCTCACAAAATTATCTTTACAGTATTGAAAGGTGTGAAATAAAAGGAAAACTGGCACCTCTGATATTCAGCAGAAAGACTGTTCAAGTCTAGGTTCAGAAAAGTATTCAAGAATAATGTATTTTTGAAAGAACATGATTCTCTCAATTTCAATTTTCAATAGGTCTGCTATTCAGGTACGAAAAGGGGGCAAAGAGCACCTAAAAACTGCCAGCAGCCATTATCAGGCAGATTGTTTGCACTTGACAAGGCTTCTCTCAAATCCATTTTTCTCTGTGAAATTACATGAGTTAGAACTGAGCTGGGGGTCTCTGATTGTTCTGCTTCCTTCCATGATAAGTCCAAAAGGCAGTTGCATGAAACGTCATCATCAGCAACAGCACCCAGCTCTGCACTAAGTGTAGCTTTAAAGACACAAACAAAATTTAATTTAGAAATATGCAGCATTTGACAATAATTGCTAAGTTTGGGGGTGTTTGTGGCAGAATGCATAACTGAGCATCAGTGACTTAGGACTGTGACAAATAGGCTTGAAAAGCCTTTATTAGAGCAACTCGAGTGAGATGTTACCACCTTCAGCTGTCTACTCCATACCTTTTCTGATGCAGCCACCTCCATAGGACCAGGACCAGCATGCATGCAGCCTGTTACCCCTAATCCATCCTCTCGACTTAACCCATCTCAGTTATACACAGCCCAGGCTGACAGCTGGAATGCCAGCACATGGTTGGAGAGGGAAAAAGGGAAGAAAGGAAGGTCTTGTAACTGCTTAAATTGCTACAGCTTTTCAGCTCTGGGTTCATGAGGGTTAATCCTTAGACACCAAACCCAGAGGTTTGTTAGTAACTTTGACAGGCTAAAAGGGGCCTTGTTTCTTGAAAGAAACACCAGTCCCATGTTAAGTGCCCAGGCACCATGCAGTTTGCAGAGAGATTTATGTGAGTATCAATGAACAAATTATACAACAGGAAATACTGCAGAGAACAGGCCAAATATACTGATCTGACTACCTTCACCACCACATTTGTCTCAGTCATGGACTTTAGACATATTTAGCTTGGATATGAAGGGCTGTTAAGCACATGAAGGACTGAACAAAAGCTGTACAGCATTTTAAGAATGCCAACAGTGCCTAAAAAATTACCTTACACAACTGAAGCTGTTATTACATAAACAAATTACTTCTATACATTTCAGCTGTGTGACCAGATTTGTAAACATTGTTTAAGGCGCAGAGAAATGCCTGACAGCGTTTAGAAAATTGCCTAGGTTAAGTCATGTGTCTGATTTGCTTGACTTTCTACGGAAATTTCATTGAAAATCAATGGTAAATGCCTGCTTTACTCCAGCCACTTCAGATACCCCATGAGCTCTCTTATGTTAGGCTTTGGGTACCTTTGTAAGATATTTCATTGTAAATATGACCTGTTGGGGTACATACTTTCACCCTTATTAAGTTAGAAATTCAAATCTCCATGAACAAGTCTGAAAGGAGCTCTTCAAGACCTTGGAGTGTAATGCACATTCACTCTGGGTATTCACTTCCTGATAGTATTTCCATTTGAACTTCTGTGTGTTATCCTTTACAGCATTTACATGTTGTCACTGCCTAGCATTCATACTTTGGTAGTGGTTAAGTGCAATCAACAAAATCAGGAGAGGTAGGTACTGTATATGCTGTATCCAGAAGCAGCCCGTTCCCATTGAGATATCACCTTGAGATGAAGGGCATGTAAGTGGAAATTGGAGGGAAATTATTTGTGGAGAGTCATATAAAACATCACTGGCAAAACACAGCTTCTAGCTTTTGGGTCTCCAGATACTCTGCCCTGGTCTGTTCATCAAATTACTTAGCCTTCTCTTTATGCTATATTGAAAAGGATAATTTATAATACACACAGACAGACCTAGATTTTAGTCATTAAAGTCAGAAATGTTGCCTTAGTCTACCCCCAGCACGATTTGCTGGCAATAAAAGAGGGGAGTCACACAATACACAAGAGGGCGCATGAGTGGACCTCACTAAAAAGGGATCAAAGCAATAGCCATCTCAAGGACAAGATACAGCCGAACTGATTCCTCCTGAGTTAACACCAGAACTGGAAGCCGTGCAAAGGAACACAAGGTCACCACATGGAAATGCCCACAGACACATGCTGTGAATGGCAGGACTAGTCAGCTCACAGATACTGCGATATAAACACAGCTACACTGGCTTGAGTCTGGGCTGTTAAGTCCACATGGAGCTACATTATCTGGACTTCACTGTATGGGTCAGCTACATATACAAGGTTTCTACAGTAAGATAACTTTAACTGAGGTGAAGCTATTGTTTTCTTTGAATTTTAAGATAGCGATAAATTTGCATTTACAAATAAATTATATTTAAAGAGAATTGTCAGAGAAAGGTTGTTTAGATTTAGAATTAGTACACTGTTATGAGTTAACATAGACTTACTGTAGCAACTGTATTTTTCAGTGTTGCATTTAATTAAAAATGTCTTATATTCTTAGTTGTTGTGTATTTGTTATATTCCTGGAAAAAAAAGAAAAATTCTTTCTAATGAAAGTAGGTAAAATTGTAATAAATTTCGGGTTAAAAATGCATTGCTGCAATAAAACCTTCTATTTCATTTTGCCATGGGTTCCAAAACGTTGTTATTTGTTATTCACAATTTATGCCTCTGAGTTCTAATAAAAAATATGCAACTAGCTACTCATTTACTCATCAGTAACCTCCTATAATACACACTGAGTCAAGAAACAGGAAAAGCATCACATGATTTATAGTTGTATTATTTACAAAAAGTTTTAAGTGTACATAAAATGCATCTAATAATTGCAGTTAATATTTTTCTATACACTGTCAGTTGTAACAGCCTTATGCTAACTTACACTATCCCACAGTAAACACCAGGAACACAGCTACTTTTGCACCCTTTAAGCTTTAAGATGTATTTCCATACAACTTAAATAACAACTGAAGACAACAGAGTGCATATTGCCTGCCTGAATGAGGAGGATATCTGTGCACCAAATAAGGCAGGTAGGTGTAGGTAGTTGTGTAGCATGACTACTCAATACTGGACAGAGGCTGAGGTAGGACGTAAGTTAAAGCTGTCTAGCAAGTGCATCTGAGTTGTGATTTAAGCAATTATCAGCTTATTCTTGAAGCCAAACATGTCTCTTGTTCTCCATGGCAGAATCTTTGGCTGAAAATTGGAGATAACGAAGGAGAAAAGATTCCCTCCTGCTCAATGCATGCATGCACATACAGTTGAGGGGGATGAGAATGGCATTATCCATTTCATCTGCCCTTGTTACATTGCTGATGATGGACAGCCATTTGG